>NC_139143.1:114469231-114904752 GCF_964270905.1 Leucopleurus acutus | reverse complement strand
AACAGAAAACAATTAACAAGTGGCTATAATTACATACCTATCATATCAATAATTTCTTTAAATGTAAATGGACTAAATGCTCCAAACAGAAAACGTAGGGTGACTGAATGTATAAAAAACAAGACCAATATGTGTTGCCTACAAAAGACTCACTTTGGATCAAGACACACACAGACTGAAAGTAAAGGAATAGGAAAAGATATTCCATGCAAATGGAAACAAAAAAATCTGGATCACAATACTTATATCAGACAAAACAGATTTAAAACAAAACTGTAAAAAGAGACAAAAAAGGGCACTTCATATTTATAAAGCGGTCAATTCAATGAGAGGATTTAACATTTGCAAATATCTATGCACCCAACATAGGAGCACATAAATACATAAAGCAAATATTAACATATATAAAGGGAGAAATTGACAGCAATACAATAATAGTCAAGTACTTTAACACCTCACTGACATTAATGGATAGATCATCCAAACAGAATATCAATAAGGAAACATTGGCCTTAAACAACACTTTAGACTAAATGAACACTTTAGACCAGATGTACATAGAACATTCCACCCCAAAACAGCAGAATATGTATTCTTTTCAAGTGCATATGGAGCATTCTCCAGGATAGGTCACATGTTAGGCCACAGAACAAATCCCAATAAATTTAAGAAGGTTGAAATTATATCAAGCTTCTTTTAGGATCACAATGGTATGAAACTAGAAATCAATTACAAAAAGAAAAATGGAAAAAAAACACAAACATGTAGAGACTAAACAGCATGCTTCTAAAAACTCAATGGCTCGGGACTTCCCTGCTGGCTCAATGGTTAAGAATCACCTGCCAATGCAGGGGACACAGATTTGAGCCCTGGTCTGGGAAGATCCCACATGCCACAGAGCAACTAAGCTCATGCGCCACAACTACTGAGCCCATGTGCCACAACTACTGAATCCCATGCTCCTAGAGCCCATGCTCTGCCACAAGAGAAGCCACCACAGTGAGAAACCTGTGCACTGCAACGAAGCATAGCCCTCACTCACCGCAACTAGAGAAAGCCCATGCACAGCAGCGAAGACCTGACGCAACCATAAATAAATAAACAAATAAATAAATTTAAAAGTGTGTTATGAAAAAAAAACTCAATGGCTCAACAAAGAAATCAAAGAGGAAATTAAAAAGTACCTTGAGACAAATGAAAATGGAAGCACAACATTCCAAAATCTATGGGGTTTGGCAAAAGCAGTTCGAAAAGAAAAGTTCATGGTGATACAGGTCTACCTCAGAAAACAAGAAAAATCTCAAATAAACAATCTAACCTTATACCTAAAGGAACTTTAAAAAGTAGAGAATAACAAAGCCCAAAGTTAGTAAAAAGGAGGAAATAATATTACATGATGCTATATATAGAAAATTCTAAAGACTCCACAAAAAATTATTAGAATTGATAAATAAACTCAGTAAAGTTGCAGGATGCAAACTCAATATACAGAAATCTCTCGTGTTTCTATACACTAATAATAAACTAAGAGAAATTAAGAAACACAACCCCATTTACAACTGCATCAAAAGAATAATATATCTAGGAATAAATCTAACTAAGGAGGTAAAAGATCTGTTCTCTGCAAGCCATAAGATATTGATGAAAGAAATTGAAGACAATATAAATAAATGTAAAGATATACCACAGTCATTGGAAGAATTAATATTGTTGAAATATCCATACTACCCAAAGCAATCTACAAATTCAATTCAGTCCTTATCAAAGTGCCTATAGCATTTTTTATAGATCTGGAACAAATAGTCCTAAAATTTGTATGGAACCACAAAAGACCTCAATAGCCGAAGCAATCTTAAGAAAAAACAAAACTGAGGTATCACACATCCTGTTATCAAAACTACACTACCAAATGTAGTTGTTTTGTTGTTTTGTGGCCTAACATGTGATCTATCCTGGAGAATGCTCCATGTGCACTTGAAAAGAATATGTATTCTGCTGTTTTGTGGTGGAATGTTCTATGTACATCTGGTCTAAAGTGTTCATCTAGTCTAATCAAAACTATATGGTATTGGCACAAAAACAGACATATAGATCAATGAACAGAATAGAGAGCCCAGAAATAAACCCACACTTATATGGTTAATTGATTTACAATCAAGGAGCCAAGAATAAACAATAGGGAAAAGACAGTCTCTTCAATAAATGTTGTTGGGAAAACTGAACAGGTACATGAAAAGGAATCAAACTGGACCACTTTCTTTTACAATATATATAAATAAACTCAAAATGTATTAAATACTTAAATGTAAAATCTGAAAGCATAAAACTCCTAGAAGAAAACATCAGGAGTATGCTCTCTGACATTGGTCTTAGAGATATTTGAGGCAGGTGGGGGGTGTCTGTCTTCTCAGGCAAGGGAAACAAAAGCAAAAAAAAAGGGGGGGGGACTACATCAAACTAAAAAGCTTTTGCACAGCAAAGGAAACCATCAACAAAAGCAGAAAACAATCTACTGAATGGGAGAAGGTATTTGCAAATTATATATTCAATAAGTGGTCAATATCAAATATATATAAAGAACTCATACAACTCAGTACCAAAAAAATAAACAATCCAATTGAAAAATGGCAGAGGACCAAATGCACATTTTTCATAGAAAGGCATAGAGATGACTAACAGACACATCAGAAGATGCTCAACATCACTAATCATCAGGGAAATGCAAATCAAAACCAAAATGAGATATAACCTCACAACTGTCAGAGTGGCTCTTCATGGCTATTATCAAAAACACAACAAACAACAAGTGTTGGTGAGGATGTGGAGAAAAGGGAACATTCATGGACTGTTGGTGGCAATGTAAATTGGTGCAGCCACTGTGGAAAACAGAAAGGAGTTTTCTCAAAAATTTAAAAATAAAACTAATGTACAATGTAGAAATTCCACTTCTGGATATCTATCCAAATAAGACAAAAACACTAATTTGAAAAGATATGTGCTCCCCTATGTTCATTGCATCATTATGTACAGTAGCCAAGATATGGAAGCAACATAAGTGTCCATCAACAGATGAATGAACAAAGAAGATATGGTATACATATACAATGGAATATTTCCCAACCATTAAAAAAGAATGAAATGTTGCCATTTGAGACAACATGGATGGACCTAGAGACTATTATGCTCAGTGAAATAAGTCAGGTGGAGAAAGCAAATACCATATGATTTCACTTATATGTGGAATCTAAAACACAAAACAAAACTGAAACAGATTCATAGATACAGAGAACAAACTGGTAGTCACTAGAAGTGAAGGGAGTGTGGGTTGGGCCAAATAAGTGAAGGGAATTAAGAAGTACAAACTTCCAGTTATAAAATAAATAAGTGAGGGAGATGTAACATACAGCATAGTGAATATAGCCAATAATATTGTAATCACTTTGTATGGTGACAAATAGACTTATCATAGGGATTAACCTGTAATGTATATAAATGTTGAATCACTATGTTGTACACTTGAAACTAATATAATATTTTATGTAAACTATACTTCAGTTTTTTAAAATTTAAAAACAGAAGTATTGGTGGATATTTTCCAGAAATATTGAAAGGGAACCAAACCACAGATTCAAGACCAATTACTCAATGAAAAAATTTTCCAAAAATATCTATATAGACACAACATGGTGAAACTGCAGAACCACAAGGACAAAAGTAAATCTTTAAATTAGGTGGCAGAACAAGTAAGCACAAAATCAACAAGTATATAAAGGACTCGGCATCACTATCAAATCTACCAGACATCTGTAGAGCACTCTTCCAGACAGCAGCAAAACATACACTCTTCAAAAACACACCTGAAACATTCTTCAAGACAGACCATATACAAGGCTATAAAACAAACCTCATACATTTTAAAGGATTGAAATCATGTAAACTATATTCCCCAAACACAATGGAATTAAATTAGAAATCAATAATAGAAAGAAATTTGGGGATTTACAAATATGTGGAAATTAAACAAATACTCCTAAATAATGAATTTGTCAAAGAAGAAATCACAAGAGAAATTAGAAAATACTTTGAAATGAATAAAAACATAAACACAACACAACATATCAAAATGTACAAATGTGACAAAAACAGAGCTTAGAGGGAAATTTATAGCTGTAACGCTTCTATCAATGACTAACCAGCATAGAGAAATTTTTAAAGGCTCCCTTATTTCAAATGAGAAATAAATATGAGGGCAGCAAAAAAGGGGAGTTGCTCTCAGCCATTGGCTTGGCTCTGCAAGATTGGGAGATGACACACAATTCTGAGACTTCTACTTCAGGAGGGAGGGAGAGAAGGGTAGCTTACACTCAGTGACCAGGCTTTTCAATGAACTGCCCTAGGAAAAGGGACAGGTGGTATATGGAAGTCACACAGCTCTGTGAGTTTGGGAGAAGGAGCACAACCTTGAGACTTCTCCCTTAGATGGGAGGGAGAGGAATGAGGCATGAATCCAACATCCTGGTCTTTCATTACACTGCCTTAGGTAAAAAAGGATGGCAGCTCAATGTGGGCAGCACAGCTCTGCAAGATTGGAGGAAGGCACACAACCCTGAAACTTCTCTCCCAGGAGGAAGATGAGCAGTGGATGGTGCACATCCATAGAAAATGTTTGAGAGTCTCCCAGAACTTCTAGGCAGGCCAACTGCTGAAAGTCTTTTCCTCCCACAGCCAGTCTGTAAAGACTGGAAGAGGTAGTTACTTCTTCGAATCACAGACACCAATGCAAAGCAGCAGGGAACACAAGTATCAGGGAAATATGACACAAAGTAAGTCTTCAGTAACTTATCCTAAAGAATTTGAGATTAGTGGATTGCTGACAAAGAATTCAAAATAATCATGTTAAAGAAGCACAGTGAGCTACAAGAGAACAGATAGAATACTTTAAAAAATCAGGAAAATGATACATGAACAAAATGAAATAGAAACCATAACAAAGAACAAAACACAAATTCTGAAACTGAAGAATAAAATACTGAACTGAAAAATTCAGTAGAGAGCTTCAACAACAAACTTGGTCAAGAGGAAAAAAGAATCAGTGAACTCAAAGACAGTCATTTGAAATACTCCCACCAGAGGAGCAAAAAGAACAAAAGAGTCAAGAAAGCCTATGAGATTTATTGGAGAGCATTCAAGAAAACCAATGTACACAGTATAAGAGGAGGAGAAGGGAGAGAGAAAGGGACAGAAAGGTTATTTAAAAAATAATGGTTGAAAATTTCCCAAATCTGGGGAGGGAAATAAACATCCAGATTCACTAAGTCTAAAGAACCCAAAGAGGATGAACTTAAAGATGTCTACACTGAGACACATTATAATCAAATTGTCACATCAAAGACAGAGAGAGTTTTGAATGCAGCATGAAAAAACTAACATACAAGGGAACCCATAAGACCATGAGTGAAATTCTCAGCAGAAACTTTACAGGCTAAAAGGGAGTAGGATGATATACTCAAAGTGCTGATGGAAGAAAAACTGTCAACTAAGAATACTATACCCAACAAAACTGTTCTTCAAGAATGAAAGAGACATAAAGACTTTCTCAGACAAACAAAAGCTGAAGGAGTTCATCACTAGTAGACCCACCTTACAAGAAACACTAAAGGGAGTTTTTCAAGATGAAATGAAGACACTAAACTGCAACAGGAAAGTATATCAAAGTATAAAACTCACTGATAAATGTAAATGCATATACAAATACAGAACACTGTAACACTGTGACAGTGGTATATAAATCACTGTTAATTATGGTATAAGAGTTAAAAGAAAAAGTTTTAAGAATAAAAACTACAAAAATTTATTAATAGATTCACAATATAAAAATATATAGAAGGTGACATCAAACATAAAGTGGGGAGGGAGTTTTTGTATGTGATTGAAGTTAAGTTATTGTCAGCTTAAAAAGAGACATATCTATAAGATATTGTATTTTATGTAAGCCTCCTGGTAACCACAAAGAAAATGCCAACAGAAGATACAAAAAGAAAAAGAAAACAGGGAGTTCCCTGGTAGCCTAGTGGTTAGGATTCTAGGCTTCCACTGCCATGGCCCAGGTTCAGTCCCTGGCTGGGAAACTAAGATCCCACAAGCCACATGGCACAGCCAAAAGGAAAAAAAAAAAACTTAAAAACGAGAGAAAGAGAAAACAATCAAAGAATATTGAAACTGTGTACAAGCCCTTGTGTCCCTGTCTTTTGAAGTAAAAGGCTGACTCAAGATTTGATGATTGGGAAATGTGAAGATGTAGAAACAAAGAATAGCTGTTAGGCTGGGGAACAGGTAACAGTTTAGGCTATAAATCTGCCACATGGCAGAATCATTGAACTCACAGTTCCCTGAAAGATATAAAGGCCTGACACACATTCCTAAGTTGTTTTGAGAGGAAGCAGATCCCCACCAGATGAAAACTGCTGACCATAAGAACATAAACCCTGCACTGGTTGAAACCAGAAGGTTGATGTTGCTTGAAAATTCACCTTGATGCCAACCAATCCAAGAATTGTCCATGAGTTGATCACACCCTGCTCCTTGAACACAATACAACTCCTCACTACCCCCTCTAGGGTGGGTCACACAGTCTTGAGGGCATTAGCCTGCTGTGGCCCTCTCTGCCTGGCAAAGCAATAAAAGCTACTCTTTTCTACTTCATGCAAAACTCTGTCTCCACGTTTCTATTCAGCACCAGTGAACAGAGGGCAAGTTTCAGCAACAATATCTCAACAACAACAAAAATCAGCAAAACACAAAGGAAGACAGTAAGAGAGGAAAAGAGAAACAAAAGAACTACAAGACAGACAAAGCCAACGACAGTAATGTCCAATGACCAATGAATAGACTAAGAAAATGTGGTATATTCATGGGATGGAATATTACTCAGTCCTAAAAAGGAAGGAAATCCTACAATTTGTGACAACATGAATGAACTTGGAAGACATTATGTAAGTGAAGTAAGCCAGTCATAGAAGCACAAATATTGCATGATTCCACTTATATGAAGCACCTAAAATAGTCAAACTCATAGAAGCAGTGAATCAAGTGGTGGCTGTGGAGGGGCCACAGGGAGGAGGCAATGGAGACTGGTTGTTTAATGGGTTTAAAATGTCAGTTATGCAAGATGAATAAATTCTGCCATACAACATAGAACTGATTGTGAACAACACTGCATTATGCACTTAAAATTTTGTTAAGAGGGTAAATCTCTTAAGTGTTCTCACCAAAAATGAAAGAGGCACAAGGAAACTTTTGGAGGTAATGAATATGTCTATGGTCTTGACTGTGGTGATGGTTTCATGGTTGTATGCATATGTCCAAACTCATCACTTGTAGACACTATGTAGGTACACTTTTTGTATATCAACTCTACCTCAATAAAGTTGTTTTTAAAAATATAATCCTGATGGCTGCTAGGTTAAAGGGGGGAACTGGGAACTGAAAGAAAAACCACAACTTAGATAACTGTACTATAGCTCACAAAATATATAAAATACACCAAACCATAACATGCAAGACAAATTATCTAAGCTCAAACACCAGCTCATTCAGCCCATAGTCCTTTTTCAGAAGAGACCACATTCTTAACAATAAACTCATAGGGAACTCGGTGTTCTAAAGATAAAACTACAAACGATAGCAGCAACTCACAGACTTTACAAATTCTAAATAATTCCTGCCGAGACTATGGTATGTTTAACTCCCATCCCCTGTGCTCTTCTTAATTTCCCAAGTTTGAGATGACCTCTTGTTCCCTATGATGTGCATTTTCCTTTTCTGCAACAAGCTAAATAAATCTTTTTCTTTGGTGAGCTTTGGTTGGTGAGTGTTTAAAATAAAAATATAAAAAAGTTAAGAAAAATCTTTATAACATAAATTTGAATGGAAAAATTAAAAAGTATATATATATAACAGTTTGGCCCACTAAAAGGTTCTTGAAGCAACAGAACTCTAACAATAATGAGCAAATGCAGCACCCAGATTTTTGTTTTTTGAATAATTTTTGTTCATTTTTTAAAAAACAACAGCAAACAGTGCTCCTTGGAGAAATCACAGATTGCAGGTGTAGAGGAAAAACATAAAGTGTGGCTATGATATATTTCTATGCCAGAAAGCAAAAGCACACTCAAAGATTAATGACGTCATATCAAGGACAGAGAAGCTGGCCAAATGGACATCTCATGGACAAATTTGGGACAATTTTAACATCAAAAAGTCTCAGAACTATGAGTGATTATAATCATGTCATCCCAGTCAGTATCCAGATCTACCTTCAGTGATAGTAAACATGGGGGAAAGAAAAACAAGGTAAATGACACCATGAGAAAATAAACAGGCAGAATATCTGGGATATTCTATAACAAAATTAATCTATTTATTTAAAAATTCAATGTCATTTAAAAAATGAATAATAAATTAAAAATACAAGATGACACTTCTAGATTGATCTAAACAGATATAACATATAAATAAATACAGGGAGTGAAACTCTGTTTATCCAGATTCAAAAATATAAATAAATAAAACAGCTATAAAAGTATTTTTAGACACAGTTGGGGAGATTTGAATATAGGATGACTATCAGGTTATATTAGAGAATTATTAATTTTTATTGGGAATCACTAAGATGGTAGAGGAGTAGGAGGACATGGAGTTCATCTCTCTCCACAAATGCATCAAGAATACATCGACAGATGGAACAGTTCTCACAGAACACCAGCTGAACACTAGCAGAAGACCTTGGACACCGGAAAGGACAAGAAAGATCCCTACAAAACCAGGTAGGATGAAAGAAAGAAGGGAAAAAGAAGAGGAGAGGAAGCAGGACAGGCTCTGCACCCCTGAAGGGGAGCTGAAGCAGAGGAGAGGTTCCCACATCGGGAGAAGGCCCCTCACTGATGGAGAAATCAGTTGGGACAGAAGGGGAGTACCTGAGGCTGTTGGAGGAGGGTGAAATGGCCAGTCTGTGGCATACAGGACAGAGTGAAACGTACACAAGTGGTCCATGTCACAGCCCTGTGCACCCCAGACTGGGATGTGTGTCCGCATGTGCACATGGGAACTGAGAGCTGGAACACAGGGATTGGAGAGCAAACCCAGGGAGAGGACTGCTGTTGGCTGCGAGAAGACAGCACGAGGGGAAGGGAGGGAGAAAATCCACAACCAGGAATGCTTGTGTAGGAAACCCAGACTGCCACAGAAGCAAGGCACCACTCTTGAGTGATGCACAGTGGGTAGATTTGCCATTGCAGCCTCTCTCTCTACAAACCGGCCCCCTGCCCCTCCAAGCGCTAAGGAAAGCCCCCTCCAGGGCTGACCTTCTCACACCAGCCATCAGGAGCTAGGGCCAGATCTCTAGCAACCGTGGCCACTGGCTTTCCCATGCACCTGTCACTGACAGGGCCCCCATGACCTAGGTAGTCATGCCACATATGCACCCTCTCCTCACAGGGGCAGACCCAAGTGCTCCAGGACAGCCTCAGGAGCAGACTCCTATGGGTGGCCCACATGCCAGTGTGGAGCTAAAACCACAGCTGAGCCCCAGGAGCAGGGCAACTAAGGAAGAGGAACAAAAATCTTTCTGGGCACAAGCCACAAATCCTTGCGATCAGCTTGGTAACCCTTACATCTATGGAATATCTGAATAGACAACGAGTATTCCCACAAGTGAAGGCAGTCTAGCTCTAGCAGCTGTGGACTTCGGGGACTAGTACATGCAGGAGTTGTGCCAGGTCAGAGTCTGAGCTGCTCCCACAATGCCCACAGAGGGACCAGAGACCTACCTAGAAGTTTTGGAGGGCCTCCTGGGGCAGCGGAGGTTGGCTGTGACTGATGGTGGGGGCAAGAACACTGACAGCTGAGACCCCAGGAGAATATAATTATTACTTTTTTTAATGTATTGTTTTATTCTGTGGGTTTTTTTATTATTTGTTTTTATTTTTCTTTAGTTTTTTAATATTTTTATCTTTTTATATTCTATTTCTACTTTACTTTTTTCTTGTTCTGTGTTCTTTCCTTCTTTCCTTTATCTATTTTGTTTTTATCTTTTTTCCTTTGTTCTATTTGTGCTTATCTTTTCTATCTTTTATAGCGTTTGGGGGTATTTGTTTTGTTTTCTTTGCTTTTTCCTTCAGTTTGCATTCTGCATTTGTTTTGTTTTGTTTTTGTTTTGTTAGTTTTGCTTTTAATTGTTCCATTTCATTTAGGGGTTCATCTCTTTGGCTGGTTGTTCTCTTGGTTTTTGTTGTTTCTGTTTTTGTTTTTGCTTCTTTTTGTGTGTGTGTGTGCCTCTTTGTTCTTTCTTGTTTTTGTTTCTTTGGTTTTGCTTTTACCACTTGTCTGGGGCTTTGGTTGTCTGCTTGTTTGTTTGTTTTTAATAGCTGTTGTTGTTTGCTTGTTTCTGTCTTTGCTATTTGTTGTGGGCTTTTTGGCTGTTTGTTTTCTTCCCACCCTTTATTTTCATTGTTTGTTTTTTCCTTCTTCTTCTTTTTTTCCTTTTTTTTTTTTTGATGAGCTGTGTGGTTTGCAGGATATTGGTTCCCAGGACAGGGATCAAGCCTGAGCCTCAGGGTGGGAGCTCTGAGTCCAGGTTACTGAAACGCAAGAGAATTCAGGCCCCAGGTAATATTAAATGGCGAGAGATCTCCCAAAGGTCTCCATCTCAAGTCCAAGTCCTGGCTCCAACCACCTGCCTGCAGACTCCAGTGCTGAACACCCCATGCCAAACAACAAGCAAGACAGGATCACAAACCCACCCATGAGCAGACAGGCTGCCTAAAGTCGTACTAAGCCCACAGACACCCCAAAACACACCATTTGACGTGGCCCTGCCCATCAGAGGGACAAGATCCAGCTCTACCCACCAGAAGGCAGGCATCAGTCCCTCCCACCAGGAAGGCTACACAAGCTGCTGGACCAACCTTGACCACTGGAGGCAGACACCAGAATCAAGAGGAGCTATGACCCTGCAGCATGGGGAAAAGAGACCTCAAACACAGTAAGTGAGACAAAATGAGAAGACAGAGAAATATGTTGCAGATGAAAGAGCAAGATAAAAGCCCACAAGACCAGATAAATAAAGAGGAAATAGGCAAGCTACCTGGAAAAGAATTCAGAGTAATGATAGTAAAGACGATCCAAAATCTTGGAAATAGAATGGAAGCACAGATAGAGAAAATACAAGAAATGTTTAACAAAGACCTAGAAGAACTAAAGAACAAACAAACAGAGATGAACAACACAATAACTGAAATGAAAAATACACTACAAGGAATCAATACCAGAATAACTGAGGCAGAAGAAGGAATAAGTGAGCTGGAAGATAGACTGGTGGAAATAACTGCCAAGGAGCAGAATAAAGAAAAAAGAATGAAAAGAATTGAGGACAGTCTCAGAGACCACTGGGACAGCACTAAATGTACCAGCATTTAAATTATAGGGGTCCCAAAAGAAGAAGAGTAAAAGAAAGGGTATGAGAAAATATTTGAAGACATTATAGTCAAAACTTCCCTAACATGGGAAAGGAAATAGCCACCCACGTCCAGGAAGCACAGAGAGTCCCATACAGGATAAACTCTAGCAGAAACACACGAAGACACATATTAATCACACTAACAAAAATTAAATTCAAAGAAAAAGTATTAAAAGCAGCAAGGGAAAAGCAACAAATAACATACAAGGGAATCCCCATAAGATTATAAGCTGATTTTTCCGCAGAGACTCCGCAGGCCAGAAGGGAGTGGCAGGATATATTTAAAGTGATGAAAGAAAAAAACCTACAACAAAGATTACCCAGCAATGATCTCATTCAGATTCCACAGAGAAATCAAAAGCTTTACAGACAAGCAAAAGCTAAGAGAATTCAGCACCACCAAACCAGCTTTACAACAAATGCTAAAGAAACATCTCTAGGTGGGAGACACAAGAGAAGAAAAAGACCCACAAAAGCAAACCCCAAACAATTAAGAAAATGGTAATAGGAACATACATAATGATAATTACCCTACTAAATGGATTAAATGCTCCAACCAAAAGACTCAGACTGGCTGAATGGATACAAAAATAAGACCTACATATATGTTGTCTCCTAGAGACCCACTTCAGACCTAGGGACACATACAGACTGAAAGTGAGGGGATGGAAAAAGATATTTCATGCAAATGGAAATCAAAAGAAAGCTTGATTAGCAATACTCATATCAGACAAAATAGACTTTAAAATAAAGACTGTCACAAGAGACAAGGAAAAACAAAACATAATGACCAAGGGATCAATCCAAGAAGAAGATATAACAATTGTAAATATTCATGCACCCAACATAGGAGCACCTCAATACATAAGGCAAATGCTAACAACCATAAAAGGGGAAATCAACAGTAACTCAATAACAGTGGGGGACTTTAACACTCCACTTACACCAATGGATAGATCATCCAGACAGAAAATTAATAAGGAAACACAAGCCTTAAATGACACAATAGACCAGATAGACTTAATTAATATTTATAGGACATTCCATCCAAAAGCAGCAGAATACACTTTCTTCTCAAGTGCACATGGAACATTCTCCAGGATAGATCACATCTTGAGTCACAAATCAAGCCTCAATAAATTTAAGAAAATTGAAATCATATCAAGCATCTTTTCCAACCACAACATTATGAGATTAGAAATCAATTACAGGAAAAAAACTGTGAAAAACACAAATACATGGAGGCTAAACAGTGAGCTACTAAATAACCAAGAGATCACTGAAGAAATCAAAAAATACATAGAAACAAATGACAAAGAAAATACAATGACCGAAAATCTATGGGATGCAGCAAAAGAATTTCTAAGAAGAAAGTTTATAGCAATACAATGTACTTCAAGAAACAAGAAACATCTCAAATAAACAACCTAACCTTACACCTAAAGCAACTAGAGAAAGAACAAAAAAAAACTAAAGTTAGTAGAAGGAAAGAAATCATAAAGATCAGAACAGAAATAAATGAAATAGAAACAAAAAAAACAATAGCAAAGATCAATAAAACTAAAAGCTGGTTCTCTAAGAAGTTAAACAAAATTGATAAACCATTTGCCCAACTCATCAAGAAAAAAGGGAGAAGACTCAAATCAACAGAATTAGAAATGAAGAAGAAGTAACAACTGACACTGCAGAAATACAAAGGATCATGAGAGATTACTACAAGCAACTATATGCCAATAAAATGCACAACCTGGAAGAAATGGACAAATTCTTAGAAAAGTACAAACTTCCAAGACTGAACCAGGAAGAGACAGGAAATATGAACAGACCAATCACAAGCAATGAAATTGAAACTCTGATTAAAAATCTTCCAGCAGGGCTTCTCTGGTGGCACAGTGGTTGAGAGTCCACCTGCCAATGAAGAGGACACAGGTTCGTGCCCTGGTCCGGGAAGATCCCACATGTCGCAGAGCGGCTGGGCCCGTGAGCCATGGCCGCTGAGCCTGCACGTCCGGAGCCTGTGTTCCTCAATGGGAGAGGCCACAACAGTGAGATGCCTGTGTACCATAAAAAAAAAAAAAAATCTTCCAACAAACAAAAGTCCAGGACCAGATGGCTTCACAGGTGAATTTTACCAAACATTTAGAAAAGAGCTAACACCTATCCTTCTCAAACTCTTCCAAAAAACTGCAGAGGGAGGAATACTCCCAAACTCATTCTACGAGGCCACCATCACCCTGATAACCAAAACCAGACAAAGATATCACACACAAAAAAAGAAAATTACAGACCAATATCACTGATGAACATACATGCAAAAATCCTCAGCAAAATAGTAGCAAACAGAATCCAACAACACATTAGAAAGATCATACACCATGATCAAGTGAGATTTATCCCGGGGATGCAAGGATTCTTCAATATACGCAAAACAATCAATGTGATACAACATATTAACAAGCTGAAAAATAAAAACCATATGATCATCGCAATAGATGCAGAAAAAGTTTCTACAAACTTCAGCACCCATTTATGATAAAAACTCTCCAGAAAGTGGGTATAGATGGAACCTACCTCAACGTAATAAAGGCCATATATGACAAACCCACAGCAAACATTATTCTCAATGGTGAAAAACTGAAAGCATTTCCTCCAAAATCAGGAACAAGACAAGGGTGACCACTCTCGCCACTATTATTCAACATAGTTTTGGAAGTCCTAACCACGGCAATCAGAGAAGAGAAAGAAATAAAGGAAATACAAATTGGCAAAGAAGTAAAACTGTCACTGCTTGCAGATGACATGATACTATACATAGAAAATCCTAAAGATGCCTCCAGAAAACTACTAGAGCTAATCAATGAATTTAGTAAAGTCGCAGGATACAAATTAATACACAGAAATCTCTTGCATTCCTATACACTAGCAACAAAAGATCAGAAAGAGAAACTAAGGAAACAATCCCATTTACCATTGCAACAAAAAGAATAAAATGCCTAGGAATAAACCTACCTAAGGAGGCAAAAGATCTGTACACAGAAAACTTTAAGACACTGAAGAAAGAAATCAAAGATGACACTAACCGATGGAGAGATATACCATGTTCTTGGATTGGAAGAATCAACACTGTGAAAATGACTATACTACCCAAAGCATTCTACAGATTCAATGCAGTCCCTGTCAAACTACCAATGTCATTTTTCAGAGAACTAGAAGAAAAAATTTTACAATTTGTATTGAAACACAAAAGACCTTGAATAGTAAAAGCAATTTTCAGGGAAAAAAATGGAGGTGGAGGGATCAGGCTCCCAGATGTCAGACTATACTACAAAGCTACAGTAATCAAGACAGTATGGTACTGGCACAAAAACAGAAATATAGATCAATGGTACAGAATAGAAAGCCTAGAGATAAACGCATGCTCCTATGGTCACCTAGTCTATGACAAAGGAGGACAGAATATACAATGGAGCAAAGGCAGCCTCTTCAATAAGTGGTGCTGGGGAAACTGGACAGCTACATTTAAAAGAATGAAATTAGAACACTCCCAAACACCATACACAAAAATAAACTCAAAATGGATTAAAGACCTAAACATAAGGCCAGACACTATAAAACTCTTAGAGGAAAACAGAGGCAGAACACTCTTTGACATAAATCACAACAGGATCTTTTTTGACACACCTCCTAGAGTAATGGAAATAAAAACAAAAATAAACAAATGGGACTTGATTAAACTTAAAAGCTTTTGTCAGCAAAGGAAACCATAAACAAGACAGAAAGACAACCCTCAGAATGGGAGACAATATTTGCAAACAAAGCGGCTGAGGAAGGATTAATCTCCAAAATATACAAGCAGCTCATGAAGGTCAATATCAAAAAAACAAACAACCCAATCAAAATATGGGCGGAAGACCTAAATAGACATTTCACCAAAGAAGACTTACAGATGGCCAAGAAACACATGAAAAGATGCTCAACATCACTAATTATTAGAGAAATGAAAATCAAAACTACAATGAGGTATCACCTCACACTGGTCAGAATGGCCATCATCAAAAAATCCACAAACAGGGCTTCCCTGCTGGCACAGTGGTTAAGAATCCACCTGCGAGTGCAGGGGACACGGGTTTGAGCCCTTGTCCAGAAAGATCCCACATGCTGCAGAGCAACTAAGCCTGTGCACCACAACTACTCAGCCTGCACTCTAGAGCCTGCGAGCCACAACTACTGATGCCCACACACCACAACTACTGAAGCCCAAGTGCCTAGAGCCCATGCTCTGCCACAAGAGAAGCCCCCACAATGGGAGGCCTGCGCGGTGGTGAAGTGTGAGCCCCACTTGCCTCATCTAGAGAAAGTCTGCACGCAGCAGCGAAGACCCAACACAGCCAAAAATAATAAATAAATTAAATAAATAAATTTTTAAAAAAATCCACACCCAATAAAAGCTCGAGAGGGTGTGGAGAAGAGGGAACCCTCATGCATTGTTGGTGGGAATGTAAATTGATACAGCCACTATGGAGAACAGTATGGAGGTTCCTTAAAAAACTAAAAATAGAACTACCATATGACACAGCAATCCCACTCCTGGGCACATGCCCAGAGAAAACCATAATTCAAAAAGACATATGCACCCCAATGTTCATTGCAGCACTATTTACAATAGCCAGGACATGGAAGCAACCTAAATGTCCATCAACAGAGGAATGGATAAAGAAGATGTGGTACATATACACAATGGAATATTACTCAGCCATAAAAAGGAACGAAATTGGGTCATTTGTAGAAACATGGATGGACCTAGAGACTGCCATACAGAGTGAAGTAAGTAAGAAAAAGAAAAACATATATTAATGCATATACATGGAATCTGAAAAAATTGGTATAGACAATCTTATTTACAAAGGAGAAATAGAGACACAGGCATAGAGAACAAACGTATGGATACTAAGGGGGAAACGGTGGGGTGGGATGAATTGGGAGATTGGGATTGACATATACACACTATTGATACTATGTATAAAATATATAACTAATGAGAACCTACTGTATAGCACAGGGAATCTACTCAATGCTCTGTGGTGACCTAAATGGGAAGGAAATCCAAAAAAGAGGGGAGGTATGTACACATATTGCTAATTCACTTTGCTGTACAGTAGAAACCAACACAATAGTGTGAAGCAACTATACTCCAGTAAAAAAATTTTTTAAATTATTATTAACCTTCTTAGGTGTGCTAATAGCATGTGTTTATTTGGGAGAAGTTACTTATTCTTGGGAGATGCATGCTTAGGGGTGAAGTATCGTGAAATCTGTAACTTTTAAAACATTTATCAAAAAGAGTATGCAGAGAGAGAAAATAAATGTGGCAAAATATTAACAAATTTTTAATCTTGAGGAAAGGTATATGGCTGTTTGTTGCATCATTCTTTCTACTTTTCTTTATGTTTAAAATGTTTCAGTTTAATGTTGGGAGGGAGAAAAGAAGTGTCCGAGTGCACAAAGACATTCTTGCAGTGTTGCTAAAAATATTAAAATACAGGGTACCATCTATAGGCTCTGCAAAAAGAAATCAGTTAAACACATTTGGTACAGTTGGTCCGGCCATAGAATGAATTCAGTCAGTCAGTCAACAAATCTTCCTGTCCTCACAAGGGAAAGCCGAGTGAAAAGGCACTAATGCAAGCATGAGGACAGCTACGCAGCATGAAAAGAATGATGTAAATTACACAGCACAGCTTAGAAAAATGACTGCAACATGGTGTTGTGTGAGAAGAGGGATGTCGAACCACTTCTATAATAGGATACAACTCTTCAGAGATATAGATACACAAGTAGGATGATGCAATGCAAATTGCCAACAGCTTGTCAGTGTGTTGACATTACAGGTGACTTCTACTGTCTTTCTTTCACTATCTGATTTTTCTAATGTACAAATGAACATATTACTTTTATTAAAAAAAAAAGAAGAAGACACGTCCCACTCTGGAGGTAAAGAAAAACAGCAACATATGTAGCCCACAGTAACACCCTGGTGCCCAGAATGATGGTCAGACTGGACACTTGAGAAGCACCATTCTGATCACTTTTAGTAACAATCAGGGAGTGTCAGGCTGACGCCTCCTTTGTAACAATCCAGGGAGTGTCAGGCTGCCCCTCCAAAGGAGGCGTCCCCTCTCCACAGGCAGCAGCTTCAGACATTTATGAAATGCTTTGCTTTCTTCCTTGACTCGAAACCTTGGGACTGAGACAGAAAAATAGGGGAAACTACTCATAAGTTGCCAATAACAGAAAACTAGCTGAGTCCGTCCAATTAAATAAAAAAACAAGTGTAGCTGCGACTGTGGGTCAGTGTCCTGGATGCTGCCAGGAAGGAAGCAACGTCAAGGAGCTCATTGGTGGGAGCCAAGTGATCGTCCCACCCATTTCCATAGCCAGTTAGCCAGCCAGTTTCAGCAGCTTTGGGGAGCATGCCTGCTTATCCGCAGGTGTCCACAAGAAGGCAGCAGAGGGATTTTTCTAAAAGAGCTGTCATGCTCTCGGACTTGAGACATAGGACAGAGAGAGAAAGCGAGGAAGAGGGAGAAAGATGGGGAGATTTTAAGCAACTTTTATAAAGAATCAAGTTTACAAGAAATTTACAAACTTTCAGTAAAGTCTGTAAAAGTTTGTTAGAAGAGATTCAGGGCAAATAAGCCAAATTTGGTAGAGGAAGCTGTAAGGAAATCTGATCCACCAGAACCTAAGAGTAAAAAAAGGGAGGAGGTCAAGAAAAAAGAGAAATCAACTTTTTGGGAGATGGCAGGAAATATTAGTCAGCAAACCAAATATTTCAGGATATTGTACCCAGGGGAGTTTTATATTCACTTGGGGAAAACTGCGTATATAGTGCCATTTATAGGGCCCCATAGGTTCTATGTGTCTATAAATATCTCCCTTTCAAGTACGGAAACGTTTGTTTATTTATGATATTATGATTATTTGGGATCAGAGCACCTACAAATACTTGAATATTCTTGATATAAGGTTGAAAAAATATATTTTAAGCCTTTAGGAGTTTCTTTCTTTTCCCCCCCTCCCTATATTTTCTCCCTTCTTCTTCCTCTTTCAAACAAGTAGCTGGCTCTGTGTTTCATTGCTTTCAGAGAGGTCTGTAGCACACCCAAAAGCAACAGTTTCCAGGTTTTATTTCACAAAACCTAAACTGAACCCACAGGAGAACTTAGAAGGTTTGTGGAAGAGATAAAAAGGAAAAGGGAATTTAAAAGCAGAGAGTCTTGGAAGAAGCAAGCAGGATAGAGGGACTTTCCTCAGCCCAGAGAAAAGACTTCCTCTGGGAGGGGGGGAAATAAACAAGAAAAGATGTGGGTCCCTGAAGGCTGGGGCCCAGGGAGGAGGCAAGACCCCAGGAAGCAGTGACTGTCCCATTTTAGACAAATGAGAGCAAGGCCAGAGTTGCTGCAAAAGACCTTGGGGCAGAGCCCGAAAAGACCCACACGGGCCCAGGTGAGGCCCAGACAACCAATCCTGGTGGAAACGTGCGAAGGTAAAGGTGTGCTCTTTTGAGGGTTTGAGTAGGGCTGATCCACCACCCAATTCCCCCAGCAGTGACCACCTCGCACTGTGTAATTACAGAGTGGTTACTCTCAAAGACCCACACCAGCTGGGGGATGAGAGGAACAAAGGGGTGAAGGAGACACAGAATCCCATCCTTCCCCAATCATGTCTGATTCCGAATTTTCCCCAGAGGTTTCTTATCCAGGTATGAGACACCTCACCCTTTGCTTTCCACTCCAAACTCCTTCAACCCATTTCTCTGATCACAGAGCAGAAGTGGTAGAAAAGAAGGACAAGAGCTTCCTTTCAGAGTCTAACAGGAAAAGAGTGGTGATGTACTACCATGGTGAAAGTAGATGTGGGTGTGATCGATCGGTTTCATTTTTTCCCATACTTTTCCTATTGTTTAATGCCAGTGAGGAACCAGTGAGCTGCCTGCATCTTACTGAATGTTTCATTAAAAACAGGTCACTTGCTTACTGCCTTCTGGACTGCCATAAATCCAGGAAGTCTGCCTGTTCTCATAGTTTCACAGGCCCAGAAGTCTGAAATATCCACTGGGGTAGAAGTGTCTCTTCTGACCTCTTCTAATCCCTTTTTCCTTTAAAGTACCTCCTTCTCTTTTCTCTGCCCTTAAGCCCCAGACTTCCCTTCTCCCCACAATTTCCACTCCTTCCTAAATAATAGCATTCCTTTGGATCCAATGCAAGGTGATAGATACCGTGTCTGATAAGGTAATCATTGGCTTTATGTGTTTTGCATTCTTTAGTTTCTAAGCACAGAGGTGATTGACTATAAGTTAGAGGAGGCTTCCCCACCCCACCCCCAATGAACTTACATCTTCACATCCTTTCACACTGAGAGGCCTCATAGCACAGCCACATTATGAAGTTGCTCCCCGGCATTAGTCTGCTGATGTGATCCCATCACTTAGCAAATATTAATTAAGCATTTACTATGTGCTGGGCATTATGCTGCGCATTAGGGAGTCAAAACAAGTAAGCCATTGTCTCTCTCTTAAAGGAGTTCCAGGTAACTAGGAAGGGACGGAGTGGAAGTTATTCAGCTCCACAATTAACTTTCTGAGACTTTCACCATAACCAAGCAGTGCATGTCCAGAATCTGCTGTGAAGTGTGGTCATTCTCCTCTTGACCTATGGTTGAGAAATGCATGCTTGCCAATCAGGACATTTTTGAAATGTTGACTGTGTCCCCAGTACACGAACAGTTTTGTTAATCATTTTGCCCCACTTAATCGGTGGGTGGCCTGGTAAGGCAGAGTTTGGGAAAGCACACTCCAAATCCTGAGCTGAACTCAGAATGACCCTTGCTTCCTTTTTCCCATTGGCTCTTTCCGACCCCAACACACCTTTGGAAAACTCAGTCCACATTTGGCAGAAACTAGGTGCTGACTAATTGTTGACCTAAACTTCTTTTAAAGGTTAAGTTGAATCCTTTTGAGTAAAATTCAACCAAAACAACCATCATATTCCTTACAGGTGAACTGCTATAGTAGTCAAGTGATATTTCTTCTGAAAGTGACTGACTTAGCTGGAAAGAGCCTCTTCTGTGACTGGTTACTTCTCAGAAAGGCTGCCTAAGACCATATTTTCCATCAAGAATGCTAAATATCTTCCAGATGAAGTATTTTTGTAGGCAATTGTAATTGTCTAGGACAAATGCAAGGACATGACCCTTGGAGTCCCATGTCTTAGATGGGCTTTGAGCCAATAAGGCCAGGCTGTGTTTGGGTGGGTCATGCAGCCTTCCTGGAACTCTCCTCTGTGCTCAGATGTCCCCTCACTCTCCTGCAGAAGGCCCAGAGGAGAGGAGAGGGGAGACAAGTGACAATCTTCACACCCTTCCCCAAGAGGCTCACAGCAAATCTAGCCCTTTGGGGCTGGAAGAACAGGACAGCAATTACATGGAGTTTTATAGTCACAACAGGTAACCTGGTAACAGTACATTTAAAAAGAATTAATGACAAGTCTAGGTTTTTTGTTTTTGCTGGCATCCTTGCCTTAGTTCTAAAGCTGAGATTGTGCATAAATGGAATGTGAATTGTAATTTCACGGGCTTCAGAAGGGATTACTGCCTACCTTGCAGATCCATATCTTTAGTTTGAGACTGAGTTGTCTGTTTTAATGCAAATATCACTGGGAGTGCAGGACTTTATGTCTTCTGGACCATTTATTTATGCCATGATCTGCATGAGCTTCAGACTACTTCCTGAGAGCCAACAGATGAGGGCAAGAAAGACTGAGAATATGAGGAGTGGGAGAATGAGAACCTAAATAGGAGATGGACGCCGATCTACTCATAAGATGGGTCCTGAAGCAAATGCGGCTACTGCCAGGCCAACTCTATTTAGAATACAGCAAAATATTTTCTGGCCGGCATCTCTCCAATGGTCACATTTTTCAGAATATTTGTTTCTGGAGACAGAGATCTGCTTTTGTGATATATTCAGAGAGCTTATGTACCGTGGTAATATTTAAATAACTGTGCTTCCAGAGTAAAATAAATGTTTAGATAGCTGTAGATACACCATCCAAAAAGTGTACGTTTAATCTCTTGCTCCAGAATTAAGACTTTGGACTAAAAACACATCAGAAGGAACTGGATAGCTCACAGCGTTCACGTTATGTAGAAATGATCCATGGCCACAGAATCTCTTAAGTTGGGAGCTTCTGTTGGCAATTGTGTCTGTACATGTAAGGACTTCATAAAATGTTATTTAAATGCTATAATTTTATGACTATAGAAACATTCTCACAACACTGCACCTTTTGCTGTAATTGCAAGTTAAACAAAAAGTCACAGTTTGTATTTCAAAGATACTCCCCAGTCCATATGCATAAATGCACTTTTTATCCCTCAAAAATTTGTAGTAAATGTTAGAAATAGCTCTGTAGTATATATAGACATTACTCTTCATGTCTCATCCAGTGCCAAAAATCAAAGATTATACTTCTAATTTTAATTAAATCCCCATCAAAATTACAGTAGAAATTTTAGGGGACCTCGGCACATTTAGGATGTGGAAGAATAAAAATTCATGAATACCAAAAATTGTTCTTTAAGTATAGAAAAGGGAAGGGACTCTGCCCCAGAAATTAAGACACATTATATATCCATAGTAATTTTTCAAAACACATGGTATTCATATAGGGACAAATAGACCATGGAGTTAAATACTGAGTTCAGAAATAGGTCCATGTTCATATGGAAATGTGCCATATGATGGATACAGTACAAAAGACAAGGGGAGAAAGGATGTGTTGTGTGTGAGATGGTATTAAAAAACTGGTCATTGCCTGGGAGACAATTAAGTTGGATCTCTACCTCATACCATACAGAAAAGTGAGCCTCGAAGGTTTAAGGAACAAAAAGTAGAAGAAAATACAGAAGAACATCTTTGTTATCTTGGGGTGGAGAGGAAATTTTCAATAAGACCCCAAATCATACATCATAAAGAGGGAAATAGTTGAGTTTCTTTTCATCAAAGAAACCCTCCCAGTCTTAAAATACATGTGATTGGGCAAAGTTAGTGACAGCATAACTGACACGCTATCTATATCTGAGTTTATCTAGAATATATATTATGGATAGAGTTAACCGAAGAATGAAGATTTGGATAAGAAATTTGAAATGTCTAAGCCCAACAAAGAAGTAGCATCTAAAACATTCAAGTGACACCAATAAATTAACAAATAACAACGACAAAAAGTTAGTTAAGCCAAGAAAGAAATGAGCAAAGAATTAATATCTATATAAATTATGTATATTATTTCTATCCATAGAGCAGAGAAAC
The DNA here is from genome assembly GCF_964270905.1 of Leucopleurus acutus. Lineage (NCBI taxonomy): Eukaryota > Metazoa > Chordata > Mammalia > Artiodactyla > Delphinidae > Leucopleurus > Leucopleurus acutus. The sequence goes on along the minus strand of NC_139143.1, from coordinate 114,881,866 downwards.
CTGTAAACCAGCAAGTATATAAAACTATGCTTAAGTCCAATAGTGCTTAAAGGAATTGAAAAATAAATAATAGCTTTTGTACCCTTCAGATGGCAAAAATTAAAGTCAAAAAACACCAAGTGAACAGGAACACTTGTTCAAGAGGTGGAAGAAGAAATGGTGTAGCCTTTCTATAGGGCAATCTGTCAATACTTATCCCATTGCCCTTCTTCTAACTACTGTGTGTATGTCCCAGAGAAACTTTTGCACAAGTCTATAAAGATGCATCTAAATGGATATTCATCTGTAGAGGGGAGAGATGCCCATCACCACGGAATAGATAAGTAATATGGTCTGGGACAGACAAATCCTGAACAATGCAAACGTGAGTGAAAAAAAAAGTAAGAAATAGACACACTGTAGAGTACAATACATAACATTTAATTTAAAACATGTACATGTATTATACCATAATGTATAGTTTAGAAGAATATACATGAATCCAAAGACACATAGCAAGCACATTCGAGAGGGTTTGTTGAGAAGGCAGTGGAGGAAATGGGAATAAGAACCAGAGGAAGAGATAAGAATATTGAAACTTGACTCAATGAAAATTAAACAAAAGTGATTCCTTGCCCAGATGAGCACTGAGGAGTACAATGATCTCAACTCTGCACCCAAGTTCCAAATTTTAGAAAGAAAAAAAAAGTGAGAGAGCTTTCCTGAGGTCACACACTGAATTCGAAGCAAGACCTGGGCTTTAGTAGTATTGACAGCCTCATTTACTGAGACCTTGACCTGTACTAGTCATTATCTAATAGCTTGACATTCTATGCATTATCTCATTCAAACCTCACATTAAAAAAAATAATCCACATTATTGTTTCCATTTTACAGATGAGGAAGCAGAGACTCAGAGAGGTTATGTTATCTGCCTAAGGTCACACAGCTAGTAAGTGGCATAGCTGGAATTTGAATCTAGGTCTACATAACTCTGAAGTTCATGTACTATATTTCCTGCCATTGTTCACAATTTTAAGAAATAAATGAAGTTACCAAAACCAAGTTCCTTCTTTCCTACTCCAATCCCCAGTCCTCTATCATCGACCACTTTGGTTACTGTGGTAGGCTGAATAATCCCGGCCCCCCCCCACCCCAGATATGCCCACATCCTAATATCTAAAACCTCTGAATGTTTCCTTATGTGGCAAAAGGGACTCTGCAGATATGACCTAGTCAAGGATTTGGAGGTGGGAAGAGTATTCCAGAGTATTCAGGTGAGTTCAGTGTAATGCCAGGGGTACATTGGAGTGTCAGAGAGAGGAGGAGATGTGATCGTGGAAGCAGGAGACGGGAGTGATGCCAGGAAGGGGCCATGAGCCAGGGAATATAGGCAGCCTCTACAAGGTGAAAACAGCAAAGAAATGGATTCTCCTGTGAACCTTCAGAGAGAGCCAACATCTTGATTTTAGCCCCATAAGACCCATTTCTGACTTCTGACCTCCATATCTATAAGAAAATAAATCTATGTCATTTAAAGCCACTGTTTGTGGTAATTTGTTGTAGCAGCAATAGAAATATTCCAGACTCACTTCAGGATCTTTAGAGCCATCAGAGGGGTAATAGATGTGTTACCAACAAGGTTTAACAACCAGTTAATACCAAATGTGGAACTAGAATCTGGATTTCTTTATGCCTCAGTACTGGGTTCTTTTTACTACATCTTTCATTGGATACACACAAGTCTCTGGAGTAATAGCAACAGGGAATTTGAAATCAAATAAGTAGACATTGAAAGTGTGTGACTTGTTTCCAAGGGGGCACAGGTTTAGACACCAGGCACAGAAACCAAAGACACACCCTGTGGTCCTGTTACAGAGAATAGCTCAGTATACGAAAGGAAATGTTTCTACACTTAAAGTCCTACACCTGGCTATCAGTGAAGTAGAACAATTCAGGTTTGATTCAACTTCTCCAGCAATGCTATCTACACATATTAATTAGTTCTTAATAAAAATCATTTTCACAAGGCAAAAGAGGTATAAATAATGCTATTTATGAAGTTACTGTAATATTGTAAAAAGAAAAAAAAAGACTACTGGAGTTGAAATCAGAATTGGGTTCAACTTCCAACTCTGCCATTAGCTCTGTCATCTGGGTAAGTCAGTTTGCCCTTCCGGGTCTCAGATTCCTCACCCATGGAATGACCTGCATAGCCCACCACAGCTCTTCCATGCTAGACCAAATCATTCAGCACTCTCTACGGAGCCAGTGCTGTCCTAACACCAGCACCAGGCTGGAAGCCAGAGAGCGGAGCCCTGACATTCACTGAGTGCCTCCTGACAGCCTGGTGCTGTGCTCCGAGCTTCACCTGTGTCACAATGGTGATGCTCACAGCTCCACAGGGTCATATTATGATACATATTTCACAACAGAGGAAAGCAGAGACCCAGAGAGCTCAAGTTACACACTCAAGATCATGCAGCACATGTTAGTTAGAACCAGTTCTGCCTTGAAGTGCTGTGGTCTACAGTGCCGTGCCATCTCCCATCTCCTCCTCAAAGGTTAAATAATGTAACTAACACGCACACACACTTTTCAGGTGTCAGACACTTCACACTCATCAGTTCACTCAGTCCTACCGGCAACCTTCTGACAAAGCCAAGGCAGATGAGGAAACTAGCTCAGATACTTTTAAGGAACCTGTCCAAGGTCAAGAGCTGGGAAATGGCAAAGATGGTGGAACTTGCCTTTGAGTCTCTTTAACTCCTTGCTCTTCCCACAATGCCCCAGGTCCCTACTCTGTCACCACCAAAGGGGTCTTGGGTAAACTTCAATTCCTTCTACTGTAAGATTTCAATTATAATACCCGCCCCTGAAGCCATCTTGAGGATTAGATCATTCTAAGAAAGTGTTTTGCAAGCTTTTAAGAATATACAAACGACAAGAGTGTTTCAGCTTCCCTTGAGCAATGACTATTTGTGTCATCTAATTTAGATCTTTTCTTGAACGTTTAGACAAAACTACCATAACATGTCAGGAACTAAATACCTCTATGAAACATAATTCTGTAATGCCTGGCACAGGCTGAGGGCTTATGTGTTTGCTATTGTTAGTAAGAGAAGAGACTTAATCAGTAGCTGTTCAGAAAGGCAATCCTAGCAAATGCTCAGATGATCAATAACAGCATCTAGGGCACTAGCCAGTCCATTAACTGGTATTGAAACCACAACTCCACATCACTGAATTTTGGTGCTAGGACAGAATCCATTTGCCATGAATGAAGTTCAGTATAACACCAAACCTGCTGTGGGACGGAAAAACCTAGAACGAGTACCAGTTTGCTATAATTGGAATAACTTTAATTTCAAAAATCTTATTCATAACTAGCCAAAAGAATAACTAAAATCCTTTTTTAATGATAGATTTATCATAATTTCTGGTGAATTTCTTCTACTAGCATTGTGTCACTTTCATTATGAATTAATAACCTATATATTTAGAATAAACCACAGATCCACCATGAAAAGTTGCTGAAGAATCACAGATGGTGCATTTTAAAAAGATGTTACCAAAATTTAATTAGAAATTTTGAAATATGTAGAGTCATTTCAAATTAGTCATAATAATAGGAGTCAGGAATAATTTAAATTCACATACATCCCCAAAGATGATTCTTCTACCAAAACTTTTATTATTGCATAGATCCTGGAGTTGAAAGACATGCACTTGAGTCCTAGCTCTGCCACGCACCGGCTCAGGCTTAAACTCTCTGAGCATTTCCTTATCTGTCATATAGGCATAGTGATGATACTCCAAGGGTTTATTTTATCAAATTCTGTAATGACTATGAAAATGTCATATGAATTATAAATGTTAATTAGTATTGACTGTTAATAAATTACAAGACGTATATTTTGTTCAAATTATAATAGAAATTGTTGGCCTTAGAAGACAAAGAGAATACTCACACTTTAAGTTCTTCCTTGTTCTATTACAGTATTGAGAAAGCAAAGAAAGGTATTTCAAAGACCCAGCAAATGAAAGTCATAACTGGGTATAACTGAATCTGTGGAATACAGAGGAGCTCTAAAAATTGTTGCCAGATCGTTTCTCAAGCTAACTCTATAAAGAATGTGTTAATACAATGCAGAGAAAAATTATATGAATACTCTACCACATGGAGGTGATAGACAGTGGTGTGTGACATGGAAACTAGAAAGATGAATAAAGTAAAATCTCTGCCTTTGAGAGCAAAGAGTAATGAATAGTCCTTAGTCATTCATCATCAGTTGGGATCATTGTTTCCAAAATTTATTATTTTCTCTCTTCCTCTCTCTCTCTTCCTCCTCTTCTTCCCCCATCTCCTCTCTGGGTCTGCATGTCTTGCTATGTATCTGTATATATTTACATGTATGCATGTATATATGAATATATATGCACAATTCAGTATATGCTCATATATCATCTAATAGCCTCTGGGATAATTGCTTATCAGGAAAATTACTTATCCCAAAACATACTCTCGTCTCAATCTTTCTCACCTCAGTATGTGGCACTACCATTCCCCTGGTTGCTCAAGCTACAGGAGCCTTGAAAAATAAGAGTGAAAATAAACATAATTTTATAAATGATTTTGAAGTCATAAGAGAAGATATGATAATAGTTAATAATGATTGAAGGCTTATATATGAGAAATTTCCCATCTCATTCAAATCTCAGAACTATGCTATAAAATAGATATTTCTGTCAATCCAATTTACAGGTGAGGAAACAGAATCGTAGAGTATAAGTAACTTGTCCGAGGCCATACAGTTAATGTGTGATAAAACCTGGGATTAAAACCTAAATCTGTCTTATTGTAGATATCATTTTTTTGCATGTGTTTTTTGTGTATGTGTGTATGTATTTCATAAAAGTCTGTGTAGTTGTTACAAAACAAGGAATAAGGAAGGCAAACTTAAGTATCTCATCTGTAATGTGCGAAGTACAAAAGCCTTCTCTGCATATTGATGATGATCAGATAAAGATTAAAAGACCAGATTCCATGAAAGGACACATTTTAGGGGCATGAACTAATTCTTTTTTAGGAGTAAAGGGACTCATCGAAGAGATATTTTAATAGACTGATCTTGCTGTCTTGACATGGTAAATTGTTTCCAAAGATGGCCACCTTCCTCTCATCTCTGTATATCCATGACACTTCATCCTGAGGAGGTGGAATCTATTTTTCCTCTCTTTGAATCTGGTCTGTCCTTGTGACTCGTTTTGTCAAAAAGTATAAGGCAGAAGTGATGTTTTGATAGTTCCAGGCGTAGGCCTTAAGAAATATGGTCGGTCCTGTTTTAATTCTCTTGGAATGTAGCAGCCATATAAAGATGTTAGAGAGATAAGCCTTTTGGTTGGATGGACGGGTGCATGGATGAATGGGTGGGTGGGTAGATGAATAGATAGGTAGATAGATGATGATTGTTAGATGGATAGATGCTGGCTAGATAGATACATACATAGAGAGATAGATAGATAATCATGTATAGAGAGAGACGCCCTGGATAATACGAGAGTTTGAAAGGAAAGAGAGAAGACCAGCCAGCCCCCAGCTGATCCAGCCACTCCAGGTGAGGCACCAGACATGTACAAGAAGCTTGAACTACCCCAGCCAACACCACGTGGCCCAAAGACAATACATCCCCACCGAGCCCTCCTCAAATCGTGGAATAAGGGGAAAATAAATAGTTCGTATTGCCTTTTATTTTAGTTACCTGTTGCTCCATAGCAAACCACCCTAAATCATAAACAACACATAACCAAAACACCTAGAAAACTGGTTCATACTACATTTTACACTGAGCAACAGAACCACAAATTATGACTGCATCATGACTTCCTCAGTTTTTTAATCAAGCCGAACCTAAACAACAAGTTCTTATTACTTGCAGGTTAGTGGTGACTATAAAAAAAGTGTTAATATAATGCCAATAGTGACTTATTTTTAATGTTCAAATTTGGAAATTACAGGGCTCTTGGCAAACATCTCACTTACCTCTCAAGGGAAATGTAACAGCTTTTAAAAGATAAGAAACTTGAGTCTTTTTGAGAGAAAAAAAAAAAAACTGAGTCTTTTGAGAGATATGATTAAGAAACTGGGATACCTAAACAAATTATAAATAGAAAATATTCCTCCCAAAGTCTTTTTCATTTTATTTAGTTTTAAAACATCATAAACTGAATTTAGTGAAGCTAGAGAGTTTGAAAACGAGGATAAGAAAAGTTTTTAATAAATCAGAAATCATTTTACAATAGCTGCAGACAGAGTGAAGTCAATTTTTTCTTTATTCCTGCCAACCTGGGAGACAGAGATGAATGAGCTCCAGAGCCAGCCTTCATCCTCAGACTAGGCATTAGTTTCAATCCCCTCTTCCACTAAAGTTCAACAAGAACTGTTTAAGGAGAACAGTATTTCCTTAGATTGGATTTCAGATCCCTAGTCATCTAGTGCAATTGAAAATGGCCAGAACATAGACAAAGCCAAGTGTTAGGAAGTGTTCCTGGATATCAAAAAGTATTTTAAATGACTGAAAAGTTGACTCAGAAAACCTCTACAGAAATTCTGGAGGTAACTCTGGAGTCTCCCACATGTGTCACTCCATTTATCACCAAGGTTGATAATTGATTAAGGTGATTGAGGGCCCTATCCCCTCTCATTAAGTCATGTGTATCCCTACACATGCTGCCAGGTCAGCCCAGGAGGACAATATTCATCACCAGAGATACATGAGTAGGTGTACTTCCCTGCTTGATGCCCTAAATAATTTTCTCTATTTTTGGCAGGGTGTTCAGGAAACATTTCTAAATTATATTAAATGACAAGGAACCTCACATTCCAGAAATCTCTAGTTATTTTACCTTTCCAAATTTAGTTATGTGATAATCTAACAAACCTAAACTACATAATGAATTTAAGAGATAATCAGTATATGCTCCATCCTCTGAGCTAGAGTACAAATATCAAAGCAAGAACTTTCTAATAAATAATAAAAGCAAAGTAGTTAATTCACATATTCTTTAAACTTCTATCCATAAAGTTAATTTGTTTACATAATGACCTCAATCTTCATTATTACTATCAGCACAAAAAGTGTTTTTTACTGAACCAAGTTCTCTGACACAAAATGAAATAACAATACACTATGTTTTTCTTAAATTCTATTTGTTTTATTCTAAATAGTTAAAATATTCATATGGAATATTAAAAAGAATATATATATGTAAAACATATTCATATGGTCCAAAATTCAAATGGGTATGTAATGTTAAAAGTCACATTCCTATCCTGTATCCTCACCACCCAGTTCCCCTGCCTAGAGTTTCCTGTGTATTCGTCTAAAGATATTTCATGCCTTTAGAGGCAGATATTTTCCCCTTCCCATGCTTTTAGAATACAAATGGCCACCTTCTATTTGTATATTGTTCTGCAATATACATTAAGATAAATTATGTTAAGTCTCAAAACTCCTTGAGGTAGGCATTTGTTCCAATTTTCCAAATAAGGACACAAAAAACATTTGAAACACTTGCCCAAGGTAGAGATGGCACATAAACCTAGGTTTTCTTATTTCAATCAACATTCCTTTCACTGCAATCCAGCATTCTTGTTTATTCTTTCATCGCTCCATTTATTTTGCAAATATATATATTGAGCTCCCATTACATTCAAAATATCATCTTAGATGTTTTGGAGTGTATATATTTTGCTGAGACACAATTTCTTCTTCCCAATAACTTTAATTGTACAGTGGAAATAAACTCCATTTAGATAAGATAGAATGTTGCAGTGTAATGTTACAACCGTACAAATTAATATGAGGTCCTAAAGAGGAAGCAACTATTTTACCTTGAGATATCAAAAATGGTTTCATGGTAGAAATGGCATTTATGTCAAACCTTGAACTACAGTAGAATAGAAATAACTCAAATTTATCAGTACAATTAAAATACATGTATTTAAAAAGTGTAATAAGCATGTTACAAGGCATTTAGTTAAACAAGTAAAGAATTTTCCATAGTAATAAATGTGGAACCCCTCCAATCCATTAATTTATTTCTTTTATAGCATTTCTATAGATAGAGAGCTACTTAATAATAAAAATTTCAATTCACCAAGAAATTATAATAATTCTAAACCTGTATGCATCTAATAATGGTAATAGAGTCTCAAACGATATAGAGCAAAAATTGATCAAACTTCAAGGAAAAATTCATAAATCCATATGCATAGCTGGAAATTTTACCATGTCTCTGTCACTAACTAGAGCAATGAGATAAAAATACTAATAAGTCTAGAAAACTTTTAACAACAACATGATAATGACTTAATTGACATATGAAACACTACACCAAACAACTACAGTTATCCTTTATTCGAACATTTTCTGGGTCATAAAATAAGTCATCACAAATTTCAAAAATTGCTGTCATATAGAGCATATTATCTTACAGCAATGGAATTAAGCTAGAAATCAATAATGCAAAGATAAAATAAAAATCCTCACACATTTAGAATTTTAAAAATACACTTTATAAATAACTCATGAGCCAATAAGGAAATTGCAATGAAAATCATAAAATATTTTGAACTAAATGATAATGAAAACAGTTAATACTAAAACTTTTAGGATGTGGCTAAAGCCAAACTTTTGTAGCCTTAAAATACATATGTTGGAGAAAGAAAAAGGTCAAAAATCAATGAGTCGGGCTTCCCTGGTGGTGCAGTTGAGAGTCCGCCTGCCGATGCAGCGGACACGGGTTCGTGCCCCGGCCCGGGAAGATCCCGCATGCCGCGGAGTGGCTGGACCTGTGGGCCATGGCCGCTGAGCCTGCGCGTCCGGAGCCTGTTCTCCGCAACGGGAGAGGCCACAACAGTGAGAGGCCCGCGTAACACACACACACACACACACAAAAAAAAGTTTCTTCACAAAAGATGATGACCAACTGGCCAATAGACATATGAAAAGGTTCACAATCTCACTGATCATTAGGGAAATACAACACACCCATCAGAATATCTAAATCTAAATATCAAGTGCTGATAAACTTATGACACAACAGGAAATTCTGTCCCCTTTAGGTGGAGTGTAAATTAGTATAACCACTTTGAAAAACTATTTTCTAAAATGGTCATGCACATCCTACGGACCTATGTAGCGGGTCTGGCTGCATAATTTGTGGATCCAGTACAAAATAAAAATATAGGACCTGTTCAAATAGCAGGGGGAAAGTACTTCAAAAGGTACTAAAACATAAAAATTTTTTCTTTCTTGCACAGTATCTCTGGCAACATGTCACGATGTTATTTATTTGCTCTTTGATGCCATTCTAAGCAAAGAAAAATTAAAATTTTAAATTATTATCTTGAATTTTACAATTAATCTCTGTATTGTACAATGCCAGTTTTAAGTGCACATATAAAGGCACTTGACTCATATGTGGAATCACCAGTATTACACAATTTGTATTTTATAGCCCATACATGGAGATGTACTTTATTCTACAAAACAGTGGAAACACTGCACAAAACTAACTCTGCTATTTTTATTTCACTTCTTAATGTGTTCATATTCTATCTACATTCTCTATCTACATTCTTAGTAAGGGCTTACTTTAGCCCTTACTAAGAAATGACTAAGAGGAAGGGTTTGTCCCATCTTTCCCTTTCCTTCTCTGTCATCATTTTCAGAGTTAAGTGGTTGGCTAATAAAGGGAAGTCGTTTTTCTTAGAATGCATTACCTTCTCCCTGCACTTGATACAAATACTGATTTGAATGAAAGTGTGGTCTCTTGAGGCTGTCAGTGCCCTGCTTACTCAGCCCAGTCTGTAGATGTAACACACTTATCTTAAATTTGTTTTGAATCTTGTTGAACTTCAATGAATAGTAGCTCCACCAGAATTCTATGCTTGCAGGCATTCGGTCACAGGCAAATGAAGCCACCAGGAACTGCGAACATGGACATTGTGCCTTTCTCCTCTGCTATGCACATGCTCATTATTCCATCAGGCTTCAATTACAAAAGACAAGCTTCAACATAAAATTATTAAGAATTTCGAGGTTGAAAAGATGAGAGATCTAATTTGAAAATATACATGCACCCCAGTGTTCATAATGGCACAAGTTACAATAGCTAAGACATGGAAGCAACCTAAATGTCCATCAACAGATGAGTGGATAAAGAAGACGTAGTGTGTATATATATATACACACACACACACACACACGATGGAATATTACTCAGCCATAAAAAAGAATGAAATAATGACATTTGCAGCAACATGGATGGACCTAGAGAATATCATACTAAGTGAAGTAAGTCAGACAGAGAAAGACAAATATTATATGATATCATTTATATGTGGAATCTTAGAAACAGTACAAATGAACTTATTTATAAAACATAAACAGACTCAGAGACATAGAAAACAAACTTATGGTTACCAAAGGGGAAGTAGGGGAGGGCTAAATTAGGAGGATGGAATTAACAAATACACACTACCATATATAAAAATAGATAAACAGCAAGGACCTAGTGTATAACACAGGGAACTATATTCAATATCTTGTAATAACCGCTAATGAAAAAGCATTGAGAAAAAAGGATATAGATACATACACATAAATGTATAACCAAATCACTTTGCTGTACACATGAAACTAACACAATATTGTAAATCAAATATACTTCAATAAAGAAAAGGAATTTTAGAACAGAAATAACAGAGCACTAAACCAAGTACTGAGCTTTTGTGAGCACAGGGCACTGTGTAGCTGTACAAGTTGCATGCCAATGAAGACAACCCTGCCCAACAGATCCACTCCTCGATTTATAGCCAACAGAAATGCATGCATGTGTGCACCAAAAGACATGCTCAAGAACATTCCTAATATCATTATTTCTAGTAACCCTAAACTGGAAATAATTCAAATGTCTACCAATATTAAATGAATAATTGCATAGTAATATCCATAAAATGGAATAGTATATAACAATTAAAATTAAAGAATTCTAGCTCACCACAACATTGATGACTCACAAATATAATGTTGAGCAAAATTAGCCAAACACTGAAGAATAAATACATGCTTTGTTATTACTTTCATGTAAACTTTTAAAACAGCCAAAATGATGCTAGAAGTCAGGCTAATGTATGCTCCTGGGAAAGAAGGAAGGAGGCATTGATTGAGAGAAGAATGAAGACAATACTCTGTCTCTTGGTCTGGTTGGTGATTACCCAGTAAGTTTATTTTGTGATAGTTTATTGAGCTGAACACTAATAATTTGTTCATTTTTCTGAATTGTCATGTTTAATTCTATTTTTTAATTTTAAAATGGAAATATGGAAAAAGTATTCCTTTACTTTCGCTTATTATAGTTCTACAGTGGAAAGTAAATTCATTTAAAAAAATTATCTGACAGGGCTTCCCTGGTGGCGCAGTGGTTGAGAGTCCGCCTGCCGATGTAGGGGACACGGGTTCGTGCCCCGGTCCGGGAAGATCCAACGTGCCGCGGAGCGGCTGGGCCCGTGAGCCATGGCCGCTGAGCTTGCGCGTCCGGAGCCTGTGCTCCGCAACGGGAGAGGCCACAATAGTGAGAGGCCCACGTACTGCAAAAAAAAAAAAAAAAAAAAAATTATCTGACAAAATATTAATGATGATACATAGCATCTGCTATGATAATCATAGAAATCTATTAGAAAATGAGCACACTAGAGCCTTTTAAGTTTGATGTTTAGGAAGTTCCTCTTTTATTACCATTACAAATCACCATCAGATGTCTTTTCTAATACTATTCTAATTTACTTTTCTAATGACATTATCTACTTCTGGTAGCTGTAGTTTGTTCCATATATACAAATATCATAATCATGGAAGTTATTAATTTTATTCTTTTTTTTTTTTTTTGGCCACACCACATGGTATGTGGGATCTTAGTTCCCCGACCAGGGATAGAACCCATGCCCCCTGCACTGGGAGCGCAGAGTCTTAACCACTGGACCATCAGGGAAGTCTCGAGACTTTATCCATTTTATTATCTCCTATAAGATTATGACTTTGCCAACGTACTTATACAGGGATTTCATAAATTTCTACTTATAATTATCATGCATTGAGGAAACAACAATAGAACAAGCCTTAAAGTCTTCTATGGACTCTAGGTACAAGAGGGCAACGGTAACAATCCAACCAGTCAGTGTTGACAAGGATGTCTTGATTTCTACAACTGTTGAGCACATAAAGCAGGTGAATTCATAATAATTAGGTTTTCCCCCTTCTAATGAGTTGGTTGTAGGAGTTAGTAAAGAGTAAGAAATAATCCTTTGTTTTCGATGTAACTCTAAAAGAGGGGTCTGTGAGAAACAGCAGAGAAATTATGCCAGAAAATTAAGTTTTGGCCACAAAAGGGAGCTGTGAGGTGCAGAATGAGCTGATTCCAAGTCTTTGCGATCAATGGCCATTCAGGGCTAAGAGAGAAATCACTAACATCATCTTCATCACTAGCTTCAGCCACTCCAAATCCCGTACAATTTTCTGTCCAGGGCCAAGAAGGGTAAATTAAGAAAAAGAGGTAATGAATGGCAGTATTTTTCCTGTTTGCCAACTCTACTTCATGTATAGGCCTCTTTTCCATTTTCAGGACCCGATGTTGAATACTTAACTCAGACAGCTCATGTGGATATATTAAGGAAGAGTGGAATAAGCTTCTTTCTCCTATCCTCAATTCTCCTAGTGAACTCCAGTTCCTACCAGAACAATGTATGAAAATACAACTGTTCTAGAACCATTCCAACCTTTTATAATCATTGAATGTTGCCTGTATTTATTGAACTGACACTACCTTGCTCGGCATCTATGTAAGAAAATGTAAAAGGTGAAAGAAAGTTACAATTAGCAAGGTTCTATAACAGTTCTGTACCTCTCTAAGTGGTACAATTATACTATATCTATTCCATATCTTTAATAATATTTAATTGTGGCTTTTATATCATTTATTATATTTTTTTCAGATTCATGAATTTTCTCTAAAAAAGACTTATTTAGATTGGAATGGATTGATTTTCAAAGTTAACTATAAGTCAACAAAGAGGAAGTGTATATAATGACAAGGTAGGTGATGAAAGACCTCTGACCACATATTATTTAACCACAAATCTGAACCACAAGATAAAGTCATCAGTAGGAGGTGCCCATTTTCACTGCTAATACAATATGCTCAGTTCATTGATGTCAATGCTTTACAAATTAGCCACACATGCAAGATTTCTTTTTCCTTTTCTCTTTTGCCTCAACTAGATTGTGAAATTTAATGACCAATTCCTTTAATGTATAGCTAATATTACTTAAGTCTTCTTTTTTAGGGGATTGTGTTACTTTAAGATATTTTATATCTTAAAATCAGACTACTGGGAATCAAAGAAATTAAAACCATCTAAAACTGTCTTCCGCAGTCAGCATGTTGCCTGTGGTGATTTTAAAAGTATGCCCACAAATTCTTTGAACCTTCTCCCTTCAGGAGGTAAAACTTAAGTGTAGGTTAGTTTTAATGACTAACTTCTAATGAGTTGGATACAGAAGATATGATGGTATTCACTTCTGAGATTAGAGTATAAGAAACCTGCAGCCTCTTCCTTGCAAATGTGCTTTTTCTCTCCTGGATCACTTACTCTGGGAGAAGCCATGTCATGAGGAGCCCTGTGGAGAGGCCCATGTAAGGAGGAACAGAAGCCTCTTGCCAAAAGCCATTGGAATGAGCTTAGAAAATGAACCCCAACCCCGCCCGAGCCTCCAAAGACTGCAGCCCAGCTGATAGCTCAGCTACAACCACGTGAGAGATCCTGAGTCAGAACCATCCAGCTAAGCTGCTCCAAGCTTCCTTTGCAAACAGTGGGATAATAAATATTTGTTATTTAAAGTTGTTATGTTTGAGAGTAGTTTAGTACACAATAGATAACTAGTATAGATTTTGGTATCTGGAAATGGGATGCTGCAATAACAAAAATCTAAAATGTGGGAATGGCTTAGGAACTGGGCAATGGGCATTGAAGAGAGCATTAATGAAAGCCTAAAGTGCCTTGAAGTAGCTGTTAATAGATGCCTTGTAGTGTTTGATAAGGCAGTGAGTGAGGGCTTACAAGAAAGCGAAGCAACTGTTATTGGAACATAGAATCAAGAAGAGCTTTGCATTTTAATAGCAGAAAGCTCAGAAACAGTGTTGCACATAGTTATATGAAAAGTGTTAAATGTAAGAAAAAAATGTAACTAATGAACTGGGTGACACAGAGATTTCCAACAGCAGTGTTAAAAGTGCTACCTGTCTTCTTTTTGCTGCTTAAAGTAGAAGGCAGGAGGAGAGATATAAACTAAAGGAAGAATTGATAAACACAAAGGAGCCAGGAATCAATGATTTTGAAAGTTCTTAGCTTTTCACGATGGCAAATGATCCTAAGATTAAGAAACAGCTTCTGTGCAAAGAACAAATCCAGAGCACTGCTGGGGGTGGGGGTGGAAACGGGTCAAATATGAAACCAGAGACTGAAAAGTCTTTTGTTTAGACCTCAGGATCATCAAAGGTGGTTCCTCAGAGTGTGATTTAATCAGAAAAAGACCCTCTGAGGAGAATTACGGTATGTATCACGGATGCTCTCAATCAAACAATAGGGCCTCTGGAAAGCTTAAGGGTATTGTTCCTCAGCCTTCTCAGAAAAAAACCAAGGATGAGCCAGGGCTCCATTGAAAGGATTTGTAGGTATGGCTTTTGTCTAATGGTTCAACTTAATAAGATTCACAGAAAATCCACAATGTTTTTAAAAGAATTACACATTCAAAACCTTATCAGCTTGGCCTGAGAGGGACAGAATCAGTACAATATGAAAAGTGGCCTTTGGACTACAAAAATTTCACTGGAAGGAAGCAGGCTGAGAAAACTGCTCAGCTGTAAACACACACTATCTTTCATGACAAAGGAAGCATTGCTCAGAGGGCAATGCCAGGAGGCCAGAGAAAGTCATAGAGAGCCATGACGAAGTATTTCCAGGCCTGGAGACCTAATCAAGAACTTCTACCATGTCTGACTGGATTTTATAACTGCTCTGATCAGTGACTCCCAGTTCCCCCTTTTGTACAGAAATGTCTATAGCAGTTATCCCGTGCTTTTCACACCAGTGATCACTGGGTGTTTTGAGAGAGACAGATTCTTTTTTTTTTTTTAATTTTTATTGGAGTATAGTTGATTTACAATGTTGTGTTACTTTCTGCTGTACAGCAAAGTGAATCAGTTATACATATACATATATCCACTTTATTTTAGATTCTTTTCCCATATAGGTCATTACAGAGTACTGAGTAGAGTTCCCTGAGCTACACAGTAGGTCCTTATTAGTTAGTTATCTATTATATATACAGTAGCGCATATATGTCGATCTCAATCTCCCAATGTATCCCTCCCCACCCCTTTTTCTCCCCTGGTAACCATAAGAATATTTTCTACATCTGTAATTCTGTTTCTGTTTTGTAAATAGGTTCATTTGTACCATTTTTTTCAGATTCCACATATAAGCGATATCATACAATAGTTGTTCTCTGTCCGACTTACTTCACTCAGTATGACAATCTATAGGTCCATCCATGTCACTGCAGATGGCACTATTTCATTCTTTTTTATGACTGAGTAATACTGAGAGGGACAGATCCTTGTTTCTTTCTTTTTTTTTTTTTTTTTTGCGGTACACAGGCCTCTCACTGTTGCGGCCTCTCCCGTTGCGGAGCACAAACTCCGGACACACAGGCCCAGTGGCCATGGCTCACGGGCCCGGCCGCTCTGCGGCATGTGTGATCTTCCCGGACCGGGGCATGAACCCGTGTCCCCTGCATCGGCAGGCGGACTCTCAGCCACTGCGCCGCCAGGGAAGCCCGATCCTTGTTTCTTTAGTTCACAAATATATAGATTCTATACCTAAGAAAATACATCCAAGGCGCCTCATCCACACCTGGACCTGATTAAATGATGAGATTCTGGATACTGCAATGGGGGCCATGGGAGGAGGTGAGAGTAGGAGAGGAAGTGAACCAGTGGGGGCCAGAGGACACGCTACCATAACCAGCTTCCTCGAATCCCAGTGATCCCCACCTCCTGGTATCAGACCTTTGTGTAGGGCCTTCCCATTCCGTACCAGGGTTGGTCTGTGTGACCAAGAGCATATGGCAGAAGTGCTGGTATGTTCCTTCCAAAACTAGATTATAAAGAATTAAAGCTTCTGTTTTGGGAATTGTTTTCTCTCCTCTGTCTCCTCACCCACCACCCACACTTCCTGCCTCTCTTTCTCTCTCTCTCTTAGACCACTCACTGTGTGGGGAGCCAGGTCATGAGCAATCCTATGGAGGACCGGTAAGGAGAGTAACTGAGGCCTCTTGCCAACAGCTGTAGCTGTCAGCCAAACACATTCTCTAGACCCAGTTAAGATTCAGATGACTCCAGCCCTGGCAGACACCTGGATTGAAGCCACATGAGAAACACCACCCACTTAAGCCTTTCACAGATTTCTGACCCACAGAAACTGTGAAACAATAAATATGTTTGTTGTTTTAAGCTGCTAAGGTTTGAGGTAGTTTTTTATATAACACTAGATGAGAAATACATTGACATATGCTGAATTGGATGGGCCTATTTCATAGAAGCATAAATGAACAACAGACTAGGACTCTTGGTTTTCCAAGTTTTTTTTTTTTTTCTAGAAAAGATGTTTCAAAAATTGACTATGTGCTATTCCTACCACTCCTGATGTCACTCTATGACCTTTCATGGTTAACAAAACAAAAAGTATAATTCAGTTCAAAAGCTGCCTTAGCTTCTTTCATTTTATTCATAATAAATAAAGACTTATCAAGGACCGTGAAATCAAGAAATCCTATATTGGGACTTCCCTGGCAGTCCGGTGGTTAAGATTCCATGTTCCCACTGCAGGGGGGCATGGGTTGATCCCTGGTGGGGGAGCTAAGATCCCACATGCTGCATGCGCCATGGCCAAAAAATTTAAAAATAAAGAAAGAAAGAAATCCTGTAGAGGAACACAGAGGTCACCCCCTCGACCAACAAGCTTGGCAAAATCTGAGATTCTAGGTCATTTTGACAGCACATCTGTAGAAATGGTGCAGCAAGAGATAGGGCATAATGGAAGTAATTACTAGCATTTATAAATCACTTTGTTTTCAGAATGGTTTTTAGGTCATTTTTAATAGTTTTCGTCTTTTTAATTAGCATAACAGCAGTTTCCCCATTTTACTGATAAGGAGCCTAGGAAACAGGAATACCGCATTCCTATGCCACTCACCCAGTTATCATCAGAGCCCAAGGAGAAATCCATATCTCTTTAAGTTAGCTTAATAAACTTTTATTAAGTTTCCTCAATATCCCAAATACTATGCTAGGTACCAAAAATACAAGGAAAAATAGGTACATGTCCTTATTCTCCAGGATCTTTAAATCTAGTAAATGTAAAAGTACAATGGTGAGAGCAATGATAGTGATGATATACCAAGTACACTGGAAGCAAAGGGCAAGCGTGCTTTCCGTGTTCTCTTATGATCAGGAGATACTTGGACTTGGAACTCCAAGTATAAGAATAAGTAAGGATTCTTAGAATCCTTAGAATAAGTAAGGATTCTTATTTTTCCCAGTGATTCTATAGCCTAATGAACTCTAATTTCTCTGTATCCTACACATAAATAGTTGAGAAGCTTCTTTGACTGATACATTTTTGTTTATATGGTAGGATATCAAACTGGAAAATTTGTCTCATGCATGACAATACAATAGATATTGAATTCCAAACTGAGTTGCCAGACCATGTATATATTTTCAAAGAAAATTATGAGAACCAATTTTGGTACTTTTAAAACCTCTGACCCACTTCGATGATATAAATGGTTGAGGGCAGACTGAGAGGGTGGAATTATAATGGAGTTTTACCTATGGAAAAGAGCTTTGTCCTTCTTCAAATGCGGCGAGGAAATCCTGAAGGAGACTCTGGGAGACAATCTGTGTTCTCCGCACTTGTGGAAGCAAGCTGGACTGGGGTGTGACAAGTCTGAGGACTGTGGCTGGATGCTATCGCTGCTGGCCTGAGGTATCAGGACAGAGACATCCAAGAGATTGGCTGCTGTTAGCTCATCAACAGAGACTGACTACAGGTAGACTCTCATCCTGGAATCATTTTAAAAGTGCTCCCATCTGTTCAAACAGGGCTTTGGCCTGATGGCAAGAGATCCCAACAGAATCTGGGCTTGAGTGGACTGCTGAAAACCTAGAAGCTAAGAGGGAGCCAGTAGTCAGCAAACGAGGGGCATGGCCCACATTGTGGAGTGGAGGTCAGAGAGGCCCAGCAGGTGAGCTGTCAAATAATCCAGAATGGCCCCAGAGAGAGAACGTCAGCTTTAAACATCAACCAGGCCCAGAGAGTAAAGAGACAGAATGAAAGTACCAGTTAAGCAAGAACTTTCTGGTCCTCTTCTTGTCTGTCCCTGAGGCTGCTTAGGTGGGACAAGCAACCCATAATCCCTCCCTTACAAGGTTGCAAGGAGACAGCTAGCAATGGGAGGCGGAAGGAAAGGGGAAGGAATTCTTGCCTACAAATGAAACTAAAATTTAGCCTAGACATTCTAATTTTTGAATCAAGCTCTGTTTTGCAAGTTAAAGCAACCATGGGACTTTCTGTCATTAAGTCCCCTCGAGCTTTTATCCAGCAGCAGGAAAAACATTTATCTTACTGAATACACTTTAAAGTATCAGTGGGAGACAAAAATAAAATTACTTTTCTTATTATATCCCTCAAACTATGCTTATTCAATATACCAGTTGTTTTTATTTTAATGGCAATATTATTCAGTCTAGATTATGAAGAAAAACAAGAATTTAAATGGAAAATTTCATTGCTGTTGTGAAAAGGTATGATTATAAATAACAGCCACAATTCCTTACATTTAAAAAGCTTTAAAAAAAAAAAAAAAACTTGGGCATCCCTGGTGGCGCAGTGGTTGAGAGTCTGCCTGCCGATGCAGTGGACAAGGGTTTGTGCCCCGGTCTGGGAAGATCCCACATGCCACGGAGCGGCTGGACCCGTGAGCCATGGCCGCTGAGCCTGCGCGTCCAGAGCCTGTGCTCCGCAACAGGAAAGGCCACAACAGTGAGGGGCCCGCAAACTTAAAAATCACCTTCACATCTATTTTTCATTATTTTAATGATACTTCGCAGTAGTAGCAGAATAAGAAGTTAATTAACACCAAATCAAGATACCTACATATACATACTTATCTAAACTCTCAGGGTGTCTATATCTAATATAGACTAATAAAATATTAGATTTATAAAGGATCCAGCTCAGCCTGGTTTCTCATCTCTATATCTATCCCTACCCAGAATCGCTGGGTCTGGATCCAAGTCCTCACCAGCTGGCTGGGTCCCTAGTCCTGGCCTAGGACTGCCCCAGCCCCTCATCCCAGAGCCCCATGTTGCTCTGTTCTATTTCATTCTGTTCTATTCTATTCTATTCTATTCTGAATCTGACTCTGGTGTGAGGCTCCACGTCTGATATCTGGACCTTCACTTCATTCCCAAGTCCCACATCTACCTCTGTGGCTTACAATTGGCTTCTGACCATCTCCAAGTTCTTGATTACTCGCCTATATTCCAGTTCCTTACCAGGACTTCTTTCAAAGGTCCTTTCCAAAGGATTGGGGGCCTGTCCTGGAAATCAGCCTGGAGAACCTAGCCTTCATTTCACTTGACAAATCTTCAAGTCTTCACTGCTGTATCTTCTCAAATGCCAGAACTCCCTGCTACATCATTGTCAATTCTGTTACCAACTATTTGCCTGACTGAATCTGACTCAGCCCTCAGAAAGTCAGAAAGCATGTGCTTACCCAACAGCTTAAACCTCCAGCCCAGCACATGCCTCAGGTGCCAGCTCCCCTGTGGGTGCGTTTATTGCCAGGTCTTAGTCCCTCCTATGAGCCTATTCTGATTAAAAGAATTGACATGCGCTACTAAACCTCAACGATAATAACAGTTAACATTTATGTCTTACTAAGTTCCAATCATTGTGAAGTACTGTATTATTTTATTTATTTCCTACAACAACTCTATGAAGTAGGTACTATTGCCTTGTACAAATGAGGAAACTGAGGCACATACTGGTGAGACAACTTGCCTAATATTTCTTGCTCAGAAGCAGCAGATACCAGGCTTGATAAGTTAAGTAAGATTGCAAGGAAGCAGCACGGGATAGGAGGGGGAAGAAATGATAATTGGATGTATACATTCACCAGAAAATAAAGCATTAAATAGATCTAGGAAATGACAGAAAAACTTTAACCACATAGAGGAAAAGACTAAGTGCATTTTAGAAAAAGGAAAGACAAGTGAGAACAAATGACTTTAAATTTGTTGATACACAGGTGAGAAGGGCTATAAAGAGGAAAATAAGAGTTGAATCTGCTAACTAGGCAACTAGACAACCGTTGGCAAGAGACACAAGAGAAAAAGACTGGTTTCAGGAGAAGAGCCTTCAGTTGCCAAAACCCTAGAGAGGGAAGGAAGCCTGAACTTAGTCCTGATTGGACAAGAGCTGGAACTGCTCCAAAGTGCTGCGGGAGATGTCTGGTCTGGCGCGCTGAGCACCTTAACTCTCAGTGCAGGAGGGTTTTCTACAGCCTATTGGGGAAAAGAGCTGTAGTACAGCTGTTTGGAGTCCAACCAAACTAGGGTTCTTGGATTCTAGGTTCCACCACTTACTTTGAGAAGATAACTAGTCTTTCTGAGTCTCAGTTTCCTTAGTTATAAAGTGGGAATATTACTATCTCCCATGCAAGATTATGATGATGATGAGAGATACTATGTAAATAACCAGCACAGTGCCTAGCACAGCACAGATGCTTGGCAAATACTTAACTGTGGTACCATTGTGATTTGTGGGGATAGGAGGGAAAAGACCACCATGATGCCAAGAAAAGGATTGTGAACTCTGTTCCTAGCAGAGTTCTTGGCACATAGTAGGCAATCAATAAACGTTTGTGTGAATAAAGGAGTAGAACAAGGAATAAATGAATCTTAGTGTTTCCATCTCAAGAACCAGAATGTAGTTGCTTGCATAAGATAGGGCAGCATATGTGCTGACATCTGATGTGTCATCTGAAGTTCTGTCATTCTCTGTATCTCATGGGGCTTCTAGGTCTTGCAGACTCTGAGGCAGGGTTCAGTATGCTGCCACACTGGCATGCTATAGGATACTCTGATGCTTTTAATGTATAGGATTCATTCAGAATAATAGATGTCACCTCTATGCCACTTCAGAATTTTCATGAATCTAATTTGAGTATTTTTCCAAGCTTTACTCCTACTCTGGAGTTAGGGTGGGTCAAGAAAACGATAAACCAGGCATTTCATAACCTAGATCCCTCAGTTGCCTGAGTCCTCTTGGTTCATATTCATACAGTAGTGTAAAGGTGGTGAAAGGCATTACTTGAATATGGATACATGAAAGTTCTGAAGTAGCATGGATGTGACATCTATCACTTTGAAAAAGAGTTGAAAGTTGGAGAGAAGCAGTAGAAGGAGTTCCAAGAATAGACAGGATGGATTAAAGGAAAGTCAGTATGGAAAGAAATCATACAAGAAAAATGTAGTCACGCAGCAAAAATCTTTCACCACATTCTGAGAGATTGGCTATGCTCGCTCCATATCAAAAATGAAATAAAATACAGCATCGTAATGGGCCAGAGATTCGGAACCCTGTGATTTTTTTTTTTCACAAAGAAGGAACAAAGGATTATTTATACTGATGGCATTTGAAGAGTATTTGAAACTAGTAAATGATGCCAACTCGCACTGCAATTAATAAAATATCCAAAGCCAGTGATATGGAAGGGGGAAACCAGATGCTTTTAGGGACCCACCCTTAGTGTGAGAGCTGAATCCCCAGAGCAAAAATGAATACTAATGAAGAGAACTGACTATCAAAATAGATGACTGCAGTTATCATATGGTAGTTGGTTCAGTTCCAACTCAAACAGCAGACCAATCTGTGGTACTCTAAGATCTTTCTACAGCCTGGCACCAGGCAACAAATAGCCCATCTGTATTGCCGGGGTGGCACCCGTGAGAGCAGACATCTATTTACATAAAGACAGACTTCAATGGCTAAAATTACCTTATATTTGGCATGGCTTGCTCATAAAAACTGAGCATTTAATATGCCAGTGTGCTACGAATTGTTTTCTTCATGCTTGGTAAATTTTCAGTATTTTTCAAGAGGTTAAATCCACAATTCGCTAGGGCCTAAATTGCTTTACCTTAAAGCAAGCTAACTAGAAAAGTTAATTTACATGTTGTTGGAGTATAACAATGTGGGCCTTTGTACTCAAAACATATTCATACTATTTTCTTCCAAAATCAAGGATCTTTTTTAAGTTGCTTTTCTTTATGGTTGATACACTGGGTTGTTTTTGTTTTTGTTTTTAAGGCATGCACTATGGAGTCCTATGGCTCTGGATTAGAAACTTCTTTTCCGTCCTTACTAGCTGTGTTACCGTGGTTATCTGTGGGCCTCTGTTTCTGATTTACAAAGTAAGAATAGGAACACTCACCTCAAAAACTATTGATTGTAAGCAGGACACAGAGCACCTTGCAAAGAGTCTGGAAAAATTAAATATTAAATAAACATTAGTTACCTCTGCTTCTTTCTTCTCTACCTTCAATGTTCCAAGACAATCAAATACAATGTTTTTAAATTTTAAAAAGTAATTTGACCTAAATTTAGCTCTCTGTCCAGGTGGACATATTTTTCAGGAAGTAGCTCAGAGAGGTAAATCTATGCCTCTGAAATGATTACAGGTAAAGCTAGTGCACAAATATGAAGTTTTAAAATCGAAATATTAAATATTTTAAATCAGAGTTCATACTTTAAAAGAATCATGTGAGGTGGCACCCTTGCTTGGAAAAAATAATCACCCCTAATTAATCTGTTTTGTAATTCTGGGTTTCTGGATCCTATATGAAGATCTTGCCTAAAATGGGATATGTCTCTTCTTAGTTCTTTGTAAACCTATAATTATATATTTACTCATCAATGTCAATAGACTTTGAAAAAGAGTATTGCATAATATTTATTATATTTTGTATTTAAAAACATACTCTTGGGCTTCCCTGGTGGTGTAGTGGTTGAGAATCTGCCTGCCAACGCGGGGGGCACGGGTTCGTGCCCCTGTCCGGGAAGATCCAACATGCTGTGGAGCAACTAGGCCCGTGAGCCACAACTACTGAGCCTGCGCATCTGGAGCCTATGCTCCGCAACAAGAGAGACCGCGATAGTGAGAGGCCTGCGCACCGCGATGAAGAGGGGCCCCCACTCGCCGTAACTAGAGAAAGCCCTCGCACAGAAACGAAGACCCAACACAGCCATAAATAAATAATAAAGAGTTCCTTTAAATAAAAATAAAAAAATAAAAACATACTCTTGCCAGGAATAATATTTAATTTTTTTTGGAATAATAGGGCCATTGTTACATTTTAGTTTTCCATGGAAAGGACCTGCCTGATGGGTGTGTTTGTGTGTGCGTGTGCATGAGCATGTGTAGTTATAACATGGAATATAAGAGTATACTTCACCTAGTACATAGTAGATGCTTAATGACTTTTTGTGACTGTTGATTTTAACAAATATTAAGCTATTGTCAGACACTGACACTTCTTGAATTGATTTAACTGGGGCAGACTTTTAAGGGTTAGCAAGAGGAGAAATAAGACTGAAAGTACGGAGAAGGTCTTATCCGCTCCACCGAGAGTCTGGACTTGTGGGGCATTGAAGGCGAATACAGGGCCACTGAAGATAAAAATTCACTGCAAATGGAATACATCTGAGAGAAAACACATAGAAATATTAAAAATTGGTGTATGCAGAGTACAGGTTATTTTCCTCTTGGATTATGTCTTAAAGTACTGTCCATTGTTCTAGTTGTATCATAAAATCAAAATAATAATAAAAAATAATAGTGAATCACAGATCAGTCTGATTTTGTAAAGAATTAAACATCAGAAGTGGTCCTCTAGCAACAGATATCAGTCATTAGTAACATTGCTTCATGTATTCTGCCTAATCCAGCTGTGATTTCTGAATCTATTTGTACTGGTACAGGTAAGGAATCATTTTCCAAGGAAAATTTAGTTTTAAACTCTCCTAGAAACTGCTATAAGAAACGTTAAAAAATATTGAAATGCCATACGCTAAAAAATATTCTTGCATAACAAATTAAAACTGTGAAACCCAAGGGATTAGAAAAATGGTTCAATCATGTTACCAATCATGGCTGGATTTGAGAAAGCAGATGTGAGACTAAACTTTGAAAGGATTTTGTTTGAATATAATAAATCTAAATTTTTCTCAAATGTGTTTGTTATAACTTCCACACTATTCATATGCCAATGAAGTCTTTGTAATTTTGTTGTTGGAGTTATTAACTTGTCAGTTTGCATTGGTGTTTCTAGGTCTGAAAGCATAACTTCTGTTTTAGGAGATTAGGAGTGTTCCTGTTTCGAGATAAAAATCACCACTTTGCAATATTTCTGGGATACTCAAATGGCACACCATTTGGAGTCACAGGTGCTATTGAGAAAGTTACTTATAGGCTAATATGTTTTAAATTAGCATGACAAAGTGAGAAAGTGATTTCTAACTTCAACTACACTGTTCACTGGTATAGATCAGTTTAGTTAGATGCCTAACTTATCATTCAAGTAGAATTGTATTCTTACTGAATGACAATTTCTCTTTAACCTAACCTAAAAAAGGAAAGGTTTTGAAATGATCTCTACGACCTACTTCACGAAACGTCTTCAGTGTAAAAAGAAAGCATTTATTGCACCTAACAATGAGTATGGCTCGACCTGTAAGTCTTCTTTCACATTAGTCTTCTTAAGAAATATCACATTGTCACTTATTGAAAAAAGACCAGGTGCGTGTATCCTCTATTTACAAAAATCTGGCTCCTTTGGAATAAATCGCTGCAGGATGCTGTTTAAATTGATGTTCACAGAGCACCTAAACATTTAGCACTTGAACCACAATGGGGCTTAGGGTGTATGTAGGGCCACTTGAAGTCTCTCCACTGCCAATTTATTTGAAGGAAAATATTGCCATGTGGGAAAATATTGCCATGTGGATGTTTCAGAGAAATAGCTCTGCTCCTTGCTAAACCAAATAATTTAAGCATGTTGAGTGGGTAATGGGCCCATGTACATTCTCCCCAAAATTCTCACTCCTTGGATGATATTAACCAAGAGATTTCAGCATTGTTGAGCCCTGACAAGGCTGACCCCAGAAGGCTTAGGCCAAAACCAAGGGTATTTGTGCTAATGAATAGCTACTGGGGCTGTTGGTATGCACTCCCAGGCATGCCTCTGCTTTTTTGCTTACTATTTCTCTGTTTTTTCCTTTTATTTTTCTTTCATTCCTTGTTTCTTTACCTCTTCTTGGACAGTTTTGTATAGATAATGGACAGAGGGCAGGCCTTGGAGTCAGACACGTTGCATCTGAGACTAATATCTACAACCAAGCTGAGTGACCTAGAACAGGTCAGGTCTGATCTCTTCATCTGTAGAAATGACAGAGTAATACCTAATTTACTGTGTAGTCATGAGAATTAGAGATAGTAAGTGTAAGCTTTCTTAAAAGACAGAAAGTGGCCAGTAAAAGTAGCTGTTATATTATTTTTATTACTATTACTACAATTACTTTCATGAGGTTGATTTAGATTCTTACAGTAGCTGCTGTTGAACTCTACTCTGAGTCTCTTTACTACAGAGTATCTATCCATCCTTAGATGCTGTGAGTGTTGGCTGCTAGAGAGGACCACACCACCTCCCTTGAGGGATGCCTGGGAACTTGTATTCTCCCATGTCACCACTTCTCTAAAGATTTCTTCTGAGAGGACTCAATCAACCAATCATCTACAGGAACTACTATCTTAGGCTTTGCCTCTGGGATACTAACCTAAGAAAATTAGTAGTATTAGTAGTAGTAGTAGTATTACAAATATATCTTAGGCCTTCCACTAGCAACCACAAATACTTTAAGCACTCAGCTAAAGACAATGTTAATCTATACTGGATCAGTTTCTCCTTCCTGGTTCCACTTCTGGCATGACAGTGTGCAACTCAGACTCACTCCTCAGCAAAACTGATGAAAAGTATTTTTTAAACAGCCATTTAAAAGTAGTTGGCCATGTGGGCATACAAAAATAGAAATGGCCCTATAGGCATACAGCACGTGAGGAAATATTTACTCAAGAATATTTACTAAAACTCCATAAAACTACAAGAGTCTGTGGTATTTGAACCAAGACCCATACTATCCCTCACCATTCCCAGCTCAATGAGATGGGAACTCCACCCAGACTGGTACAGCTGAGAACACAAGGTTCTGACTCCCCCCAGCTCCCAGGTGGAAGCCTATCTTCCTGGGAAGGACAAGACATCAGCATTTCTCATGCTGCCCCCAGCTACATGTTGCTGAGGTGAAGTTCTGGATAAGTGCAGCCAAGAGGTGGGGGTTCCCTTCTCCCACTCATGAGACAAAGGTTCTACCTTGGGCATGGTAGGACACCAAGGTCCCAATTGCTCTTGCCTCAGCCCTGAGGACAGGGGGTTTATGCCAAGGGAAACAAGACAAGGACATCTGGGGCTGTGCCCCCACATCCACTGAGCACTTAGTTCTTTGAGCTGGGGTGTCACTTAGAGAGCATTGAGCTATAGTTCCTTCCTCCAGCACCAGAGTTGTGACTCAGAGATTTTGCCTGGGAGAAAAGGCCGTCATAAAGGCCGTCATAGAACAAAGAGCTCAAATTCTCTCCCCAAAGGAATCAACTTTATCTGAAACAGCATGTGAAGTTCAAGCCTAAGGGTACTTTCAAAAAAACAGTAGAATTGTTGGTTAGAGGCAATTGGAAGGAGATTGATAAATTACTTGAGGATATGTAGGCTAAATGATAAGACAAATAGTTGCTGGAGAAAAATAAGAAAACAGCTGCAAGAACCCTCCTAGAATCTGAATAAACCTCAAACACTGACTATCAGGAACTATCACTTCAAAGGAGCCTGAATTTGATTGGATTAATGTGTAAAGCAATTTATTCCCCAGGGCACTGTTACAAACAATAGAGCAATTAACCAGCCATTAGTGGAGTTTCACAGGTGGGTATGGTCAGGTAATCAGACAAACAATCCCGCTAAAACCTTGCTATCCCAGAGTGACCGGGCACATCCAAGGATGAACCCCTGAGGAAAAACATCACAGACTTTATGTGTGTTTAGTGCCCAGAGGAGGAGGGGCAAGGAATAGACTTCACTAAAATAACCCAGTCAGTTCCTAAACAACTAAACAAGCTAACAACAGCAACCAGCCCCAGAGGAGGGGAGAGGTGGAACCAGTATCCAAAGTTGCTGCAATATGTTATCTACAATGTTCATTTTCAGAAACATATTATGAGACATGAAAAATAAACAGGAAAATATGACCTGTATACCAGAAAAAAGCAAGCAATAAAACTGCCTGTAAGAGTGACCAGATGTCAGATTTATCAGAAAAAGACTTCAAAGAAGCCATTATAAATATGTTCAAAGAACTGAAGGAAACAATGATTTTAGAAGAGAGGAAAGCATGATGACAATGTCACATCACATAGAGAACATTAATAAAGTGATAGCAATTAGTTAAAAGAACCTAATGGAAATTTTGGAGTTGAAAAGTAAAATAACTGAAATTTTAAAATTCACTAGATGGGCTCAGTAGTAAATTTAAACTGGCAGAAGATGAAATTAAAGAACATGAAAATAGATCAATAGAAGTTATGTAATTCAAAGAACAGAGAGGAGAAAATGAACAAAGCCTCAGAGAAATGTGGGTCACTATTAAGTACACCAACAGACATGTAGTGGTAGTACCAGAAAAAGAACAAGAGAGAGAAAGGGGCAGAAAAAATATTTGAAAAATTAATGGCTGAAAACTTCCCAAATTTACTGAAAAAATATAAACCTACGTAACCAGGAAGTTCAAAAAACTACAAATAGGATAAACTAAAAAAGATCCATGAATAGACACATCATAGTAAAATTTCCAAAGAAAATGTTGAAAACAGCAACAGAAAAATGACTCCTCACTTATAAGGAAACTCCAATAAGATGAACAGTTGACTTATCAGAAACTATAGAGGGCTGGAGGCAATGGGATTACATATTCTAAGTCCTCAGATTTAAAAAACTGCTAATCAAGAATCCCATATCCAGCAAATTTATCATTCAAAACAATGAAGGTGAAATAAAGATATTAGGATAAACAAAAACTGAAATAATCTGTTGCTAGCAGACCTGCCTTACAAGAAATACTAAAGTAAGTCCTTCAGACTGAAAGGGAGTGACCTCAGACACTTATTTGAATACATACAACGCGCGCGAGCGTACACAAGCTCACACACACACACGCGCGCGCGCGCGCACACACAACTAAGAGAACTGATAAAGGTAATGATGTAATTATAAAAGAGTATAAATGCTTGTTTCTTATCATTTCTTCTCTTAATCACTTAAAAAGCATAAAGCAATGTATATTTAATTGTATGATGGGCCTATAACATACAGAAATTTAATATATTTGCCAATAACAGCACAGGAGGTTGGTGAGAATAAAGCCATACTGGGTTAAGAATTGACATCAGATACTTAACTTGAATCCATAAGAACAAATGCAGAGAACCTAAAATGATAAATAAGAAGGCTGATATAACAAAAGCTATACATATATACTTGCTCTCCTTTCTTCTCCCAGCTTCTTTAAAAGACATAAAATTATGTAAAGTAATAATAATTATAACAATGTATTGTTGGGTTTATAACAGTATAGAGGTAATACCTATAACAGTAATACCACAATAAGAGAGAAAAGAGAATGGAGCTATATGGGAATGATGTTTCTACATTGCCTTGGAATTGCTGGTATAATTCTGAAGCCTTTTTTGATAAGTTAAGATGTATATCTTAAGCCTAAAGGAAACAACTAAACATATATAGCAATAAAATCATTAAAGATATTAAAATGCAATATTAGAAAATATTCAATTAATGAAAAAGAAGGCATTAATGCAAAAAAAAATAAAGGTGAGACATAGAAAAACAACAACTTAAATGGGAAGTGTAAATTCAATTATATTAATAACAAATGTGAATGGACAAAACAATCCAATCAAAAAGCAGAGATTGTCAGACTGGGTTAAAAAAAAGGATCCAAATATATGCTGTCTACAAGAGACACAGGTTATTGTCAGAATTACAAATAGATTGAAAGTAAAATAATGAAAACATATGCACCATGCATAAAGCTGGAGGGGCATTTTATTATGCTAAAACTATCAATCCATCAGGAAGATATAACAACTATAAACATATGTGCACCTAACAATAGAGCACCAAAGATATGAAACAAAAACTGACAGAAATGAAAAGAGAAATATATAGTCGTCCTTCAGTATCCACAGGGTATTGGTTCCAGGACTTGCCATGGATATCAAAATCTATGGATGCTCAAATCCCTTATCTAAAATGGTATAGTACAGTCGGTCCTCCATATCTGCAGGTTCTGCATTTGTGAATTCAATCAACAGCCAATTAAAATTCAATCTACAGATGCAGAACCTGTGGATACAGAGCGGTGAGTGTATTTACATAAAGTTCCCCCTATCACATCATCCTTAAGCCCTGGCCAGCATTTATTATAAGACCCCAAATGCAGTTTGGGGAATACTTGAGAGAGGATTCATTCTTTTATAGTTTTTATTTTTAAAAATTAATATAACTAATAGTTTGCTTAATAAAAGGCAAAAAGTTTAAATTTGATAAAACCAAAATAAGCTGTAGATTGCTTTTGTTACTTCTTAATCAGTTCTTTTGGCATTAAAAAGACACAATCTCGGATTATTTCTTTGGTTAAAAAAAAGCAAACAAAAAACCCCAGAAATCCCTTGACAGGCGTAGCCCTACAGGAAAACTTTATAGGGCAATGTCCAGATTCAACAGATCCACCAAAGCCTGAAATTTTGTCCTATGGTTACTAGAATTGTGTATATTTAGAGGACATTGATTTTGTTTAACAGCAGGTATACTGAGATGCAATTCACAAAATTCACCTTTTTAAAGTGTACAATTCGCTGTTTTTTTCATATAGTCACAGAGTTATGCAACAATCATAACTATCTAATATCAGAACATTTTCATCACCCCCAAAAGAAACCCTGTACCCATTAGCAGTCACCTTCTGTCCCTTCTCCCCCAACCTCTGGCAACCACTAACCTTCTTTTGTGTGTATGTGGATTTACCTATACTGGACATTTCATATAAACGAATCACATATTATGTAACATTTCATGACTGGTTTCTTTCATTTAGCATAATGTTTCCAAGGTTCATTTATGTTGTAGCAGATATCAATATTTCATTATTTTTATGGTCACAAAATATTCCATTGTATGGATATACCACAATTTGTTTATTCACTCATCAGTTGGTAGACATTTGGGCTGTTTCTACCTTTTGGTTATTATGAATAATGCTACTATGAACATTCATGTACAGATTTTTTTTGTGACCATGTGTTTTCAATTCTCTTGAATATATTCCTAGGAGTAGAATTGATGGGTCATATAGTAATTCTGTGTTCAACACTTTGAGAAACTGCCAGGCTGTTTTTCAAAGTGGATACACCAATTTACAATTCCACCAGGAATGTTCTAAAGGTTCCAGTACCTCCACATCCTTACTGAGATCTCTCATTTTCTTTTTATTTTAGTCATCCTAATGAGTTTGAAGTAGTATCCCCTTGTGATTTTGATTTGCATTTCCCTAATGACTAATGATATTGAGCGTCTTTTCATGTGCTTATTGTCCATCAGTATCTTTTTTTTTTTTCCCAAGAAATGTTGATTCAAATACTTTGCCATTTTAAAATTGGGTTATTTTTCTTTTTATTGCTGAGTTTTGTTTTTATATACTGTGAATACAAGCCTCTTATCAAATATACGATTTATGAATATTTTCTACTATTCTGTGGGTTGTCATTTCACTTTCTTAACATTAATATTATATTTAATGCTACCCCTCTGTTTTTATTTAAAATGAATGAGAAAGAACACAACATTTGTACAAATGTGTAGATACAAGTGCTCTGGAGAAAGGGCAGAAATGCAAGGCAAGGAAAAGAGTCTTGGGTTTTAGTGCAAATCACGCCATTCTCAATGCCATAACACCAAATCTGTACTTGTAACACAGCAAAATATGTCTACCTGCTATATTCCATTTCTAAAATCCAAGACTTCTGAACTCAAATCAGAATCTGCCATCAAAAATCCAATCTATCATGAATTCCTGCACCATGAATATCTCCAGTAGAGAGCACTAATGTTTCTTGAATATTTTGTGTAAGTAGCTTTAAGCTAGAAAAGGCTTAGGAAGCAGTTATGACCCTTTTCCATTCCCACACACCTGGGAACATAAGACACAGACATTTATTCCACATTCATTAACGGTTTATAGAGCACTCACTCCCCTCAGGTACCATGTTAGTCCTTGGGATCCTGAAGAGGAAAAGATATACTTCTTAACCTCAAGGAATTTAGAGTCTAGTGAAGAAACTTATCTCAATCTCCCAATAGCCCCGTCTTCCATCAGTCAAGGAAAGCATTTACTAACTACTCATGCACTTCCCCATCTCTAACCACATACATATATGGTAGAAAAATGCCTGGACTGTCTTCACTTGAAAACAGTAAGTACAGGAGGGCCTTAGAGATAATCTAGTCAAAGCCTCTCATTTTATACATGGAAACTCTAAACCCAGTAAGTTACTTCCCCAAGATCATGATAAAAGCTAAGATTAATATGGGATTTACTATGTGCTTGGAGCTACTCTAACCATACTATTAATTTAATCTTCACAACCCATTTTCCAAGAAAACTAAGGCACAGAGAAATTAAGTAATGACAAACGTCAAGCAGCTCATAAGGGCAAAGCCACAATTTGAATCCAAGTAGTCTTAATCCAGAATCCCTGCTTTTACACTATGCTATATTCAAGTAACTGTTTCCAAAGGTAGTCATGACTTTCTGACTCATGTCTTATACTGTCTTGTTACTTTATGCTAGCAAAATGGTTTCCAGCATCTCTAAAGCCCATTCTTTGGTCAAAAATTATCAAAGAAATCTTAAGATATTATAGCACTTTAAAGTCACAAGACACTCAAGTTGGAAAAAGTGGCCCAATTCAATGTGGATATATATGTTACCAGGAGGAAGAGATGAAGACATATATAGCCATGAGAAATATAATAAGTAATCTTGTAATAAGTAATTTTTTTAGCTAACTTTGATGAATGTTGCCACCTGTATATCATTCCCTTGTCTTCTTGACTCACCCCCATATACTCCTTCCCACTTCCAAATCCCAGTCTTTTAAATTTGTTGATTTTTCAATCAAGTAAGAACATGTTAAAATATGAGAACTAAAGTGGACAGAGCTAGGGGTTAAATCCTGAGATGACCCTAGAATACACAAGATAGAGAAGATGTGCATTTCAGAAGTCTCAGACTTCCTTTCATTTCACTCTTTCATTTATCACCCAGCAAATATTTGTTTTGTGCCTACTATGTCCAAAACACTGAACCTATTTCTGAGGATGCACTAGTCCATGTGATGGATGTGACCTTTGCCCTCCTGAGTTCCACAGTCTTGCAGCATTCCTCCAGAGGATGTTAGGGATCTGTAGTTAAGCAGTTGTCAACTTTCAACCTTTTGGGCCTCTGAATGATGACTGAGCTGCAGGAGGATTAACAGAGTGACTCAGCAAGGCTAGAAACTGCTAATAGATGCCATCACTCTTAGGTATACAGACTATAGAGGTAAGAGCATATTGTTTAGAAACGCCTATAATACACTATTTGAGTAATTTGCATGAACTATAAAATAGTCCATAAATAGAAATTATTTGTATTATAATTATATTTTGTCCTTGAGGACCCTAGAGAACAAAATATTATATCTGCTTATTGAATTGGTAAGTAAGTTAAGGAAATCCAGGAATTTTATTTGACAATTGAGTTCACTCAAAGGAGATAAAATTATAAATTTCCACCCACCCATATATCTGTTTTCATCCTTCAGTTTGCTTCTGCCTCATCTTTACTTGTAATCAAACTGTCTGTAACTCCCCCACCTACACAGAGGCCTTTGTCAGCCACCAAAAGCTGTTCTGCTCATCAAAACAACAGGCTTCCTTTGAGCCCTAAGTAATTTACCCATTAGGTCTGAACTTCTCTGAGAAGTCTTCCCTACTTTAACCCACTCTTTCCTCTACCAGTGTAAGACCTGACTACCTTTGCCCTTCAATTTTGTAATGAGATAAAGGACACCTGGTTTATTATCTTACTATTCTTTTTCATAAGGTAACCTAGTTATATACAGCTATTATAAAGTGTATTTGAGTTGTAGGTTCTGAACCATGATAATATCCTGTATTAGGAGATCCTACTTGGCCCCATATTTGCTCATACAACCAGCTACCTATTTGCCTCTATTTTTTTAAGTTTTAAAAACTTTAAGCTTCTTCAGGGCACATGTCTTATTGCTCTATTATGCTCCAAAAACAGCAATTTCATGCAGATGGTGAATTGGATGTAAAGAAGTCTGCAGAGAGAAGTTAGTAGAAGAAGAAGCAGATAATTCAAAGGTGTGTCTGCATTTGGGTACATAGAGTTCAGGAGATAAAGCCAGAGAGTATGGTGCTGTGGGGACACACTAGAGTTTGGTTAGTCAGTCCTCACTGATTTATCATGTCCAGTCTTATATTCCCTGGAGGCGTGCTGGGAGTCTATAGACCCCAGGAGGGCAAAGATCACATCTATCACATGGACCAGTGTACCCCCAAAAACCAGTATAGTGTTTTGCATGTAGTAGGCACAGAATAAATATTTGTTGGATGGTAAATGATTAAAATGAAATGAAATCTGAGATATCTGAAACGTGAACTATACTTATCTTCCTTCCTTATACAGTCCAGGATAGATATATTAAACACATTGGAAATTAGAAACTCCTGCCTAGACTGTTAGTGGCTTGCCCTAGGCCTCATGGCCAGAAGAGCCACCAGTAGAACCCAAGACACCAGGTTCTGTGTTCTTTCTGGCATATATATCTTTCTCCTCCATCTCTAAAATGCTCTGAATCTTGTTCTTTTACAATTTAGTTTTTAAAATTCTTAATAAACCACATATATATATATTAGCTCCTACTCTTACAGAATCATTTTATATGAGAATTGAAGGCTAGTGTTCGATGTGTATTATGATTAACAGATGGCCTTATATTAGGCCAAGAAGCACACACACACAGAAGCACATACACAGACAGCTGTTGAGAAAAAAAGGGTGGGAGTTGGTGGAGAGAGTCACTGTCTGGCTGGTGTTAGACCTGGGGACCCTCAGATACCAGCTGCTTTTACAGTACCAGGAAACTTTTTGACCAGATTTCAACATGGTTTAGGGAACACAGATTGAATCCTCACAGGGATCTCAGCAAGCATTGTCTCAGCCACTAGCAGAACTCCTCCAGGCTTTTTTTAGACCACTTTGCAGGAGCTGAGCGGCACCAGCTCTGCTTTAATTCTAAGCTTTCAGTCTGGCTTCACTTGCAAATATTTTCTTAGAAGTCTTCTTTTTATGGATGGGAAAGGGACAAGAGTCAATAATTGGCTGGCTGCTGTGTGGTGGATTCCAATATGTGACCCAGATGACAGTACAAAGTCTTTAAATGGGATGCGTAGGAAGCTTCCAAAGAAATATTTGGGCAGCTTCCCAGAAGACAGATCAACTGGGAATGTTGGGCATCCTGCTGCAGGAATTCTTGTTTTTCCTTTGGAGAAGAGGCTGGAAAGTCATCTTCCTAGCCCCTGTCTCATAAGGAAAGGGCAGTGTATACTTAAGGCAGAGGGGGCAATCAGCACAGTGGGTAGTAAGAACACAGAGTAACTAGTCATGAATATTCCATACTGGGACCATGATAAAGGATCAACTCACACAGAAGTGCACAGCCGGCCCTGCGCAATTAGTTTCTAGTCAAGCTACCTTATTCCAAAAACATGTGCAATGTCCTACTCATCCTATCTTTGGAATTCTCACTACTGAGCTCATTCTCAGGTGTCATTCTCAGAATTTTCCCCAGGCCCAAGGAAAGCTCATGTTAAACCTCTACAACCAGGAGATTGAAAACGTTGGGAAAACATGGTGAAGTGTTTGGTCAAAAATAAATAAAAATTCTTTATCAGTGACAATATGCTCAGTCGTACACAGCTGAACCAGGAGGATTCTGGAAAACGTTCTGAGAATGCAAAACCCTGAATGCATTCTTGCTCTTGCTCTTTTCTTCTGATTTGATGTCTTGGTAGAACTAACAAACTTGAACCATAATGCTCAGAAAATAGTTAAAAGTAATATTTCAATTTAGAACCTTAAAGCTAGCCAAACTTCTTCAGACCCAAGTTCATATGATTCTCCTCCAACCCTACATAGCCCACCAACCTCCTCTCCCCTTTAAGATGCTATATGCTATCTGGATAAATCTTCTCCACTAGAGTACATATCTTTAAGGAAAGGAATTATTATATTTATCTTGGTATTCTCCCTCACCTCTCTCAGATGTCCAGTGCTTTCTTTTATACACTGCAGACATTCAATGTTTAATTAATTTAAAGAAATAGAGGATTTTTCATGATCAGAAATCAGTTTAGAATTAGAAAAGAACTGTTAATACTGGATCATATTCTGCCTTCCATTAATCATAAAAATTCTCAAGACAAAGAGAAAATGGAACCCTTATCAAGGCAGCCGCATGGAGCATAGCTTAATGCTGATGTCACCCAGATTTTTTTTTTTCAGGGAATCAGCTCAAAAGGGACCTGCCAAACCCAGGTGTTAGTTGATTACTTCATGTGGGTCATGCAGTTCAACAACCAGATGACCAAATTGCAGTGATCCTTTTATTTCTATTATTTGTGTCATTCGACAGAGGAACCAGCCACATGTGCTGTCCATAGTCATCCTCTTTTTCATATGAATGTGATCAACCTACCACTAGCTATTCTACTCAATGGGATGTTGTAGAAAATAGAGTATTTCTACTTCTGCTTCTTCTAGACAGTCTCGGCTTACCAGAAAGAGATTGACTGAGCCCTGATTGGTCATTTTAAGACAATATTTGGGGTAGATAAGACAAAGGTATAGGATTTAGTCTTTCTAAATTTTGCTTCTCTTTCAATACTTAAGGTTTCCCTTTCTTCATGAGACTCTGTCTATTACCATGTGCACTGATCCCTCTCTTCATTGGAGCATAAGTAGCACTTGACTGTTTTCTATGTGTTCATCTAACTTATGAGCTGCTGAGGTCAGGGACAAAGTTTGATGCTTTTTTGGTATTGTCCACGATGTCTAGCATATTGATGGTGACATAAGTGCTTAATATCTGTGATGGGACTTTTAAACACTATTTTAGACTTCAACGAATTTGGCTGTGGAAATAGTGACTGAGTCTTTTAGAATTTCCTTGGATCAGAATAATTGACTTTCTC
Organism: Leucopleurus acutus; assembly: GCF_964270905.1. Classification (NCBI taxonomy): domain Eukaryota; kingdom Metazoa; phylum Chordata; class Mammalia; order Artiodactyla; family Delphinidae; genus Leucopleurus; species Leucopleurus acutus. The sequence goes on along the minus strand of NC_139143.1, from coordinate 114,845,134 downwards.
TGATCAAAATAATTGATCAGAGTCCCTTAGAGAATTTCAGATACTCCTCTAAGGACAGCATATTTCAAGACTCCACCCGTCCTGCTTTCAAAGAGATTACAGTGTAGTAGAAAAACTGGGCACAGGCATAAAAAGTCAAACGGTATTTTTATTTCTCATTATAAGGCCTACCCAGGGCCAATAATTTCTAGTTACTACTAAATACTCTTCTTTATGAGCTTGAATCATGTGCAGAGTATTAAAGTTCTATGAGAACAGCATTTGGGGTCATTCATTTTTCTCCTGTGATATAAGCAGGAGCTTATATGAAGTGAAACAGAAGGAAGAAGAAACAAGAGAAACACCTGTTTGATGCTACAGTTTCAGAGGAGGATTCCCAGAAGCAATATATCACAAATTCAGAAGCCCAATTTCTTCAGTGTCAGTAATAAATGTTTTCACCATGGAGGGTGATTTTGTTAATGAGAATTGGAATAAATACATTCATAAGCCACATATCTGAGATGAACCCAGAGCTAATACAGTTTTAATGAACTTGAGCACTTTAACTTCCTGCTAATGGTGACTTGGGTTACCAAGCATGGGAGTCACTTTTTTATTCATACCCTCATTGGAATTGGAATCTTAACAGATGATCTAGTTTTTAATCTCTTATTTTATAGATGAAGAGGCTGAGTCCCAAGGAGGTTAAGTTACTACTCCAAGTCACACAAGTAGTGATATTGCTGTGATAGAAGAATGGATTCTCTGTTCGCGGTTTTGGAAGGGGAGACAATATGCCTTTCCAAACATTCAAAGACACATATGGAAAATTAGACATTTAAAAATTTTAATGCCGTGACTTTACAACCAATCAGTATTTCTCATAGCACTCATTTTCCTTGTTTCATATTTAATTCTGAATACTTTCTATCTTCCTCTCCAGGTTGTAAGCAGTTTGAGGACCAAATTCAAATCTAAATTAGCTTAACAGATCTGTACATACACAGTGTCTCACCCTCAGAAGTTCGATAAAGACTCTATCAATGACTAAATGAAGAAATGCTCTTTCAGCCTTTCCTCCGAGACAGCCGCCAACCCAGAATGGAGTGGACAAGGAGAGAATAGAGCAGTGGTGTCACAAAGACAACCCTCTTATTCCCTTTTGGGGTAATTTAAATTGTAGTCCTAATCTCAACAGTCTCTGTCTGACACCACTTGGTCTCATATAACTCAGTTGTTCCATTTTCTTTACTCCCATTTATACAAAACGATCAGATATGCTCCAAATGCTGAGCCTTTTATAGTCTTTATTTTATTCCTTTCGGAGGTTCCCATACATTTGTTTTTAATGGTAATGTGATTGCCATAGCAACTCAAAGATATAAATGTTGCCTAATTGAATCGCAGTGTTGAGGATGATAGTCTGCAAAAAGACTGTCTTAAATCTGGGGTGGGGAAGAGAGTAGGGGGTGAACGATGATGATAAAAATTTTGTCCCCCGAATTCCTGGGTTTGGATTACTTTTTCGTTTGTTCTGTAAGGCACATTGTAACTTTTCCCACTTAACTGTAGAGGGAGAAGAGCGGGTCAGTAGATAGGGTAGACCAGCAGTTTCTTAGCAGTAAAAGCCTAGTTTTGAGTAAAGCGAGACCCCTCTATCACGTTGTTCCCTCTGCATCCCGAGGATAACGACATATTGAGAGAGACGGATGCTATTGGAGGCCCAGAATCTTAAGCCGCTTAGTTTGGTACAACTGTAAACTGCCACACAGGGGCTCGGCCCTGCATCTTAAGTACGCAGTATAAGGAAAGGTAAAGGGATTTCCCGCAGCTCCACCAGAGCCTTCCCTTCAGGTTCAAAACACGTTATGTAAATAACAAGTTACTCTGGGTGCACATGTGAGAAGGCAGTGGTCCGACACATAAATGTACTTCCAAAGTCCCTTGCATGTGCACCTGGATAGCCCTAAGCCCCTCTGCCGTCTCTTGAAAACAGCCCCCCGCTTTTCTAGCCCCAGCCGAGGGGGCCGGGCGGCCACATGGCGCGCTCCCGGGGTGATGGCAGCCGCGCTTTGTTTCCATCAGCAAGGGGTGAGTCACAGGCCCCCGCAGTCCCTAAGCTGGGCAAACACTCGGGCCGAGGCTGCTGCAAATTTAACAGCAGGAGCAACTACCGAAGCAGCTGCTGCCCTCTTCTCCCCTTCCTCCTTCTCCTCAGCCGCCACTGCCGCCGCACGGCCAACGCCTCCGCCTCCTGCCTCCGCCCAGTCCCCTCCTTCTCCCCCCGCGAACTTAGTCAGCGGTTCGCGCCGCCGCGCCCCGATTGGCCGGCGGAACACGCCGCGTCACAATGGAGCCGGTTGGAGGCGGTGAGCCTGGCAGCGCTGGGGCTTCCCGCTGAGCCCGCAGCAGCCGGCAGCAAGGAAGTGCGGGCGCGGGGCCGCCGCCGGCGCGCCCGGAGCGGCGCGGGGCGCACCCCGCGAGGAGCGCCGGATCCCGGGGCCGGAGGCACGCAGGTGGGTCGGGGCGAGACGCCCCTGGTCACCGAGGAGGAGCCGAGCCGACCCAGTTGGTGGGGGCGGAGGACCGGGTGAGGGGACGCAGCAGGTGGGGGTGGCCGAGCAGGTGCGGTTACCTGTCAGCGCCTCACCTGCGAGCCGGGCCTGCGGGCAGGTGGCTGGGCTAGAGAGATGAGGCGCGGTTTTGCCACTCCCTCGTCTCTGGGCTAGAAGTGATACCCCCGAGGGACTTCTGGGTGCTGGGATCATTCGGGGCAGGAGGAGTGGGCGGCGCGACGGTGCGGTCGCATGTCTCCCCCAGCAGTCACGGCGCCGCACCTGAGTGTGAGTCCTCAGGGTGGTGCGGAAACCGGGTTCTGGCTGGAGTCTCGCCCTCCCTAGATGAGCAGACCTCTCCGGAGAGCGTCCGCGCTTGGGTCGCTCTCCTTTGCCCCCTGCCCTGGCGCTGTTGGTTGGCAAACATTTTCTGCTCGTGGGAAATCTACAATTGTTCGCCTACAGTTTAACGGTGGTGTTGGCATTCGTTTGTTTGAAGGAGAAGGGAGCAACCTATACCCATTTCGAGAGAGTAGCTAAGAGTTTCCCCTTACTGGGCTGCAGTTGAGCAGGTGCTGAGAGGTCAGAAGGGGGGAGGCTGGGTGTTGGCTCATCACTCTGTGTCCTCACCTGACTTCCCGAAGTCCATAGGTTGCCTTTAGTCAGATGACATTTGTGGAAGACTTCTTTGTGGTCAGAAAGACTCCCTCTCAGCAGCCCCCTTCCCACCCCCCCCAAAAAAAAGGATAAACCTGATTTAAAAACGAAAACCTACCTGTGAACTTCCTTGAATAAATTCGCCTTGCCAAAAACTTTTAAGTCCTTAAGAAGATATCGGTATGAAAATTTTATTTATTTATTTTTATTGATTTTTTTGCGGTACGCGGGCCTCTCACTGCCGTGGCCTCTCCCGTTGCAGAGCACAGGCTCCGGACGCGCAGGCTCCGGACGCGCAGGCCCAGAGGCCATGGCTCACGGGGCCCAGCCGCTCCGCGGCATGTGGGATCTTCACGGCCCGGGGCACGAACCCGTGTCCCCTGCATCGGCAGGCGGACTCTCAACCACTGCGCCACCAGGGAAGCCCTGAAATTTTTAAATTGCAAATAGTTAACCAACTTAAAATAGGCAAAGTGTACACTGCTTTCTAAGAGGAAATGAAATGGTATGTGCCTTTATCAGACTGTTAGGTCTCCTAAAACCTAAGTGTCAGGTTGTAGTACACAGAAGCAATCAAACTGCAGTATAATTGTTTAAAAATTCCAGTACCCTCCACGTGCTGAGTTTCCACCTCCTGAGAACCGAAAGCGCTCTTTGATTTGTGAGTGCCAAGGTGACTTTCTTTTGCCCCTGGCTTCCCTCGTCAACAGCTTCACCCTTGAAGGAATATAAAATGTCAGCCAATCCCACAAGTGACTGGGCCCCTAACATATCAGACGTTACTCTTAGTTCAGGTAATGAGGGGGGACAGTGTTGTTGCTGAGTGTACAGTTGAGTCATGATACTTACTATCCATCTACTACATGTTAGAATTAAATTTACTATTCTTTGAAACGTTCTTTTTTTCTTAAATTGGAAAAGTGTTCCAACATGTCCAGCCTAACAGGAAGATTCTCACATTGGGAGTGTTTTCATTTGACTAGTTAAGATTTGCTTTTTAAAGACCATTCCCCTCCCCATTGCTGTTTCATTCCTCCGAATCCTCAGAATGAAAGCACCAACGTTAATTAAAATGAAAAGGGCCCTAATCAATATCACTGGAAAAGGGTACCAGGTCTTTCAAGTTTTTTTTTTTTTTAAATAGAATTTATTTTTTAGAGCAGTTTTAGGTCCGCAGCAGAATTGAGAGTAACTGCAGAGAGTTCCCATGTACCCCCTGCTCCCATTCATGCATAGCCTCCCCCATTATCAACATCCCCCACCAGAGTCAGTACACTTGATACAATAGATAAATCTACACTGAGACATCATTATCACCCAAAGACCATAGTTTAGATTAGGGTTCACTCTTGGTGTCGTACATGCTATGGGTTTGGCCAAATATATAACAACATGTATCCACCATTATAATATCATCAGAGTATGATACTATATCATATTATCACTGCCCTAAAACTCCTCTGTGATCTTCCTATTCATCCCTCCTGCCCCCCCAACCCCTGGCAACCACTGATATTTTCACTGTGTCCACAGTTTTCCCTTTTCCAAAATGTCTTATAGTTGGAATCAGTCTGTAGCCTTTTCACATTGGCTTCTTGCACTTAGTATTATGCATTTAAGTTTCCTCCATGTCTTTTCATGGCTTGATAATTTTTCTTTTTAGTACTGAATAATATTCCATTATCCCTCCACATTTTTTTAGGCTGTGTGGGTATTTTCCTGCAGTGGTTTGAAATTTGTGATTTTTTGTTTTGTTTTCTGGAGTTGAAGGTTGGAAATAATATGTAGAAGATTCTTGCTTGAGCCAAAATTTTTATTTATAAAAAAGTTTTTGTAATTTTAAAATCTTTTTTGATGGTATCCAAGTATTTTTATGTTCCTTTTTGATTTTTTACTGCCCATAAAAAATAGCCTATTTAATATCTGATGTTCATTTAGTGTTTCTCAAGTTGAATTTCCAAATTTATGTTTGCTTCTCTTTCCAGCATCCTTCTAGCTTACACTGATATTATCAGAAACAAATGTATGCTGAATCTGTCGTGTTAACTCCAGACTCGGTGGCATGGTTTTCATTGCCTCCTATATAGCATGTCCCTCACTGCTCTCCTGACGCAGGGAGTATTGCTTACTCTGCAAACAGTATAGACCTGCGACCACTCATAGGAATTTGGGAGGCCCAATTATAGTATAGAATTTCTTTAACCAGTTGTAAAATGCATTCTAATTTCTGTCATGTCTGTTTTCATATTGCTGCCTTTTCTTTTATTGCTATTGCCCACTTACATTTTATTCCCTATGTATATTTTCGAAACTTCCTACACACCTTTATTATGACTTAGGTTTTTTCCTCGTGTTTAAAATAATGTCTTTGGCAGACATAACAACTTATTTTTCCTTTTCTGGATCATTAAGATTGATCTTAAATAAAATTAGACCTAACTCCAATCACTGTATCTCTCTGCTAAGCTCTTTTCAGTGCTGTTCATTTAGAAATAGAACAAAGGGTGATAATAAACTCCCTGTTCTATGACTTCCTCTTATTTAGGATTCTACTCAATTGCAACACAATTTAAATTCACTTCTGCAATGCTGTTGTGAACCCATGTAAAGGAAATGAATTAAAATGAGTTGTCAGAGCTTCAACCTTGACCTTTACTTTTGCCTTTTTGGTCTTGATATGGGTCATGTGATTCTGCTTGATATGGGTCATATGATTCTGCTTGTTTCTTTCCAGACTGTGTATCTTTGAACTTCATCTCCTGCTTCTTCAGTTTCAGGATTCCTTGTAATTCTTTGTTGTTTGTTTCATCCTGTGGCCATTTTCAGGGCTCTATTCTACAATGCCCACTCCTCGGTCAACAGCATCTTTCAGAGACATTATCAGCTACACAGCTTCTATTTCTCTTCTCTTTCCAGCTCCATGCAGGTGACTGAGATCTTCCTCAGCCCATCTACGATGGAGACTAAATTTTTTACTGTCGAGTAGCATATTCCCTTTGATTGTCTCAGGTATGCAGATTTGAAAGCATATTCAAACCTTCCTTCTTTTCTTCTTTCAAATTTTTTTCAGCATTTTTACATCTCCCCCTCAAGTCTATTGCAGATTATAATCAGGAGTTCTTCAGGCTTCTGCCTAAGAGCGTGAACTCTGCAGACTGATGAGCCTGGGTTTGAACCCTATGCTATCACTTTGGATGAGTTGCTGGATTAGTTAAGATTGGCTGTCAGTTACAGAGACCTCAAAGAAAAAATTGCTTAAACAAAGTGATGGTTGTTTCTCTTTTACATTAAAAAAAAAAGCTTATAGAGAGACAGTCCAGAGCTGGTATTATGACTTTACAGGTCCTCTGAGACCTAGGCTGTTCCACCTTTTAGAACTAGCAAACATCAAATGAGGCCCTCAATCTCATGGTCCTAAGCGGAGCTTTAGCCATCACATCCAGCTTCCAAGTGTAGAAGGGAGGATGAAAGGAAGGGAAGAAGATGGGAAAAGCAAGAGCCCAGGGTCTCTTAAGGAAATTTCCTGGAGGCTGTCATACATTTCTTGTTAAATCTCATTGACCAGACTTTAGCAATATGACCTCATCTAGCTGGAATAGAGACTGGGGAATATTGTCCTTACTGGAGACAACCTTATGCCCAGCTAAAACGTGGGATTTTCGCATCCTTAGTAAGATGGGGGAAAGGAACATTGGAGTAGTCGAACACCACTGTTATTCTACACCTTTTTTTTTCTTGACTATTGTTATCCATTGCACAGGATTCTTAGGATTAAAAGAACTCTTAACATGAAAGCATCTAATCCAGTATCCAGTATCTGGCATAAAACAAGCTTTCAGTAAATGTTAGTTCATATTCCTCCTTATTCCTTTTTCATGAATTGTCTCATTTCTCTACTACCACATCGTTGGCATCCAAATCCTATTTTAAATACTGGCCCCAGTCGATGGTACTAGACTGTAGTCTTGTACCTTATCATGGGAGGGAGCAACGCCTTATTACTCAATGTCACACCTGTTTCTTAGCTTATAGTGTGGCTTAGATTTAAGATATAGCTCTTGGAATCAAAACGATCTGGGTATGAATCCTGGCTCTCCCACTTACTCAGCATGCCTCTTGCATCCTCAATTTCCTAATCTGTAACCTGGGGGTAAGATTCAGATATGAGGAGTAAATGAAAAAAATGTATGTAGACTACCTAATAAACTGTGCCTGATGAAGTAAGTGGTAGCTTTTCTTTTTTAATTTGGCCTAATCTAGATGAACCTTTTTGAAAATGAGCTCTTATTCCATTAAAAAAAAGTTTTAAAATTGGTCACCTCCATACATATCCAAATGAGTATTGTTAAATTGTTAGTCAGACTTTTTGAGAATTGTCCCCAAAATCAGTTTAAACCTAGCAAAGTCTTTCCTGTATGTGTGTGTGTGTATATATATATATATATATATATATATATATATATATATATATATATAAATACAAAATAAAAACCAGAATAGCTCAGCCTTAACCTTTTCCAGCCTTGATTTGAATGATTTTTTGCCACGTGCACTCTCAGAAGCAGAAACGTTCCACCAATGAGTATATTTCATAGTATTTTTTTCCGGCAGCTATTTGTTAAGCACCTACTGTGTGCCAGACACCGTGCCGGGTTCTAGGGACACAACAGTAAGCAAAAATGCACGTGGTCCATACCACCATGGAGGTTACAGGTTACTGGGGGAGACAGGAGAATCAATCACTGCAAATACATGAAAAATTGCTACTACCAACATTATTAGGAAGGAGATATACAGGTGTCGTGAAAGTATGTGCAAGCGTCTTATGGTTGGAGGTTGTATGGTGACTTTAGGAACAAAAATTGGCCAGGGAGCCGGAGCAGAGATGTTGTGGAAGTGTGGCTTGAAATGAGCTTGGACGCGAGATGAGCCTGCCTTAAGCAGGGATCAGAGTGTGCCACAGGTTTCCAGCACCGTTCCAAGGCAGCCGTAATGTTTGGAGTCATCTTTAAGTGTTCATAATATATAACTTCTCCATGTGATCCTCTGAAAGGGGTCACCTAATTCAGGAACAATTTAATTCTTTTCTAATTTATTCATGCTATATTGACAGACTTTAAATTGAGCTACTTTTTTCTTTTGGATACACCAAGCAGATGCATCTGAGAAAACTGGCTGTAAAGTAGAATCTTTTCAAAGAGGGTCAGAGGGTTGATCTGCATCACCCTTAGCGAGGGGAATTTGAAGGCTGAATGGGGGCACATGAAGGAATGTTGGCAGAATAGGTAGACCACAAAGCAGCAGTGGAAGATGACCACAGGAGGGGAGGCGTAAGCAGCGTGTTCCAGAGAGCTGGCTGGACTGCTGTGCTTGGGATGGCGCGTCTCAGAGCCAGCAGGCAGCCGAACATCCGGTCTCTCCAAGGCTTTCAGGCTCTCATTGACAGGACCCAGCTTGACACCTTGGCACTGGGGTACCATTTCTCCTTATCCTCTCCAGCTGAGCTCGTGGGGCATCCTTTGGGGAAAATGTTGCCTCTCTAGTCCCTTTGAGGGCCTTGGCGGGTGGCTGGGAGGCTCTGCTCCCGTGTAACATGTGAGGACATGACGGAGCCTTGGGGGCAGAATCGCCTGCCATTGGACTGCAGGTTATTTCTTGCTCTGAGCAGATGAATTTAAGATGAATTCTGTTCATCTGAAGATTTTAAAGTTCATCTCTCTAGGCAAAACTAAGTGAGTTTATTCCTGGCCCTATTTCAATGCCGAAATAGGCAACTGAGCAATGACTTGTCTTCAAAAAGTGTGAGTCATGATGCAGTTTCTGGATGCACAATGCTGTGCTTGGTGGGCAGGTTCCCAGAGTATTTATGCTCTGCTAGCACTGCCCTAAGGGGGCTCAAGGCTTTCACCTCCGCCCTCCCAGGAATGCCTTTGGAGCTGGGGCTTCCTGTCGCTCACCACTTGCCAGTATTTGGAATTCCTCCTCCAGGGCACACCAACCTTGTTCCTACCTCTGGGGCTTCTCAGTTGCTGCTCTCTGCCTGGACGCTCTTCTCTTATGAATCTGCGCAGCTGCTTCCTTCTCAATGGAAGGTCAGCTCCAGTGACCTCAGGTATAGTTTCCCTGATCACCTCAGATAAAGTACCCTTGCCATTCTCTGTCCTAGTCTTTCAGGCTTTGGTTTATTGTTTGCTGGCTTGTTTATCTTCTGTTTCCCTCCCCGCCCACGCCAGAATACAAGTTACGTGAAAGCATGGATCTTGGCTCGCTTGTATATCTGCCCTTAAGCCTGGTGTGCAGTGGACTCCCCAAACTGCTACATGTGATTTGGGGCAAAAAAAAAAATTACCCCTTTGAACTTAAAATGGGGATGATATCACCGGTGCTACCTGCCTTATAGAACAGTGAGGGCCTGGAGTTAGTGTACCAAAGATACCCTTTCCCCCACCAAAACTTGCTAATCATCTTTAGATTCCATATTTTTGCAAATAGCAATACCATTTACCCAATTACATAACCCTAAAATGCGTAGAACTCACTCTGGGCTTCTCTTTGCTTTGTTCCCCCCTTAACTGCTCCTTAAAGGATGGTGACCAGTTTGTCCAGAGGCCACACCCTTAAGGTACCTCCCAACAGTGCCCTTCCTTTACAGTCTCTTGACTGCCTTGAGTCTTTTCCAGGACTGCTGCTAATTGCCTCCAAATGGTAGTTCAGTTTGTAGTCTTTCCTATCTTCCCCCCACAAAATTGGCTGTTCACACAACAGGAAAATAATCATTGTGAAAGGCAAATTTCATACCACGACTACCTGGTTTAATAATCCTTTAATGACTTGCTTTGCCAAAGGATGGATTCCAAATGCCTTGGAGAGCCATATAATACAGTCTTCCTCCGTCTGCTTCTACAACTCTCCAGCTTCACCTCTCACTGCCCCCCGCTCCCCCCACCCCCATCATTTCTAAATCACCAACGCGTGCACCATGGACACAGCGTGCGCAATAACACCCCCATGCACCAGCCATCCTAAACTGTCTGCAGTGCAGAGGAAGGTACAAGGTAGCCAGATGGCTTCACTCCGTGGCTTTTTTTTCCTTTTCTCTTTCTGTGTTCATATCCCCTTGTCAAACACCTGCCCATCTTTCAAGAGTCAGTTCAAGCATACCTATTGTGAAAGACCATTCCAGACCCTTCCCTCTGCCTACCACTCGTAGGAGCTCCTGAATCCCTTCCCTGTGTTGCCTCTGATGCTTGTGCATCTGTTATATTCCCTCTGCCAGAGAATGCCTCTGCCTCCTCCTAGGTGCTCCTTCATGATAAAGGATGAATTTTGTTCATCTCCCGAGTGAGCTTCCTGAGCCAGGCATTATACCTGGCATGTAAACTGATATGTGGGAAAGAATTAGGCAATAAAATTCAGTATACTTATTATCTAGTCCAGGGCTTTGTTTCAATAATGTACTTTCGACTGGTATTTGGAAATCTGAAAGATTTCCTTGAAGGTTAGAAGTAGGAAGAAGAGTTATTGTATATATGCTGTTAATAGATATCAGTTGAATGACCAAAATATTTTGTTAATGAGCTGGTGTTTACTGAACATTTACTGTGTTTAGAGTTCTGGATTTGGCCATGTGCAGGGGATGCTTGACTCAGGTTTTGGACTTTACTGGAATAATTCTGGCTCTTTCTATTAGAAGTCAAAAGTTTAGATGGTCAGCACAGGTTCTTGGCTTACAGGCAGTTTAGGATCTCCAAGGGTGCTTTCAATTCCAGGCTTTGGGGACTAAACTTGGGCACAGAGGACAGCAAGATAGAAGCAACTTTTTTTTTTTTTTTTTTTTTTTTTGCGGTACGCGGGGCTCTTACTGTTGTGGCCTCTCCCGTTGTTTGAAGCAAAGAAATGGATACGTTCCCCAACTCCCAAAAGGATTTCTCAGTCTTGAAAGTCAATCACTTTCTTAACATCTATAACCTACAGGTATTTCAAATGACCCTCAGCTTGGAGCCCTGGAGATTTTTACTCCCCAAGGCAATGCACCACAAGCAGACTCCTGAGAAATGAGATGTTTACCTTTCTTGTGGAACGTGGGGAGCGGATGACTGTGAAAAGGGAAAAAAGGGAGATGGCCAGAAGGAACCAGCTGGACATCAGGTGTTCTGAAGCACATACTTTTAGACAAGGGTTAATTGGTGATCTGGAAGTAGATTCTACCAGAGTGCTCCTCCTTTCCAAAAACAAAAAGCCCCAAACCCCTTACCCCACTTTGAAGATCAACTGGTTTGGGTGCTAAAGAAAACTTTTCAGTCAAATTCGCTATCAACTCTAAGGAAAAAGGCCCCAATAGGCCAATTTAAAGATTTCTTCTTGGTGGACAAAAACATTCAAAAGGGAAAGAGCATGGTTAGAGCTTATCACTCTTTTAAAAAGATTTGATGGAAGCTAATTTGATACCAAAGTGATAGAATCACCATTGTCCATTTTAGGGATGTACACTCAAACTCTCCTAGAATATTTAGAAATAATACATAATTTTTTATACACATTGTTAGACTATATACAAATAGAATGTTGGTAAGGATCACCAGGTGCTTGACTGACAGTCACCTAGGTCAGTGGGTGACTGATTTCTAAGAGCAAGTCTTAATCCCATTGAAAAAAAGTTTTCTGCAGTGTTTTATCAGGAATGCTAATTTCTTTCCAAGAGGAGGTTGTGAATTACATGCAAAAAGGTTTGGTCCCAGGCTAGGTTTGGGACATTTTTTTCTTTACAGAGTAATGCATTCTGAAGGGAGAGGAGTTGAGCCTGGCTATCATTCCCATTGATTAGTAAGTCTTTACTGGGTCCTCCTGGATCCTGGATGCTCTTGACACCCTGTACGTAAGGACACTGTACAGATGTCCCCTGTGCTCTTGCCTTCTCCCAGCAGCTTGTAGCAGATCCTACTGAAACACCTTACAGGGACCCCCCACCACATTGCTTACTCTATTATACATTTGTACATCACTTCTAACATACTGAAGCATTTATATGCACGTTTATTCTCCTGATGGCCTGTGGGAGATGGGGCAAGTGTTATTCCCAGGGTACAAATATGGATACTGAGTTTATAAGGGGATTGTGGCTTGTCTCAGCAGACTCTGCAAGTTAGCTGTAGATCTGGTACCTGGTGAAACAACTTTTTCTACAGTATGTTGCCTGCCTCCTTTTCCCAGATGTGTTACTTTATAGAAGGCTCTAAAAATTGGAAAGCTTGCCTTAGTGTGATCATATGAAGATTAAGTAAGACAGATACGCTCACAAAATGCTTAGTAGAGTACATTGCTCTTAGCAGGCCCCCAGATTTTTTTTTTTTTTTTGTTACGCGGGCCTCTCACTGTTGTTGGCCTCTCCCGTTACGGAGCACAGGCTCCGGACGCGCAGGCTCAGCGGCCATGGCTCACGGCCGCAGCCGCTCCGCGGCATGTGGGATCTTCCAGGACCGGGGCACGAACCCGCGTCCCCTGCCTCGGCAGGCGGACTCTCAACCACTGCGCCACCAGGGAAGCTCCCCCCTCCCAGATTTTTTAAAAGAAAAAAAATGTATTTGAATTTTGGGTCTGCCATGCTTCATTTTATGGATTAAGAAAAAACTTACTCAAATATTTTTTGAGCACTTAATATTTGCCAGGCACTGAGAATAAATCCAACAATGAAGAAAACAGCATGGAGCGTACATCCTAGAGGAGGGAAGATAGACGATAAGCAAATCCAACATATAATATCATGTACTGAGTGCTCTGAGTATTACACTCACCTGAGTCTGAGCTCAAAGCCTTGAGTTTATTTGGGTAAGTTGATTCAAGTCATGGTATTCTAGAGTTGTGTGGAAGAGATCTTACAGAGTATCGATTTTTAACCTTTTTATATTATAGGTATCCTTGAGGGTCTTTCCCAGACTACTACACACATATACATAACATTTTAACATGCCTTGAAATCATCCTTAGAACACCTCAAGTTCATATCCCTGTTCCATCTCAGTTTTTCTTTTTACTGATAAGACATTAAGGTTGAAAAAGGCAAGGTAAAAATCATCCAGTGTCACAGCTAGTTAGCGGCTGAGTCAAGGACCTAAGGTTCCCATAAAGTTGTCCATTGCTTTTTCTGCTAAACTCTCTAAGTTGCTAGTGTTAAACTCTCTCAATTTGGTCCATAAATCATCTCTTGTTTTTTAATATATACACCATTTTTATTTACGTAGAAAACCTCCCCAAGTAGCTTATGTGGCCAGTGTGGCTCCTTGTTCTATTTCCTGACCAGTAACAATATAAATAATATCCCAAGCATTCCAAATGTCCTAGAAAATTATGAACAAGGAGGACTCAGGCTGGCAGTAGAAAAGGAAAAGACAAACAAAAACCAAAATAGAGACCTTGGAGTGTGAAGATGTTCTTACAGACAGCAGAGGGCCTGGAGGTGGGAAAGGCCTTGTCCCAGTTTTGACGGGATGGGGACAGGGACTCCCTAGGGTGAAACAACAGTCACCCTCACCACTCCACCCAGTGATTTCCTCTGGGGATATTTTGTACAAAAACTTGGAAGATAAACTTGTCACTTTCAGGAAAATGTTCATTGTATCAACTTATCTTCCCAGCCACACTTCCTTAACAGATGTCTCAACTTTTAGTACAACAAAATAACCAAAAATTTTAAGTAGTAATCATACACGCTGTGGAACTAATGTGTAATTTCCAAAATTGGATGCTGTGTAAAGGTTTTGATTTGCACACAAGATTTTCTAATAAAATAGACCTGGTTTTAAAACCTCCAAAAGTTAGCCACTCTACCTCCTACAAGCACTGATACTTATTGAGTTTTTAGGCTGCTTTCTGTTGTTGCAAAGAAAACCTACTTTTTCCATTAGAAGTGCCCCGTAGTGTTGTGTTGATAGAAGAACTCTAGCCTTTTTCTCTCTTAACCAGTGAAAGGCCCTTTCTTCCATCGTCCCCATCCCCACCCCCATTTCTAGGTATTTCTAGCCTACTTTTCCATCTGTGTGCCTTGTTGCTATGGTGATGGGTACCGTAGAAATAGAGAACAAAGCAGATATAATAAGCATCTCCTACATGGTTCACAATGCTAAAAAGGGATCTGGGTTTTTTCAGGCATGGGTGGTTCTTTATTGGTGGTAGAACTGGACCAACCCAACTGGGAGGGGGCACTGGGGTTATGAGCTGATTCAGGCCCTACTTTTCCCATTGTTCTACACTTCACCAGACCTTTCTTTACCCATAATCATGAAGGTGAGCAAAGAGCATTAGGAGCCTGTGGAGGGGATGTAGTACAGAAATAAATGCCACAGAGTCACCCCACTGCAAAAGACAAATCTACTGGAGCATATTACATGGGAGGAATCTTGGGCTGGTTTTATGGTTTACCAGTTGTTAATCCTATGCTTGAGTTAGTATTGTTCAACTTAATCATTCAGTAGAGGAGATTTGCCAGCTTAGGTTTTCCTCCCTTCAAAGTATTTATCAGTATTAGACTTTTTAAAAAATTAAATACAAATCTCTCTTGATTACTGATAGCTTGCAGTATTTGCTCCCATCCATTGAATTTTTAAAAATAAGTGGTTAAACTAATGTGCACTTATTTTGTGCTTGTTTTAGAATTACAATTAAATATTCTCTCTATATTATGGAAATTAGTGTTTTCCATAAGATCTGGGAGAAGGTGCCCACAGGTAGTTTTTAACCTTCCCACATGTATGTTCATTCTTTCATATATTACATCTTCAAGTATCAGGTTCTTAGACACCCATAATGAAATACCCAAAGATTAAATAAAATATTCCAATTAACCAATTCCAATTTCCAGACACTTATTTTTAAATTGGATATTATTATTATTAATTTAATTTTCTTTTGCGGTACGCGGGCCTCTCACTGTTGTGGCCTCTCCCGTTGCGGAGCACAGGCTCCGGACGCGCAGGCTCAGCGGCTGTGGCTCACGGGCCCAGCCGCTCTGCGGCATGTGGGATCCTCCCGGACTGGGACACAAACCCGCGTCCCTTGCATTGGCAGGCCGACGCTCAACCACTGCGCCACCAGGGAAGCCCCGAATATTATGTTTTATAATCACTTATAAAACACTTACGCATCACTTATGTTTTATGTTTGTGTTTTATGTAGAGGGAAAATAGTTTTTAGCACAATGTTTTAGTATGTAAAGTCATGGGATGTGAATCAAATTTTTGGAGCTAAAGTAGGTGAACATTCTATGTGTCTGTTGCATTGGGGCATGAGGGCCTGAAGTTCTTTTTGGCTCTAAATTCTTGTTTCTTTGGCCATGTGGCTCCTTTCTTTTTGCCTGATGAAATAGTATTTTGCCAGTTTTATCTGCTATAATGTCTCTTACACTGATGTGAAAATATGCTTGGAATCAATCTCACACTTTGAGTTTTTTAAATATATACCCAGTGTAGCCCTCCCTGCCAAAGTCAGCTATTCCCCTTTGTGTCATGAATGCAAGAATGAGAACACTGGAGACTAGAGTGGGAGTTGGAACTCCCAGTGCTGATTCTGGCTCAGCCTCTGCCTGGGGTGGCCTTAGAGATACATTTTTAACCCCATAAGCAGCACTCAGCTTCATCAGGAGGAGCCCAGGAGCCACAAGGAAGGTTTTGAAGCAGAAGGTAACATCAGATTTGTTTTGGGAAGTGATGCTGGCCGTTATGTGGAGGATGTGTTGGAGATGTGAGAGGTCATGTTGGGAGACCCAGTAGGGCAGTGGGGATGGAGCAGAGGAGGCTCATATGAAAAAAACTTGAGGAAGAGGTCATAGGAGTACATATTCTCATTTTCTTTCATCACAAGCATCCCATGGTAATTACATAAGTCCATCTATGCTTACTGAAGTTTTACTATAATTTATAACTTTTCAGTTTTTTGTAGAAGGAAGGGACTAAGTTCCTTCTGATTATTTATGGAGTCCCCCAAATCCTCAAATTTCAGGTTACCAGTGAATGTACTTATATTAGCACAACTTTAAAAATCATAGCTTTGCTATGAGCTGAGTATGTCCCCCGCAAAATTCATATGTTAAAACCTAACCCTTAAGGTGACGGTATTGGGAGGGGTGTCTTTGGGAGGTAATTAAGTCATGGGGGTAGAGCCTTCAAGAATAGGATTAGTGCCCTTATGAAAGAGACTCTGAGAGCTCCTTGCCCTTCCAACCATGTGTGGACACAACGAGAAGAGGTCCTTCTGTGAACCAGCAAGTGAGCTCTCACCAGACACTGAATCTTCTGGCACCTTGGTACTGGACTTCTCAGGTTCTAGAACTGTGAGAAATAAATGTTGTTGATTGAGCCACCCAGTCTATGGGAGTTTGTGATAGCAGCCCGAATGGATTAAGACAGCTTCTAAACATGAGTGTCTTACTAGAAATGAGAGAAGGCTTGGGAGAAGTAGTGTGTGTTCTGTGGGAAGAATAGTGACTCTTTTTGCACAGGAGAAGTCTGTGGAAAGCAGGTAATCACTCCACACAGGACAGTTCCTTGTTTCCCAGAAGGCTTGAAAACTGTGGGCACGTTGGGTAGGTTTTATGGGGGGAGCAGGGCCTGTTTTGCCAGGAGTTTCCTCCTTCATGGGCAGTTGTTTTCTGAAGCCTCCTGGGTGAAAGGAGTATCCATTGCATTTGATGTTATCATCAATGTGAAGGGAGAAAGGCCAGGTAGAGCTATGTCTATTTTTACGATTAAGCTGGTGTTCTGAGAGACTGTGTAGCTTAGCTCGCAAATAAGGTAGATGTTAGTCAGGACAAGAGTTCACTCTCCTTAGTCATTTTGCTGACTCCTCCTGCTACACCCATGACTGAAGGAAGGGGTGAATGAACGAATGTACGTTTAGTGTGCTGTTCATTTTATTGAGCTGAGCTACTTTTTATTCCCCTCAGAGATGTCTTTGAAGATTATTCACATTCTTGCCAGTCTTACGAGTTTACTGGTTGTGCAGGCATAGATAAATCCCATAACTCTGTCTCCGTTGCCTCATCTGTAAAGTGGAGATAACCTCATGGAGTTGTTGGGAGCATAAATTAGTTAATTGATATAAAGGGCTTAGAAGAATATTTACATGTGGTTGGTCATCTTGTGGTGAGTGAGCATTAGCTTCCACAACTGAGTGTTACAATATACTGAGCGAACTTGACTACTTCATCCTCACGTCAGCTACTTGGAAGGGCCTCACAAAACACTGGGCTTGTTTTGTCTTATCTACCTAGGAAGAACTATTAGGGTAGGTTCCACTTGATTTGTCTTTTGATGATTTATAATTTGTTGTTTCAGTTAACTAGGCTTAAATGGACTTTTTCCTGGTTATTTTTAGAGTCAAATTACCTAATGCTGGAAAATTAGGCTTTTATATAGTTATTGATTGTACAGGAACACTACAAATTAGAAGAAATTATAGCTGTCCCAGGACCAGATTGGAAAAGCCTCTAAGTTTTTGTTATAGCCTGAAATTTGTTCAATCTTCACATTCTCTGAAATTCAACCTTGAATTATTCAGCAAATGAACAAGTAAAAAAAGCATGGTCCTTCACATTTTTAATGCATATTTTGCGATATGTAGACTTTAACTTTGAAAAGTCTTTCATGATAATTGATCGGCATGGGTAACAATACTCAAAAGCCACATAAATCTAGAGAGCATAAAATTCTCATTTTTATCTGTTAGAAGCCTTGGAGCTCCTTTGTTTCTTTTCCTGTTCTGCATGAAGGTGACTGAATCAGTGACTGGTAGTTTCCTTATCTTAAAGTGATCTAGACGAGAGAAAGTTTATTCTAACAATATGATCTCATTTTTGAAAAATGATGATTTTTTTTTTAAATCTCTGTATCAGTGTTTTTGTGAATGGAGAATGAGTTGTAAGGATGCAGAGAGTTGCCTGGTGTGTGCATTGGAGAATGATGAGAGGGGAAAGGGAACAGAGGAAGGAAGCTCTTCTGTAGTTCACTCTTGATTCTGTTTTTCCTCTCTAGTGAAGTCCTCAGAGATGTTACACATGGTGCAGCAGTCTTATAAAAAAAAAAGTTCTTTCTAAAACCATTTCCTTTCCTAATGAGATTTCGCTTTGGTGCTTTGTTGTCAGTGTGCTGGGAGTTTTGAAATGTTCTCTGTATTTCTGTGATTTTTGACCTAATAATCTCATGTGGGTTTACCAGGCTTAGCAGCTGTTGTTTTTACCAACTATTGCTAAATTCTGTTAATGTCCAAAGTTGAAAAACCTTTTTTCTACATTGGCCTAGATTATCCAGAGTTTTAAAAAATTTAAGCCTTTTCCTCACCCCTTGTAATTTTCGTTTACTTGCAAGAAAACGTATAATATTAATATTCTAATGGATGGTTTAGATAGGCTGAACCTGTCTCTCACAGGACTCCAAGGACAGCTAGCAGTGTCAGTTGCAGAACAGCATTTTTTTGATAAAGCCATCTATCCTCTTTTCTGCTGGAGGAAGGAGAAACCTTAATTCTATTGTAATTTAAGTAGTGTTTAGTATAATATGATAAATGTTTGCAGAGTGATAGTAATGATTGTTCTTTGACAAAGCAAAAGGAAAAGTTGAGAAGTCAAAGACTTTGAAAATGTCCTAGGAGAAAATAAATTCAGAATTATAGCCATTTTGGGGGATAATTCTGCAGTTTTATTTGAAGGAGGGCATCAGATGTTGAATTTTGCCTTTTCATTTAAGTAACGTAACAGGAATTTTTCTTAAATAGCTGACAGTATATCTTGCTTCCTTTGCAGTCTCTTTTTCGGGGTCCTTTAATTGGTCTGTTTTAATTATAAGGCAGTGGTGTTTGAACTAGAATCTAGGTATGCTCCTGAATTCCTCTAGGGTTAATTTTGTTGGTTCTAAATCCCATCTGATCTCTGTACTATCTTTCACATTCCCATTTTCCCTGTTGAGAGCTTAAATTTATTCTCATATATTCAGGATCCAAAGCAATAGTTTTTCTTATTATCAAATCAGATGGCCAGCCGTTTCTGCATTTACCGGTAATGATGTGTATCAACAACATGCTTTATAATTACAAGGCCATCTTTACATACATAATCGCATTTGACTCTGACAGTCCAGTGAGAGAGAGAGAGAGAGAGAGAGAGAGAGAATGGCTACAGTTAATTCCTATTTTATAGGTGAACTTTGAGAAGTCACTCAAAATAACCCAACATGACACACAAACAGAAGGACTAGGAGAAGAGCTAGTTCTTTTAGCTTCATGTCTAGTGTTCTTTCTGGCCTGTCATACTTTGTGGGCACACCCTGTTCTATGCCATGAGACGTTTGCCATATAAGCAATTGAGTCAGTAGGCTGTGTGAAATTGGTGTACCAAATTTTAATAAACTTTCTAAAACCAGGTTGTTATTCTTTAGGACTCTTCCTACTAAGCATTATCATTGCACTGTCTGTGTAGTGAGAGCAGTTTCCTGCTTTCCAGGCTAATGACATTGTGAGTATACAGCTTAGGAGGTACAGAACAGCAGGACAGCAATAAGAGAGATGCCCAAGGAGACATATAACTAAGTGACAAGTTCAGTGGAAACAATGTAGGAAGTGAGACCCAAACTGAGCCTGGCAGGATGAGAAAGAATTTGGAAAGGTGAAGGGGGTAGAAGGGAAATATCTGAGCAGAGACGTACGGGACAGAATGTATGCAGTACTGAAATAATTGTGAAATGATACGTCCAGGATTTGCTTCAAAATAATCCTGGGCATGGTTGTGATATGAGTTGATAATTGTTGAAGCTGAGTGAAGGGTACATGGGGCTTCCTTATACTATTATTTATACTTTTATATTAGGGAGTTTTCATAATAAAAAGTTTAAAATATAAAAATGGTACGTAATATTTTTGGACAGTGGGTAGGCTGGCCTATCTGGAATAAAGGGTTTGTTCAAAGGCACAGTGGGAAATGATGTTGGAAAGATAGTTTGGAAACACATTTGGTGGTGGGAGGGAGTTCATGAATGTACACTCTGGAGTCTGGGTGAGTGCCGGTAGACACTAGTTCATTTACGAGACTTAAGTTGGACTTGACTATGAGCTGAAGGTGGGGTCACAGTGCAGCCTGGCATCCTCATCAGGGATGACAGCAGACCCACTTAGGGGGTGTCTTAGACGCCACCACACCTGACATGCCGTATTCAGTTCTGGAAGGCACATTTAAAGAGGGCTTTTACAAACTGAGTTTCAACAGCGGTGTGACAGAAGGTGTCACATCTTAGGAATCTTTCTTGTAGAACACTCCATCATTTTATGGTTGTTTACCTGGAAAGGACTTATTTTCCCATCTGCCAAGTTCCTTCTCTACTCCTTTTTAAACTCTCTCTCGTGTGCCTGAGAATGGGCAGTAAAAGCGAAATAAAAACACTGCTGATTGCCCAGTAATATAGAGGCACATATGCATGACAGCACCTAATTTAACCTCCTGGAAACAGCCTTTAACAGCAGACAGTTACACACAGAAGCACCCAACCGTTTAGAAAGCCTGACTCTTTGCTGTAGCTTTCTGAAGCAAAGTTCCCTCTTCCTTCCTGCTTAAAATGTTTCTCTATTGCTGAGGAAAAATAGGAGAGAAATTTGGATAGTTGGTAATATTAAGGAATTATTAATTATTTGGATGTGATTCAGTGGTATGCTAGAGTTGACGAGAGACGATTGTTATGTTTTCAGGAATTTTGCAAGCCAGTTGTTAAACACAAGCATTAAAAAATTATGCAAACTTGAAGTATTAAAATAAAAGTAGCACCCAAAATTTATCACTTCCTACTAATTTTTCTATAATTTGCTGTTATCTGTGCTCTTAAGGTTATTTATAGCTAATGTCTCTGCATAGTCGAGGTACTGAATGTGTGCTGCACATTTATTATCAACCCCACGGAAATTGGCAAAGACTACAAATCAGGGCCATCCCCCTCCTCCCTCCCCGCCCCCCTGGCCAGAGAACTGGTTGTAAAATACCTACCAGCACACTACTGGGTATGATTATGATATTGTGGTTATATTTTTTAAACTCTTTACCTTTTGGAGATGCATACTG
The DNA here is from genome assembly GCF_964270905.1 of Leucopleurus acutus. Classification (NCBI taxonomy): domain Eukaryota; kingdom Metazoa; phylum Chordata; class Mammalia; order Artiodactyla; family Delphinidae; genus Leucopleurus; species Leucopleurus acutus. The sequence goes on along the minus strand of NC_139143.1, from coordinate 114,823,855 downwards.
AAATAAGCCAGATAAAATATAATGTCTAGAATTTGTTTCAAATAATCCAGTTGGAGTGGGTATCATGACTGTTGTATCAGAGTGATGGGCACATGGGCTTCATTATACTACTACTCTCTCTACTTTTGTGTATGTTTTAAATTTTCCATAATAAAAAGTTAATAATTAAGGAATGTTACAATATAAATAAATAAGTTGCCTATACCCAAGAGGCAATCTGGTACCTGTCTGTCCCTCAGACTTTGATGCTAACATTGATAAAATATTATTCTCTAATTTTAGAGACCTTATTTGTAACTGGTTGACATAGATCATTGAGCTTAAATGTCTGTTTCTCATTAAATAAAATCAAGGAATCACTATGTGCAGTTTACCATACCTGTAAGTATAAAGGAGTCCAACATGGGCACTGAAAAGCTCTCTCTTCACAGTGGGGTAAAAATGCATTGTTGGATTGCAGTCCTGTTTGCAGAACCAGTTGTACAGTTAGGGAAAAATGAATCAAGTTATTGCTCAGAGGACTACTTTGGGCTGTATGACAGCTGTGTACCCTCTAGATTTATTTTCAGTCTAACTGATTTGAGTCATTTCTGAAGAAAGGAGTGCTGTCAAGTGAATTGTCTTCTCTGCAGATGAAGAGAGCCTTTCTAAACATTGCCTTGCTGGTAGAATTGATGTGTTTGGAATTGTTGGCCTATGAATTAAATTAGACCCAATCCAATGACTTAAAGCACATAGCCTAGGTTGTATACTGACTACATCTCACAAAAAAGTGCAGAAGTACAGTATTTTTTCTAGTATATATCTAGACATCAAATGGATAGTTTGTAGCATAAATTTGTAGCTTAGAATACATCTCTTTTTTTCTAAGTTTGAAGTCCTTTTAAATTTCATTCGTAATATGCATCTGGAGAATGGTAGTAGTTTTCTTCGTGTCTTTGATTGTATAATAATTCCTACTTACCAAATGTAGTTGACCAGAAAAAAAATTTATATAGAATAAGGAATGCAAGTGGTCACGGTGATTAGCCCATCAGACAGAGTGGTGCGGAAATTATTAAATTTATAAGGGGGACAGGGAAGGGCAATAAGAACCTTGAGGGAAAAGTAGTCTATAATATCTTATAATTTTAAGTTATGTGAGTTTCTAGGCTGTGTAAGAAATACAGGCTTAGACCATTCTCTAGGTTTAACCCCCCCGCTCCCCCTACACACACAAAATCAAAATGTCAAGCAATGAAAATAACAGATGTCAAACTCAGGTAAGCTGGGGTCAGAATACCAAAAGGAAGTCTAGCTTGAAGCAGATGCTGAAAACAGGAATTGAGATCAGGAAACCAGAAGTCAGGGTAGGAGGGTAGAAGAATCATAACTCTTCCTTATAAGACAGAACTACGCAGAGGAATCACCTGGAGAACCTAGGAGGTTTTGACACTTGGCTACAGTTTTCCCCATGTTCATTTCTTTGTACCAATAACCTTCAATGCCCTGCAGGATCCCACCATGATACGGGTCCTAAAAGAATTTCTCTGGAGTATGTAAATAGAAAGCATGGTTCAAGAAGAAGTTGGAACATGGAGATTGAGTCATGATTGCTAAGGAAAAACACGTCAAGTTCTTGAAGTACAGTAATCACAGGACTGTGATTTATTCACTCAGCAGTTATTTATTGAGCTCCTATTATCTGAGTTAAAAGCTGGGGATACATCATTGAACCTTACAGCTAAAAGGTCTGTGCTCTTGGAGCTTACTGCCTAGTGGGTAGACACAGAAAATAGACAAAATAATTATATAGTACATTAAACAGAGATAAATTACATAGAGAAGAACAAAACAAGAAGTATTCTTCAGAATTGGATTCCCCAAGGATACATTTCCCAATTCTATCAAAGCTAGCAAAGGAAAGATTGATATTTATAAAAATACAAAACATACCACATCTGAAATTCCTTCCTGTTTCTATTAACTCTGTTGATGAGCTAAATATATTCACTGTTCCTACAACCAACCAGCAGGTTTAAAGCACAAAATGAAGTTTAAGTAGCATGGGAGAGCAGCTTTTTTACACTGAAGTACAATGAAAAATATGCCCTTACACATTTTGTTAGAGAGTTGGCCATTCATGATCAGGATGGTAGTGAGCACCTACAACAGGGAGCCTGGAAGTTATTTAAAATCTTCCAGTCCTGGGCTTCCCTGGTGGCGCAGTGGTTGAGAGTCCGCCTGCCGATGCAGGGGACACGGGTTCGTGCCCCGGTCCAGGAGGATCCCACATGCCGCGGAGCGGCTGGGCCTGTGAGCCATGGCCGCTGAGCCAGCGCGTCCGGAGCCTGTGCTCTGCAACGGGAGAGGCCACAACAGCGAGAGGCCCGCGTACTGCAAAAAAAAAAATCTTCCAGTCCTGTTTACCTCCAGTTGGGCAGACAAGTAGAAGCCACACAAAGAGATGTGTGTGTGTGTGTGTGTCTGTGTGTGTGTGTGTGTGTGTATGTGTTTTATAACATATAGACATGTTTTAGTCAACTTGATTGCCTTCATAAAAAATTAAGTTGGCTTATCTTTAAATAGAAATATTCACAAAGGCAAGTATTAAGTGAACTAACTCCTTTATGCAGGAGATGGACTCAGTCTACATTTACTTCTCTATTCCAAATTACCAAGTGCAAGCCTTTAAATCCAACATTGGCCAAGGTCAGCAGCAAAAACGAACAGTCTAACAAACACATATGTTCTCCTCTCCCCAGGGCTTCAGTTTATTTCCAGCTGCCTACTAGACCTCACCACCTAAATGACCCACAGGTACTGCAAACTCAGTGTTTTTAAAAACCACATTCACCAGCCTCCACTGACCAATTTTCACCATTGACCTTGTGGCCAAAACCAGGGTGGTCTCTTGTCCTTGAGTCTTGGCTTAATATCTAGTCTGCCACCAGTCCTGATCAACACCTGAGTAACTCTAGAATCCATGCCCATAAACTATTTAGCAGAGTACCTGCTTGAAAGTACTAAAGAATGATGGTACTTAAAAGTGCTTAAAAGTATTTGCTTTTATCCCCCCTTCTCCTCATGCTTAGTCACATCTTAGTTCAAGCCTTCTTTCTTGTTTTTATCCCTTGGACTATTGATCTGGTCTCTTAACCTATATCGTACATTCCCCCTTCTAATGAACCCTCCATGCTGCTATCAAAGCAGCAAATACTAAATTTCTAAATTTGAAATTTGACACTGACCAGGTCATTTCACTTCCTTGTATAAAAACCTTCATGGATTCCATAGCATGGTACCCAAGTCTCTTTATGATCTGAACCTAAATGGCCTTTTTACCTCACCTTCTTCAACTTTTCCATGGGGTTCACTCCCAAGAGCAGTACTTGGTCAAAACTTAGCTACACCAAATCCCTAATAAAGGTATAAAACCTGAATTATGTTAGTAAATTATCCTTGATTCATAGTGAAAGAGCAAATTCACCAGATTGCTCATTGATCTTCCAATGAATATTGGAATATTAACTCACACTTTATGATCAAGCCTTTCACCCAACTTTATTCCTATTTCCTTTCCTCATCTCTCCCATCAGCCAATAGTGTCCGATTTTTTCTGTTACTGCTACTTAAATTCACTCCTGTCATTTTCACTGACACTCCCCTGTTCAGGTCCTGACTACTCAGTTATTGAATTACTGCAGTAGGATCCTACCTGGTACCCTTGCCTCCATTCTGCCTCCCCTCCCTTCTCCTGCCCCAGTGTATCTCCCATGCCCCACTAGGTTACTTCTAAAACATTGCTTGCATTCTGTTTTAGAATCTATAATGGTTCTCTTTTGTGAGTCAGGTCAAGCCATACTCTTCATTCTGGAATCTTAAGTCCTAACTGTCCTAAGTGCCTCACTTATTTGTGAAGTCATCTCTGGCTATGAAGATTCCCTCCCCAGTGGGACCTGCTGCCTCATTGCTCTTCCCCACTCAAGGCTCCCTGCTCTTGCCCTTCCTGATCTAGCTCCTGCGTATCCCGAAAGGCTCAGACGCACATCAGCTGTGCTGCTTTCTCCATTCCCTGAACTATAATTGTTGGCCTTTGTGAGAGGCAGCTTCTGTATTTGGTGTCAGTTATGGGATCAAGCTCTTGTTCACCAGACATCTGACTTAGGCAGCTTATTTTTTTCTCTCTGAGCTGGTATCCTTATCGTAAAGTCAGGTGAGTGATTTAAATGACTTATGGGAAAAAAAATGCTCCATAAACGTTAAAGCATTATGCAGATGTATCTCATTGTTGTCTCAACTATACTGTTTAATTCTTGATTATATGTATTCCCGTTCCCTATTCATTTTGTGTATGTTTCCCGTCTCCCTAACTTTGAGTATTTTAGGGGTAGATATGAGGTGAAATGCAGAAGTAAAATAAATTGTCATTTAGTGACTGTCATTCCTTCTTGTCCTGTTTAGCCCACACCACAGCAAACGTTCAACAAATTCTCCCCTGTCAAGAGAAGCCAGTAATTACAAGCATAAAGTATCAGGCACTAGAGTGAAAGTACAGGGAGTGAGAGAGTAACCAGGAGAAAATGAGGTGACCAGAGGGAAGGAGACGGCCTAGGCAGCTGGCCTGCCTCCATACTGACTTATGGGTTCATAGACGACCTCGTTAGACCCGGAGGCAGTCTCTTCAATCTGTTTACGCGATGGCAATAGAATTGCCTCATCTTCTTAGGAGTAATACACTTCTTGCACAGAGTAGGCTAGCAAATGTTTATCGAATTCACTACCCGCATGATTATGTATACTATTGTGCACACACACATGTTTATACAGGCACATATACATGCCAATGGATGTCACTACTTACATAGGTTTTTTTCCCTTTAAATTTCATTCTCGTGTGTAGCAGCAGTGTGTCTGCTTTGTCTGCAGAGTAGCACTGATGTTCGCATTTGCATTGTGTTTGTGCAGTGTCTGACAGGGGGTACCTGATTACTTGCTGAAGTCATAAGTAGTTTAGGAACTACCTTATTTAGATTGCTAAGAAATACCCGTACAAATATTGCATTATTTCTCATATTAAGCTTACTCAACTCCTGCTTAAAATCAAAAATAAGAATAAAAAATAATAGTGAGACTTCATTCTGGTTTTGCACAGGTATCTTGTAGCTGCCTCTTCCCCAGGCATCCTTCTAGGAATGAGGGATATGGTGGTGGAGTGCAGGGATTTATGATTCTGACTAGAAGGAAAATATGAACTGTGACAAGTCTTGTTTGATGACACTATCCTTGAACAATAAGAATAATAATAATAAGAAGAAGAATCGTTATATATTTATAACCCTTGCTATGTCTGGGTCACTGAGTCTTCATACTCAGTTAAAAAACAATCTAATCCAACTGTAAAATATGGTTCCTGTTTTTAAGGAGTTTATAATTTAAAGTACAATACAGGGAATGACAGTAATCCCAGCAAAACAATTAGGAGAAGTGGGATTTGCTTGTTACCTTAGAAGCAAAAGGTACATTTCTCCAAAGTAAGTCATTAAAGACTGTGATTGTTTTGTTGCAGGGCTGACTTAGTAGCATGAAAATGATAGCTTAACCCTGTTCTGCATTCACCAGGTAAGCGCTAGCATTTCAGATGAGCCAACCTGGCCACAGGAAAAGGCATTCGCATTGAGGGAAATGACCAGACAACAAAATGAAGACTTCTGCTTTTGCAATTCCTCTTATTACTGCTTTAATTAAATTGATGTTTCCAAGGGATGAGTTTTTAAATGAAATCTTAATAGTGCTTCAGCTAATTCCAAATGTACTCTTTCATTTTACTCTGCTTTCACAATATGATCATATTTGGTTTCACTTCCCGGTTTGTCCACACAAGGCTGTTGCTGGGAAATATTTAAACAAAGTGTTTATGAGACATGAGTATTGTTTTTTAATAGATGCATTTTGGTTTGATTTAGATTTAGTTCATGTAGTAATTTTTATAGAAATAAGATTTCTGATGCCTAAATTGGTAAGTCAGTTGCTTAAAGAAAACTTAAGGGGAAAAAAAAAAAACTTTTTCCACTGAATTTAATTAAGTTACCTTGTGTTGAAGCCTACAGAACTGTTTGATTAGGCACCAGCTGTGAATCAAGTGAAATGTAGGCCCATAATTAGAGTAATTGTAACTTGATTTTAAACAGAGGTTTGATTGCATGGTGAGTGACATAATGCCTAATGATTTTTCCAAAAGAAAGGCCCGGTATACTCTTGGGCTGATGGCTTGCTTAGGGTGTATCTAACATGGCCACTAGTGTATCAGGCACCATTGTGTGTGTGTGTGTGTGTGTGTGTTTTAAATGACAGTTCTTATGTGTTATAACATTGCATGAAATATTTGGCTACTAATTCTAAAACTGATATTTTTATCCCAATGCATCTAATTTCTACCAAAGTTTTCAAGTACCATCTAGTGTAGAAAACCTAATCAAATCCACTTCTCTTTTGAAAACATCAATTAAGACTTTTAGGAAGTCTGCTCCCTCAAAATCTAATTGTTTTGTCCAGTTGCATCATTTTACTGGCTAATCTGAAAGCGTAATTTTTTTAAGCATAACTACTTTTCTACTTGAAATTTTAATTATGAAGTCCTTTATGTTTTATTTTACAAGGTGGTCTGATATATACCCTAATATAGAATTAGGCTTCCTGCTCTCATTCTCAAATCCCTTCCAATGAATTCTTCCTGATGCTTTCAAATTAATTTCCCTAATATACACTAATATGTCCTTACATGTATTTTTTTCCATCATTCCTCTGCTCAGATACCATCAGTGATTCCCTACTGCTTGTATGATCAAATCTAAATTCCTTTCTGCTCTCATAAAAATATATGACTGTTAATTCAACAAGTGATATTTTTATTTCAAAACAGTTATTTCTTAGGTGCCTGTTATATGCTAAGGGCTGAGCTGTGTCTTGAAAACTTCTTAGCCTGACATTCTAGACTTTATTTGACCCAAATCTACTTTCCACTCTTATCTCCATAATTACTGTCTCAAAACTTCCATTCCACCTACACATGTCTCTTCACTAACTCCTTAAATTCACCCTGGCTTCCTCCTACCTTCTTTATTTGTTCCTCTTTCCTTCACAAAAAATATTAATCCTCCCTCTACCCCTCATCCCTTCACCTCCCATTTATATAAATCCTATGCATTTTTTTGGTCCAACTCGTAACACCTGTGCAATGACTATTATTTCTTTGGCATATATTGCCTTAAAACATAACTGTGTAATCCATTTGTTTGATCTTTCTTGTATTCACGCTTTATTTACCAAAGCATAAGGTCTTTTTGAAGTTCATGTTTGAGTTTGACACCTTTCTGTCCCTTTCAAAATCTGGGATGATGATGCTTTGCACCCAGCAGAAGCTAGGTCATGATTGTTGAGGACACTTAGTGGATGCAAGATGTGACAGTCCTCCTATACTCTCTCAGCACCCCATCTCTGGCCATGACACAAGTTGGTGGCACATAGGGCCCTCTTCATTTCTATCTCTGTTCAACTAACAGTGACTAAGTTGTTGCCTTCCTTCAGCGAATAAGACTTCCCACAATGGAAACACAAGATGTTGTCAAATGTAAATAGAAAAATGTTATTTCTTGTGTAGGGGTTAGGGGAAAAAAATGGAGACAGGAAGAAAAGACACCATTAGCTTTCTTGCGGCAATCCTTCTACCTTCAAGTCTGTTGCTAAGAAATAACCGTAGATTCATTTGCTGTGCACAAAGGAGAAAACTCGGTCACTGACAGGAGATGATGCACGCTGTGCAGCTGGATTTGTCCCTGAGCCACACCAAGCCCCACCCTCGTTTAGAAGTCATGTGTTAAACTTCCAGACCGGGACTGTGGCTTTTGTTTCCTGGGAAGCCATCACAGTTCCAGAGAGAACATGGCTTCTCTTCTTTGCTAACACCAAGTGAAGCTGCAGAGTCCTCTGAATTCTAAAGCCCAAGGCCAACCCAATGTGCAGAAACCCTACCACTCACCTTCTTTGGAATGTGGACAATCTACCTGATTCCTATTAGTTCTTTGTGGGTTCTTTTAGAAGCCTGACCTTACTCTTATCACTTCAGTATCCCCAGAGCTGCCTCAAATTATTCTTAAGGCCATGGCGAAGCTAAATCTCTTTTCTCTTTTTGATAGGGCTGGAATAGAGACTTTATCTCCTAAAGGATTCAGGGGCCTTTGCATGTCATGTGGAATTAGGTGATTTGAAGATAAGATACTGTGGTCACTATAGGAAGTTGTTCTGGTCTTTGCTCCAAGCAAGGGGGGGGAGGGGGTTCTAATTTTAATTCTTTTAATGTTCATTTAATATTTACTAGCAGCTTCTGCCTACTAAGCCCTGGGGATACAATGATGAGCATGAGACATGTATATGTCTCTAAAGTATAGAGCTTATACTTTAGTGGGAGAGAAGTAAACCTTAATCGAACAATTACACGAAGGTGTGTGCTAAGTGCTGTGAAAACAAGGAATAGAGAACTAAAAGAACACATTGTGAAGGGCCTGGTCAGAGAAGGGGTCCCTTAAGAAGTAACTTCTCTAAGTCATTAACTCAGGACATCCGTGGCTTAAATGACTGCCTGCTCTATTTGGCCCTTGCAGGTGAGCTTGGCCTTCTAAGTGGACTGCTTGGCACTGTTGCAAATTGCAGCTAGTTTGAATAAGAATTAGCCCTCCTGTAAGACTATTCTCATGCAGTGGGAGTCTATGAGTGGTATAATAAGAAATACATATATATTTGGTCTTTGCCCTCAGTTTCTGGCACAGAGCTCCTAAAACCCTTGGAATTTCCTGGCAGGAGCATCTTTTATGCTTTCAGCCCTACCTGGCTTTATGCTAATGGGGTGACTCTGGATGGGCCCCTAGGGAGCTTCAGGATGAGCACTGGTTGCCAGAGGGACCAGCCAGGTGACTAGAGGGTTAGAACTTTCAGTCTACCCCCTGACCTCTGAGGACGGGGGAAGGGCTAGAGATTTTCAGTCTCCAATGGCCTGTGATTTAATCAATGATGCCTATGTAATGAAACTTCCAGAAACACCCCTAAATGACAGAGTGTGGGAGCTTCCAGGTGAGTGAACATATCGAGGTTCTGGGAGGGTGGCGTACTCAGACGGCGCATGAAAGCTCCACACCCACTGCTCACCCTCCCCACACACACCACCAAATACCTTTCCCTGTGCATCCCTTCCGTTTGACGGGTGCAGAGTTGTATCCTTTACCATAAACCTGTAAACCTAAAGCGTTTTCCTGAGTTCTGTGAGTCATTCTAGTGAATTATCAACCTTGAGGAGGGGGTTGTGGGAGCCCCTGAATTTGTAATTAAGTTGAACAAAAGTGTGGGTAATCTGAGTAACTGGGACTTGAGACTGGCATCTAAAGTGGGGGCAGTCTTGTGGGACTGAGCACTTAGACCTGTGGAATCTTGCACTAACTTAAGTATCAGGATAGGATTGCATCGCAGGACACCCAGGTGGTGTCAGAGAAGGTAATGTCGGAAAAAGAGACAGCTCACTATGTTTATCCTAAATGGAGACCAGACATTTTTCTGCTCCAGCAGAGGAGCAAATGAAAACCAATGTTTTTGACCACCAGCAGCCATTAACCAAGTTGCAAACATGAAGCACTGATTTAACACCGAGGTGAAAGTAGACTTTTTACCTGAAACACCGATGACACAAGAGCTGGTTCTTTCGAAACTGACCTATTTCTCTCTTAATTCTCTTGCTCAATCCTTTACTTCCCACACCTTCTTCCAGCGAAAATAGGAGCTGGAAGAGATAAGCAGTCTTGGCTGACCGTGATGTTTTCAAAGTCCTCTCTGGGTTGGGCAGACAGGCATGGCTGCAGTTCATTGGCACTGTGAGCCAGAGGTTGCAGGTGTTGTTTTTTTCTTTCTTTTTTAAATCCCTAGTTGATAGTGTGAATGGTCCATTTTCAGTCCATCACTGCAAGGTGGATTTGGAGAAGAACTTTCTGCTCGCGTTATTATCTTCTCACAGTGAGGAGACTACAGCCAGTTTTGTGTTTTGGTCACATATTTCTACCTGGACCCCTGTGCCTTTTAAAAAAATTCTGACTTTGTAGTAGGACTTAAGTGTGAGGGGGTGTGAGTGACCTTGTAACACTTGCCGTTTTGTTTCCTTGGAACCAAGATGGTGTAAATAAGACTCACTTCATGGGTTGTTTTTCTTTGTTTTGTTTTTTGTTTTGTTTTGGGTTTTTTTGCGGTACGCGGGCCTCTCACTGTTGTGGCCTCTCCCGTTGCGGAGCACAGGCTCCGGACGCGCAGGCCCAGCGGCCATGGCTCACGGGCCCAGCCGCTCCGCGGCATGTGGGATCTTCCCGGACCGGGGCACGAACCCGTGTCCCCTGCATTGGCAGGCGGACTCGCAATCGCTGCGCCGCCAGGGAGGCCCCCATGGGTTGTTTTGTTTCAGTTTAGGATAATGCTCCAAGGCCAAAAACATCCTCTTCTAAAATTACTGGCAAAAAAAAAAAAAAAAAGGTTTTCTCTAATGAGTTCCCCTTTACATTTATGTGCACCTTTAATGATTTCAGAATGCTTCCACAGTATTTCTTTTACCACTACTGTCAGCTTAGGGCCAGTATGATTGGCCACGTTTTGAAGTCGAGGACATGGCGGTCTGGACTTGGGCGAGTGGTTTGCTTTAGCCCATGCAGGTGGCGGTGGAGACGGGCCTGGGAATCGTTCCAGTGCATATTTTTCACACCGAGAGCAGAGAAAACCAGCGCCTACCTCTTACCCTCACTTGTGGGGGGAGTGGAGAGTTAGGGGAACAAAAGATATGAAGATAAATAAAAAGTGGGCAGTTTGCAGTTACCTAAAGCAGCTCCAGAACGTCCACAGAGCAACATCTCAGCAGGAGGAGCGATCATGGCTCTATGCTTCCAGAATTGACTGCCCTAGCAATGACCGCTGCTGACCAGGAAGCAGAATAAAACTTCTGTAAAAATGCCTGATCTCTGGGAGCATAGACACCAGTAACATGTAAATGAAAACAGAGCCAGAGGCTTTAAAAATTCCTTCCTCTCACAGCAGTAGTCCAAACTGTATCAGAATCCATGACGCGGGCAGCATGAGCTGAAGTTAAAGGCAGCCATATCCAACTTGTGAGGTTGTGTGCGTGCCCAGGGTGAGCCATGTGGCCATGTGGTTCTTCCTATTCCAGCTGTCCTCAAGTGAGTGATCACAGAATATGTCCAGTCTGCCCAGCCTTTTGCGGTGAGACACTAGCATTCCTGGGAAGGAAATAGCAAGAGCTAATAAAACCACAAGAGAAGCTGGATAGCACTCGTTTCCGTCGTGTTCCAGTGCCAGCTGCTGCCCCCCCACCACCTCCCTGAGACATTGTCCTTATAATGACAAATAACCAAATCAGGAGGTGATGTGTTTTAGAAAGAGCTCTCTGGCTGCAACATGGAAATGGGACGAAGGAAGGGAAGAGAGGAGAATATTTCAGCTGTCTTCCCCAAAGATGAGGCAGCCTCCACCCAAGGCAGTGGTAGCAGGGATGCAAAAGAAGGGAGTAATTTAAGAAAAGAACCAATTGATTTCAGAAAATAGAGGAAAAGAAGGTTTGGGGTTAGGTGCCTGAGCTCTTGATGTTGCTGTCAACCTTCAACATCATTCAGCTCTCGGTGTTAATGTTGCTTCCAGTACTCAGGCACTCAGGAAGAGCAGGTTTGGTGTGGGTGTGAGAAGAAATGGCAGGTTCAGTTTGGGACATGCTGAGTTTGTTTTCTACACATCTCAGTGTATAGCTGGGAAGATAGCGGGGAGATGATTCTGCAGTTTAGGATTAGGGAGCTGGGCTTGTCATATAATTTTGGGGAATCATCTACAGGGAGGTGGTGGATAATTCCTTTATCTTATTTTTTCTTTTTTGTTAAATTTATTTATTTTTGGCTGCGTTGGGTCTTCGTTGCCGCGCATGGGCTTACTCTAGTTGCAGGGAGCGGGGCCTACTCTTCGTTGGGGTGCACAGGATTCTCATTGCAGTGCTTCTCTTGTTGCAGAGCACGGGCTCTAGGTGTGAGGGCTTCAGTAATTGTGGCTTGCGAGCTCTAGAGCGCAGGCTCAGTAGTTGTGGTGCACGGACTTAGTTGCTCCGAGGCATGTGGGATCTTCCCGGACCAGGGCTTGAACCCATGTCCCCTGCATTGCCAGTCAGATTCCTAACCACTGCGCCACCAGGGAAGCCCTGGATAATTCTTAAGAATAGAGGATGTCATCCCAGGAGAGCATGTGCATGAGCAGAGAAGCTACTGGTCAGTGACTGAATCCTGGCGAACCCCGCTGCCTGAGAGATGGTAGTATTAGGACCCTTCCAAGGTTCCCTCTTACCTTTTTCCCTTCAATTAAAATCAATGCTTTCCTCATATGCTTGACCTGATGACCTTCTTTTCTTGCTATGACCCACTTTTACTCTTTTTGGCAAGCCCAATTTATTCATTTCCAATTGCAGATCATTCAGTGTGCTCTCTTTCTAAGGAAACATGCAGCAGCCATCTTCGGGTTAATGCTTTTCCTGGTGCTGTCACCTTCTTCTTTCAAAGCCCTTCTTGATTCTCACCACTCCATAGGAGTTTCTTCAGAGTGGGTCTCCCTTAGCTCCAGCAGCAATTAATCAACTCGCAGGATAGTGGAATGCAGGAAGTGGAGGGTCCAGCTATCATTTGTCTGTCTCTCAAACACGACAAGTGAGGGAAGTCAGGTCAGATGATGTGAGATGACTTGCCCAACACTATACTGTCAGTTAGATGTAAAGTAGAGAGTAGAAATCGGGTCTCCTGACACCTAGTCAGGGTTCTTTCTGTTAGGGTGTGATGCCTCATAGTCGTCTTCTGTGTGCCATGGTGATGGTTACTTTCCTTCATTTAAACATCCTGTTTCATTACTACATTCCCTCATCCTTCTTCAGTATAGCCCTATAGAGAGGCAGAGCAGCTATTGCTATTAAATTGTCTCTCATTTGATATGGATCACTACCTTTATTCACTCGTGCCTTGAATGGACATTTCTACCACACATAATCCAGAGACCAAGGAAGTAACAAGGCAATTCTACAAAAATACGTGTTATTGTGAAAGCGTCAGGGATTGATTGGTTGACTAGTGTAAGTGCCTGATAAGTATGTCTGCTATGACTAAGGTAAAGGATTATGATGTCTCTTCTCTAACCACTTACACACACATACACACACACACACACACACACACACACAATCTCTGTGCCTTACCACCAACCTCTCCCTCACCCCGACTCGCACCCTGTAAGGCTGTCCTAGATGCTTTCTGCTGAATTGACCTCTAAATAAAAGATTAACAAGAGGATCAAATACTTTGCAAATTCATCTCAAGTTATTATCGATTGCTGTAAACATGTGGGTGCTTCGGTGGTTATTTTAGGAGAAAAAAAAGATCTCATGTGTGTGTTTACCTAGCTAGTCACTAGAAGATATTTGAATGTGTTAGCTTCATATATGGCTGTTTATCTAGTATAAAAGAGACCCACACCTTTTCTAGGCAAATTAGTGAGAACATATCTCCCCCACCCAAATCCTTCCAATTAAAGGTAAAAAAAATTGATAGTGAAATATTTAGTATTTATTCTAATAACCTATGAATTATGGACAAAGCAAATTTGACACAGTAAAATAATATTTTTATGTGTTGGTATGTTTTCTAGTATATGGGGGCCCGCTGTATATTTATTTTGTGTAATCCATTTGTGTTCATTTTAAAGCAGTCAGAACAGTCTTCCTGTTTTACATGATAGATTTTTTTTGTGTGGTAAAATATATGTAATATAAAATTTACGATTTTAACCATTTTGAAGTGTACAGTTCTGTGGCATGAAGCACGTTCACATTGTTGTGCATCTGTGATTATAGATTTTAAAACATGGCCTTGGGTGATACTGGCTATATCTGACTTGTCTGCAGCATGAATCTTGATTGGGAAGACAGGCATTGCATCAAAAAGTAGAGGGTACTTGCACAGGTTAACTTTTTAAAAATGTTGCATCACCTTGTATTGTTTTGGCTTCACGATACTTGGTCTTCCCTATGTGTCATATATTAAATAATTGAGGTAAATTACATTTATATTTATATTGCACAACATTTTCTAGTAACTGGAGTCGTGTGATACATTGCAAAACATGGCATGGAAATCTCTAGCTTGGGTGGAAAACCAAACCCCCTAATATCCAGTCTGGTTTCTCTTTACAGGATAATTTAAAGCCAACCTTTAAAGAATTCACTTTAAATAAACCTCCTACTCAGTTAATAAATTGTCATTTTTGAGCATTTACTTTGTACCTCCTGCTATGCTAAACATTAGATATATAGTTATCTCATTTAATTCTTGAAATAACTCCATTATTATCTCTATTTTACAGATGAGAAAATTGATACTTGGTTTACCTAAGATCAAGCAGATGGTAAATGACACAGTCAGAACTTGATCTTAACCATCCTGCTCTACTCCCTTCCTCCTAAGAGTGTCAGGTAAGAACTAAGCCTAACAAAGTAACTAACAGATTGAAAACATGCAATACTTCTTTATTCAGTCATTCAGAAAGAAGGTCCTGTTTAGGTGATGTGGCATAAATTTAGTTTAACCACATTTTAATAGGAAGGCCAGGAAGAAAACCCATGGAAAAGATCATTTAAATACAGATTAAACTTGGGTTATTCCTCTTGTCGTTACAGGGGTGGGTGAATGTTTCTCTGTAAGAGGTTGTGCCAGTAGGATGCACTCCTGTTCACGCTGATCTTCATTACTTAATAGAGGCAAGCAGGATGGAGGGAGCAGTTGTTGATTCTGTTTCACTAGATGGAATACTGAGTAATGAACAGGGAAACTATATAGATCTGATTTTTAGATTGTGCCTTTCAGTTTCTCTAAAAGATATTGTCGGTGTTTTTTTTAAGCGATGTCACATTCTATGTAAAACTCCTTTTAATATAGCTTATTGGAGAGGTGGTGTAGCAGATGGTGTGAATTCTTCTCCTTTGTGAGCTTGAGCCTGAGCAAGCTTCTTAGTTCCTCCCATCCTCACCCTTCCCACCGTTGAGTTGAGGTCATAATATGTACCTCACTAAGTGTACAGTAAAATGGTAGCTTTCCCCTTTCCACCTCCCACCACCTTTCTCCATTCAACAGACAATTACTGAGAACTTCTTGTGTGTTAGCTCCTGGCTTGCACACTGAACTCTTCTAAGAGCTCATAGTGAGAGGCAGGGAAGCATCTGACCAGCTATTTGTGATGCAGTTTAATAGAAACAGTAGAGCACTCACCATTCCCTCGATGCCAAAGAAGCACCAGGTATGAAACAACTTACTTGTTGGGGGTGGGAGGAGGGGGTTGAGTGAGTAGCAGTGTTTATTTCAAACATCTTTTGTGTTTAACGGTCATTCAGTACTTGGTGAACATTAAACTTTTGTGTTTTGTGGTTAGAAATGAGCTTGACGTAAACACTAGTCTGATTTGCAATGCATGGCAATTTGATTTCTGTCGTTGGGTTAGCAATGTGGTAGAGCAGATATAGCATTCCTTATAGTGATCACGATCAGAAGTTACTGGTTTTATGAGACTGAAACCATCCCTGTACCTGAAATATTGTTAGCTTGATAATAGCATACAGGGTTGCAGAACTACGACACTTAGGGAGCATCTCATATGTGGCAGGCCCTGGGTGACAAAGTCCTTACCTTCCCAGAGCCTGTGGTCTTGGGGGAAGGTGGACTGGGCAAGAAATGGGCACAGAACAGCATGGTACACAGTATCCTTGTTGGGTGGTATCTTGACGCTTCTGCCGGTCCCAGCTTTATTCCTGTTGCACTATACTGTTAATTTGTACAAAAGAAGAATTTTGAAATCATAATTTGATATGATATTAAGGTCATTTGAGACTGCTGTGGCATTTATGCGTTGGTCCATCACTGATTCACGTTGACTCACTGTCGTTATAATGTAGCCGGTCAGGCTGGGTTTGGCAGCACTTCTGCATTCAGACCTGTGAGATGTCATGTTTGGTGAGTAAGCTGGCAACTATGAAATTTTCTCCTTTCTTTCTGAAGGGTGAAGGCTTAGCCTCTGCCTCTGAATCTCAGCAGGTGGCAACGCCTGAGGCTCTGTCCCTGTCCCCACTGCTTTGCTTATCACCCTTCCAGGCCCACCGTGTCTGTACAGCAGATGTGTGCACAGGTCTTCCAGAGAGCCAGGCCTGCTCCTCCATACCCTTGGTTCCTAACTGGGTGGGGAAACCTGATCTGGTATTATTGGTTCACTCAATAATTGCTTACTCAATATTCACGATGAGCGCAGGGGCAGGACTGAGACATGGGAGCCCCCTAGGTGGGCTATTAACTTGTCACTCTGGGCAGGCTAACGATTTGATGTCACTTCAGACTGCTATTCTTTAAATATTTGTTCACAACATTTTTTGTGTGTTTTTTTTTTTTTTTTTTTTCGGTACGCGGGCCTCTCACTGTTGTGGCCTCTCCCGTTGCGGAGCACAGGCTCCGGACGCGCAGGCTCAGCGGCCATGGCTCACAGGCCCAGCCGCTCCGCGGCACGTGGGATCTTCCCGGACCGGGGCACGAATCCGTGTCCCCTGCATCGGCAGGCGGACTCTCAACCACTGCGCCACCAGGGAAGCCCCACAACATTTTGAAGAGAAGCCAGGGGCTGTATGAGAGGGAGGAGGGTAGCCAAAGAGCCCCTCTAGTTCCCCCTTCTGCCAGTTCCCAGGATCTCAACTGACCAGAAGTCTCTTTGTCTTTCCTTCCAACCACATTCTGAACAATCCCTGAGAAGAGTCTGGTAGATACTATTTTAGTTTAATTTAGCTAACTTTCCAAAGATGTTTCAACACCCCATTGATGAATTGGTACAGGGAAGCTGCCGTAATATCGAGGCCCTTAACCTAGCCTCGGAAAGAGATGCTGGGATAGATCCTGAGAATATAGGTAAATAAGATTCTGCCCCAGTCCTCAAGGAACTTGAGGCAGTAGCTTATTACATGTCATAAAACAGTGTGAGAGAACTATTGATAAAGTATTCCAGGAAAGCAGATGGAAGAGCAGTGAACGCAGCCTGTGGAGGTCAGCGTGGCTTATGGCGGTGATTCATGGCGTGATCCTAGGGTGGGACCGATGGTGAAGTGAAATGTCCCTCTCTTAAGTAAATCTGGTATTCAGAGTTTGAACCTTTCAAATTGATGAAAATAGGATACTTTAATTTTACGCAACCTAAAGCCTTAATCTTATGGAATTGCACAAGGCAGGTTGAATAAGTGTGACATTGCAGGGATTCTTGCCATATTGATCTGCAAAGATTCTTGACTTCTTGCTAAATCTTAAAAAGAATCTAGGGCTTCCTTGGTGGCGCAGTGGTTGAGAGTCCGCCTGCCGATGCAGGGTACAGGGGTTCGTGCCCCGGTCCGGGAAGATCCCACATGCCGCGGAGTGGCTGGGTCCCTGAGCCATGACCGCTGAGCCTGCGCGTCTGGAGCCTGTGCTCCGCAACGGGAGAGGCCACAACAGCGAGAGGCCCGCGTACCGCAAAAATAAAAATAAAAATAAAAAAGGAATCTATCACTGAAAGACAAATTCTCCCAAATGGAAAGCCTTTCTCAGATTCTAAAATTTTATAGTAGGCCTTTGCTTTTACTACAAAGGAGTTTGTTTTGTCAGTCTCCACTCTCTACACTGACCAGAAGGAAATAAGAGCACCCAGACTTCTCAGTTTTCAAAGTAAAAGCCTTTTGGCCTTTTGTTTTTCTATCAGAAAGCTGATTATCCCCTATTGTTCCTTAATCCACAGTCACTTGGGAGCATTCCCTTCTGTGTCCCTCACTGGGAACCTTCTGAAAGGAGCTCTTATTTGAGAAAGGGAGCTCTCAGTGCTAGGCTTGTCATCTCCAAATCTTCCAGGATATATTTTTTTAGGTTATCTTGGAATTGAATTTTTCAGTGAAAATACACATCTTGTGTCTTGCCCCTGGGGAGAGTAAATGTTTTTCAGAGGGTAGGTAAAGCCGGTTTTATAACACCCATCCAGCATAGCTAGCTGGGGAGCCCACTGATGCTTCCTCAGCAGCTGGGTCTGTCACAAGTACTGTGACAGTCCAAGTCCTGTTTTGATCTTGCCTAATATGGACTGTTTATTTCTATTCTTAGAAGCGTTGCCATTTAGTACTTTCACATTTCATTCTTGCAACTTATACTTTGGTTCACTGCTGGGGAGGAAGAAAGGTGATAATGTTTGCTGTTGTTTCCAAAATTAGTTTGAGTGATTTTAAGCTGGATAAAGAAACTGAGCTACATTTTGTTTTTTTACTTGGCAGCAATGGCTGCACTCTGAGATGACAAGTTGTCATTATGAGAGAGCTTTCATTAAGTTCTGCATTTATATCTTCTCAGCAAAATATTACTCTGGTTTAGGTAAATGTGAAACAGAAAGGAGGAATGAAACTCATTGTTAAAACATGTTGGGAAGCATTCAACCCAATTCAAAGAAATGCACAATAAAGCAACAAGATCCTTTTCATGTGTGGAATTAGCAAAGACTTTTATTTTTTTATTTTTTTGGCGGTATGCGGGCCTCTCACTGCTGTGGCCTCTCCCGTTGCGGAGCACAGGCTCCGGACGCGCAGGCTCAGCGGCCATGGCCCACGGGCCCAGCCGCTCCGCGGCACGTGGGATCCTCCCGGACCGGGGCACGATCCCGCGTCCCCTGCATCGGCAGGCGGACTCCCAACCACTGCGCCACCAGGGAAGCCCAAGACTTTTATTTTTAATGATGATTCCCACATCTGGTGAGAGTCCTACTCATATTGTTTATAGGAGAGAAAATTAGTATAATCCTCTTGGGAAGTAATTTGATGTTATATATCAGAAGCCTTAAACTGTTCATGCTCTTTGATCTATTACTCTTACTTTTGGAGGTCTATGCAAAGGAATTCATATGAACAGAGTTAGAGATGTTTACAGCATTATTAGTAATAAAAAGGGAAAACATAAGGTTCAGTAGGGAAATGATTTTGTAACCTATGACATAGCCATGTATGAACTATTATGCTTCAGAAATGATGTTTCAAGAAACTACAACAACATCGAGAAAGCCTATGAGAAATGATGAGGCAAAAAGAGATCTCAATATCATAACACTGAATTTTATAATGGCATAGTTGTGTAAAACTAGCAGGCCAGCAAAAACAAAATCAAAACTGGAAGGGGAAAACGATCCTAAACATTAAGTTGTTTTTTCCCCATGTTTCCCTATTTTCTGTAAGAAGCGTAGATATTTTCAATGAGTTTTTCTATCTTTTATTTATAAAATGAGTGGTGCCTCATAATGCTTACCTCTTTCTTCATTAAAAATTTAAAGTTCATATTTTATGCCTTGTAAATTGCCATGGTGATGGGATTAAATGTGTAGCTTGTGACAGTGATTTTGTTTCTCTCCCTGGGTTTTAGTTGACACCTTTTGTAAGAGGTCAGAAAGTGATCTCTTTAACAGCAGTGGCTTTTTAAAAATGTTATCTTTTATATGTTTCATAAAGTTATTATAGATGTTTGAAACTTTAGAACCACATAAGTGGATAAATTGTCTTGCAGTCCTATGATGCATAAAATATAACAATATGTTTATGATTTCTCTTTAGGAATTTTTCAAATAGAAACTAATTGCAGAGTTTCCGGTTGACCAGGCATTCATAGGGTAAGATTAATATTCTGAATTGTGAACACATGGTAAAGATAATTACTATTACACTGGTAGCTTGGGGCAAATAAGTACTGAATACTTAGTGTGTAAAAAGACATTACTATTCTTACAGATGTTTTGAGTAAAGTCCTTTTGATGTTTTTAAACCAATTAAACAGAAAATTAAATCTGTATACATTTTGGTAAAATGTCATCTTCCTATCCTTTGTTAGTTTTGTATGTAGGAAAGGGTATGTGTATGTGTTTGATATTTGTCATTTTTTTAACATTAAAGATCTAAGGAATATAATAAATGTCTATGAGAGACTTAGACTCCATGACTCCATGTCTATATTTTTCTGATCTTTGTTTAAGGTAGCATTTTTTTAAATTAATTAATTAATTAATTTGGCTGCATTGGGTCTTCATTGCTGCGCATGGGCTTCCTCTAGTTGCGGCGGGCGGGGGTTACTCTTCGTTGCGGTGCACGCTTCTCATTGCAGTGGCGTCCCTTGTTGCGGAGCATGGGCTCTGGGCTCGTGGGCTTCAGTAGTTGTGGCATGCAGGCTCAGTAGTTGTGGTGCACGGGCTTATTTGCTCCGTGGCATGTGGGATCTTCCCAGACCAGGGCTCGAACCCATGTCCCCTGCATTGGCAGGCGGATTCTTAACCACTGCGCCACTAGGGAAGTCCCTAGGGTAGCATTTTTAATGTATAGAATTGGTTTGCCATGTTTCGGTAATGAAAACATGGCCATGCTTTCCTAGAGTAGGTAAGTCAGAAATAAACAAGTTCTATATCCTGTTGCTTCCTGCAAACATCATTCATCTTTTACAGTTGTGGAAGTTTAATCTTGAATTAGCTCTGTGGCAGAGCTTTTGACTTTGACATGATGAATGATTAATTTGTACACTGTATTAAATTGCATGGCTCTCCAGTGTTGTGAATATGACATATGTCTTAAAGCTGTGTCACCCAGCTCTGAACACATAGTCCAGGTAAAGCAGTGGTGAGGACAGTAGATCTATCCCCTGCCGTATTCTGAACACCATTCTTTTTACAGGTGAAGGTAGATACTTGGACTTCTCGAGTATATCCGCATTTCCCTGCTGATTCATTGAGTTGACTGTGAATTCTTAAAAGCTAGTAACAGATCAGCTACTTTTCTCCTTATGACTCTTCAGTGGCTTTTCCACCACTCCTATACTACTTACTATCCAAACTCTTTATCTTGACTGCAGGCCCTCTGTTACTGTACTTTCCCCAGGCTTCTGCCATTCCGGCCAGGTGTCCTCCCTTCTGATCTGCACGCATCCTAAGCTTCTTGCTTCTTCTCCCTGGAATGATCTTCCCCAGTATCATCATCTGGTAGGCTCCATTTAGATCTGTGTTCTAATGGTTTTCCCTCTAGAGAGGCCTTTCCTCACTCCCCAGTCTGAAGTAGCTATGTATTCTTCATAACATTTCTGATTTTATCATGTGTGTGGATTTGATTTTCTCTCTTTCCTTACTACACAGTAAGGTCCCTGAGAGCAGGGATCTTGTGTCTTGCACATCTCTATTTCCCTAACACTTAGAACTCTGCCTGGCACATAGTAAACATTCTAAATATTTGTTGCATGAACAGACTAAATCCTGACCTTTGTTTGACAAGTACTGCTTTACCATTCTCAGTAATGTTTCACCCATTCTCTTTGGATATTTTGTTTGTGTAGAACCGAATGCACTGCTTTCTTTTGGCCATCATCCCACTCATTTTGGCACTGAAATGACAGTATTAGATGGTGCTGCTAACTCTCAACTATGCATGTCTTCTCTCCACAATAGGATTGTAAATCCCATGAAAGCAGAAACGAGGCCTCATATTTCCTTGGTATGCCTTTGTAGTCCTAACCTCCATAATTGAATGTGTATAAATGTTAACTTTAGAGAAAGGGTTAAGACTAGTGGCTTAATCATACGTTTAAGTCTTTCTAGAATACACTGGTTTGTGTGTCCCAGAGCTAAAAAAAAAATCTCATTTTGATTTATAGTTTTAAAAAATTATAACACAGAAATGTTCTAGACTATTTTTGCAACTTCATGTTCCCAAACCCTGTTTTATTTGGCCTATTATTACTTAGGCTAGGTGACCAGAAGCAATGCTCTCAGCCTCCCAGTTCTTTTCAAATTAGGCAAGGTGGCCTTGAGCCCATGTTCTACCACCCTGTGACCCTAGAGAAGCTGCTTGAACATCTTTGAAATTTAGTTTCCTTATTTGTGAAGAGTTAGACTCTGATCTCTGCGGTTTCTTCTTGGGTTAAATAGTCCATATGATTCTGCTCCTGTGAAAGGTAGGTCACCTATGGAAGAATCACTGTAGAAGCAAATGGGCTGATGATCAGTGCTGTCAGCTAGTCATTTGAAAGGAGAGCATGTGTGATGCCCCAGGGACTGCACAGGGACTGGGTTTGGCTCGACTTTATGGCTTGCGACTCTGGGGTGATGGGAGGGGGTCAGGAAAACGGTTTTATAAACAATGAAGATGGCGGAGAAGGGTTTGAGATTGCTGTCTGTTTACACATTCTAGGAATTATGTAGCCACTGGTGGCTTATGCTCTAATGTTAATATTACAGTAATGGGACTGCAGCTTCTCTTCATTTTAAATGTATTCTAGATAATTTGGTAGCTTACTTAAAGCATCAAAGAATTGAGAGGTCTTTTTCTAAAAACACAATTACCATCTAAATTAAATGCATGATGTATTTCATAACCATCAGAAACAAGGAATAGTGAAACAATGTTCCTTAAAGTTCAACAACTCCGATTTAATTAGGATTTCTAGAGTTGTTCACATGCTCTTAATTGTCGTATTCAGTAACTTTCTCCTGGGACTTCAGATGATATGGGTAATTTTTCTAATATTTAGCATAGTATTTGATTGTTTCACAGATC
The DNA here is from genome assembly GCF_964270905.1 of Leucopleurus acutus. Taxonomy (NCBI): domain Eukaryota; kingdom Metazoa; phylum Chordata; class Mammalia; order Artiodactyla; family Delphinidae; genus Leucopleurus; species Leucopleurus acutus. Next base: position 114,801,144 of record NC_139143.1, on the reverse strand, counting down.
CATTTCCACTCTACGGCTTTGTGTTAGAAGCTGCAGAATGATAGTTACATCACTATTCTCCTTTGGTTTCTCTGTTTTGACTATGATGTCAAACCCTTTGACTTCTGTGCTCCAGAAACACTGTGCTGCTTTTTCACCTCACTGACCCTGCTATTCCATCCCCCTTTACTGTTCCTTGTCTGATAGTCCTTCCTCATCTGATATGTTATAAAGGGGAGAGAGATTCTATTCTTCACTCACTCAATGCTTTCAAAGAATTAATTCATTTCTGTGGCACCATCTACTAGTTAAATGCTCTCAACTTCCTATAGTGGATTAAAGATGGCTGCAAATACTTTGTGATTTTTCCCATCAAGAGATGGAGTCTATTTCCCTTCCTTTTGAATCTGGGCTGGATCCGTTTCCTTTTCTCCCCATCAAAAGGAAGAAATGGTGTGGAGTAATTTCTAAGGCTGGACCTTGAGGAGATTTGTAGCTTCTGCTTTTGTGTGCTTGTAACGTTCCTACTTAGAACTTAGTCACCTTGCTCTGAGGCAGCCTAAACAGCCATGTGGAGGAGTGGCAAAGCCCCTGGTCATTAGCTCAAGCTGAGCTCCAGACCAGCAGCCAGCCAAAATGCCAGCCCTGTGACTGAGGCATTTTGGACCTTCCAGCCATCACAGCGTTCCAGCCAACACCATGTGAAACAGAACTGCCTCATCATCCCACAGATTCATCAGAAATGATGAATGGTTATTTCAGCTGCTAAGTTTGGGGATGGTTTGTTACATAGCAGTAAGGAACCAAAACAAAAATTGGTACCTAGAAGGAAGGTGTTGCCACAAGAAAACATCTGGCATTGGCTTTGAGACCAGGTAGCAGTGAAACTGAAGGGGAAGTAAGAAGATTATTGGACTTCCCTGGTGGCGCAGTGGTTAAGAATCCACCTGCCAATGCAGGGAACACGGGTTCGAGCCCTGGTCTGGGATGATCCCACATGCCGTGGAGCAACTAAGCCCGTGCGCCACAACTACTGAGCCTATGCTCTAGAGCCCGTGAGCCACAACTACTGAGCCCGCGTGCCACAACTACTGAAGCCCGTGTGCCTAGAGCCTGTGCTCCAAAACAAAGAGAAGCCACTGCAATGAGAAGCCTGTGCACTGCAATGAAGAGTAGCCCCCACTCACCGCAACTAGAGAAAGGCTGCACGCAGCAATGAAGACCCAACGCAGCCATAAATAAATAAATAAATAAAAGTTTTAAAAAAAGAAGATTCTTAATGGTGGCTCGAAGAGCAGTGAGGAAATTGCTATTGGAGGATATAAAACGGTACCTTTGTTATGTATTGACAAAAAAATTAACAAGATTGACACAGTAACATGGAAGATAAAAAATGAACCTAACTGATTTGTGGATCTAGCTTAGATTTCCCAGCAGAATATTGGAAGTACCAGTTGACTTTTTTAAACCACTTATGACCAAAGTATTGTAAGAGAGAGATTAATTATAGAAGAAACGGTTCAGATTTTAAGTAGACTTTAGAGGACATATTTCCAATCCAGAATTTTCTGGGGTCGTGAATAAAACTGTTTCTTTCAAAGTAAGAAATGGCCTCAGGTTGAAAGATCAGATCCAGAGTAGCACTAGTGCAGTAAAACTTGGTCTTAAGGTGCAAATAAAAGCCAGGGCACAGGTATAGGACCCTGTATTAAGACTTCAAAAAGATGTAAGGCAGTGCGTCTTCTCAACTAGATAGAAAGGCTTCTAAGAATCTTAAGGGTGTTTTCCCATAGCATCCTGGACATGATTTAGATGACAGGATCCTAGACTTCAAGCCTGAACTTGATGCTGTAGCAGAATGAAACTTCTGGGGGACTTGGCAGAGGGTGAGGCTTTCATGTGGGAGGAATGTAAATCATTTGTGGGCAGAGAGTAGACTGCAGTGGATTAAGCACGGCTGCACATTCTTTGCCACTTTTCCCACTGAGAGGAGGCATTTGCATCCTTGAATCTGGGCTGGTACCTGACTCCTCTGACCAATAGAATATAGTGGACATGACACCGTGTAGCTTTGAGAGCTATCCCATAAAAGAACTGCAGGTTTTACCTCTTTGCTTGGAATGCACTATTTTAGAACCCAGCCACCAAGCTATGCGAGGACTCTCAAACAGCCACAAGAAGTCTCACACAAAGTACCAGCCAGCAGTCAGCACCAACTACCAACCTGATGAATGAGGACATTTTGGACCTTCCAGCCATCTTTGTGCCAGCCAACACCAGGAAATAAAAGAACCACCCACAGAATCACAAGAAATAAAACTATTTTAAGCTATTAAGGTTTGGAATATGCAGAATAGTTAGCCAAATCCTTCCCATCTATATGCTTCCAAGTTCTAGCCTCTCTGTGGAAAGGCTTAATCACCTTAGATACACCCTGCCTAACATGTGAACGTAATATTCTTCGGCCTTCTGCATTTTTGTACATTCCGTTATTTATTGTACAAATACTTACTGTACACTATGTGCTATAAACTGTGGAAGATCCTATAATACCACAAGATCAGAATCGGAATCCTTTGACCCCGTTTCTCCATGGACCTCTCTTAGGACATTTGATGTTGCTAAGTGGCATTGAATTTTCATTTACAGTGACTATTTCATTCACTGCCTTCTTTTCAAATATATTACAAAAGTTTTCCATATTATTTCTGGCCCATGTGATTGAAATAGCCTTTCAAGCCCCTTGTTTCTAATCCTTCTCCTCAAATCCATCCTGCAAATCTCTCTAGCTCAGTGACTAAGTATTCCCCCACCTTACACCTGAATCTCTGAAGGTTCCTGTAGTTGATGGTAGCTGTTACTTTGTAGTTTGTGGGGAGCACTCTAGACATCTGAAACTTCAGGAAGACTTAAAAGGTAGGCATTTTCCCGAGATAGTTCATTGCCAATCTATCTTGTGAGCTTTCTCCTCCTGGGAGATTTGAAAAAAAAAAAAAAAATTGCTGGCCTCACCTAGACCAACTAAAGTGTTCTTTAAGAGTGGCCCTGGGTTTAAGTTTCTTATAAAAGTACCCCAGGTGATTCTAATGTGAAGCCAAAGTTGAGAACCACTGTCTTAGATTTGTGATTCTCAAAAAGTGGTCTCTGCACCAGCAACATCAACTAGGAATTTGTTAGAAATACACATTCTTGCGGCCTAATGCAGACCTAATGAATCAGAAACTCCGAGGGTGGGACCTATCACATTGTGATTTCATAAGCTCTCCAGTGATTTATGAACATTGATGTTAGAGAAACACTTTACTAGATGAATCCTAGTTCCCTTCTAGATCTCAAAACTAGTGTCTGGCTAGTGATCATTTAAGTGCTTGAAAAATGCTAAGTGATTGTCATCAGTTCTCTGAAGAGTGGTTCAGGGGGTTATTTATAATAGTATAAAGCAAAGGAGCAAATTACTCCTGGACACTGACGCATCGTTTCTCAGAGAGAGAACTCAAAGAGCTCGGTGCTTTGTGACCACCTAGAGGGGTGGGATGGGGAGGGTGGGAGGGAGACGCAAGAGGGAGGAGATATGGAGATATATGTATATGTATAGCTGATTTATTTTGTTATAAAGCAGAAACTAAGACACCATTGTAAAGCAATTATACTCCAATAAAGATGTTAAACAAAAAAAAGAAAGACAAAAAAATTGCAGTTAGATATATGTTAGAACCAAGAAACATCTTTTTTTTTCAATAAATTTATTTATTTTTATTTATTTAATTTTGGCTGCATTGGGTCTTTTGTTGCTGCGTGCGGGCTTTCTCTAGTTGCGGCGAGCAGGGGCTACTCTTTGTTGTGGTGCACGGGCTTCTCATTGCAGTGGCTTCTCTTGTTGCAGAGCATGGGCTCTAGGCACATGGGCGTCAGTAGCTGTGGCACGCGGGCTCAGTATTTGTGGCTCGTGGGCTCTAGAGCACAGGCTCAGTAGTTGTGGTGCACGGGCTTAGTTGCTCTGCGTCATGTGGGTTCTTCCCGGACCAGGGCTCGAATCTGTGTCCTCTGCATTGGCAGGTGGATTCTTAACCACTACGCCACCAGGGAAGCCCAGACCCAAGAAACATCTTGATGAGAAGTAGGACTAAGCATTTTGAAAGGATGTAAGGCGATTTTAAAATCAATTTTCAGTGAGAGTAGTATAGAGAAACCCCATTCTGTATTGTTTGGCTGTGTCCCTGCCTGGGGCCAGAGACAGAGAGCTTTGAAGTAGCATCCAGTTCTCATCATACAATGACTCTAAATACCATCTGATCATCATTTGTTTATTTTTTCACTGGTTGTTTTGGAAATGCTTTCAAAGTAAAACAAGGACTAGTGGGAAGTAAAGACTGGCTAACTTGAGTGTTGTTGTTCCAGTCTTAGAGACTTTGGGGTGAGATTGTCAGATGAATTCATGTGCTTTGAAAAGCTTTTATGATTTTTTTTAACGAGGTTTAAAAGCTAAAGGAATGGGATTAGGACCATAAAATCCTTTACTTTTAACATTGTTTCTTTGAACTGATTTAGTGCATTTGTATATTAGAAATAGAGATCTGATTTGGATTGGATCCTCATTGTTTGCAAAAATATGGTCTGGAAAAAATTTCCTGGACACACAAACAGTATTAAATTTTGTAACGACAAAGGGCAGCTATGCTCTAACTCTCCAGTTAAGCACTTCAATTAGAAAAATTAACATCATTTAACATATAGGAATGCTTGAGACTTTTCATACATCATTAAATCCAGATGCTATATATTTATATAAAGTCTTAAATTGTTCAGTGGAAAATGTTCAGTAGAAAAAGTCTAGCTGAGAAAGCAGATTATATAGTATGTAAATGGAGACATTGTGGAAAGCTATATCCTTTGTATCCTTGTCTTTCAAAGATTAAAATGGAACCCAGTTATAATGCAGATGTTGGGGTAAGTTGATGTCTTAGTCCCTTCAGGCTGCTATAGCAAACTACCACAGATTGGATAACTTAAACAACAAACATTTATTTCTCACAGTTTCTGGAGGCTGGGAAGTCTAAGATCATGGCACCAGCAGATTATGTCTGATGAGAACTCACTTCCTAGTTCACAGATGGCCACGTTCTTGCTGTTTCCTCACATAGTGGAAGGGGCAGGAGAGCTCTCTGGGGTCCCCTTTATAAGGGCACTAATCCCATTCACGAGGGCTCCACCCTCATGACCTAATCACCTCCCAAGGCCCCACCTCCTCATACTATGACATTGAGGGATTAGGATTTCAAAATATGTATTTTTCAGGGACACAAACATTCAGTCCATTGCAGTTAGGGAAGGGAGTTAAATATTCAACTTTTTATTAGCTTTTGAAAAAACTCAGACTGGCCTAATTGGATTAAATGGTCTGGACAGTGTGGTCTGGTGTGGACAGCCCTAAGATTTTAGCCTGAGGACCTGGGTTCTAGTTGTTACTATTTCTTGCCAGTTTCGTCACCTTGGACGACATAACTCCTTTGGGCCTGCCTTATTTTCCATGTTAATAAAATGTGAAGAAAAATATTTATCTTAATGGTTTGTTGTAGGTATGAAACAAATTAATGTAAATGAAAGTGCTTTGAAAGTAGGAAAACAGATATTAGATTATTAATAACAGATTTTTATTTGTTCTCTGATTGACGAAGTCATCAAAGGAAATCTGAATTAGATGATTAGAGGAAAAGTTTATAATTCTTAAAAAGATGAACAGGAAAAATTCTTTACAAATAGTTCTCAGTTAGAATAAATATGGCAGGGCTTCCCTGGTGGTGCAGTGGTTAAGAATCCACCTGCCAATGCAGGGGACATGGGTTCAAGCCCTGGTCCAGGAAGATCCCACATGCCATGGAGCAACTAAGCCCATGCGCCACAACTACTGAGCCAGTGGTCTAGAGCCCATGAGCCACAACTATTGAGCCTGCGTACCACAACTACTGAAGCCCGCACGCCTAGAGCCCGTGCTCCACAACAGGAGAAGCCCCTGCAATGCAATGAAGAGTAGGCCCTGCTTGCCGCAACCAGAGAAAAGCCCACACACAGCAACGAAGACCCAACGCAGCCAAATAAAAAATAATAATAATTAAATAAATAAAATAAGAAAAAGAATAAATATGGCGAACTTGTCGTCAGTTGTGGTTTGCTAACAGGTTAGTTATAGTAGTTTCTCATTCTGATTATTTTAAAATATTACTGTAGTTGGAGGTTTGTGACTTTCTTTCTTTTTGTGCTTAAAGTAGAAAATATATTTGCAATATCTAAAGGAAACTGTATTGTGCAGGAAGTATCATGACAGCTGGGTAGCATTCTGGAGTTATGCAATAAATTCCTCCCTGGCACATTACAGATGCAATGCAGTAGAAGAATATGTAAAATGTTTCAAAGATCAAATGTCTTTATTGTGCTTAACTACACATAAATGCAGTTGTGTATCGTATGTTGTCAGTCTTTTAAAAATGAATTGTGAATAAGAAACTCATATTCCAGTGGTGCTAAGTATGAATTAATACATGCTGAGTTGTCACACACTAACTGTGCTTTCTGGCCTGCAAAATAATTTGATCTTCAGTAGTAATTATAAAGAAGGCTTTACACATGGATTGGTAAAACCAAAGTAAATTTCAGACATGCTAACTCTTTGATCTTTGAAAATGACAAGGTTGCAAGAGTATTGCTAAAAATACCTTAAATACAATTTGGGGTCAGTACTCTGAGCCGGATTTTGAGTACTTAATAAACCAAAAAAGGATTGTATCTTCCAGGCAAATATATAAACCTTCTCAACAAGTTTTCAGAGGATACATAGGCACTAAAAAATGCAATTTTCACACCCAACTAAAAAAAATTTTGTGTGTTTTAGAATGTTCTCACATTTCAAACTAATCAGTATATATGTAATTTAAGCTATTGCAAATGATTGAAGTAGATGCTAAAAATGACTTATATTAACCTATAAGGTGAGAAACAAAAACCAATAGGTTTTAATATAAAGGGTAGCTACATTTAATAATGTCATAATTTCAGAGAATTTCAGTCATATTTCTGAGCTGTGTCCTAAAAAGTTATTGACTTGTAACTGTATTTAATGAATCAGTAGGCTAAATTTTAAGAGCACTGAGTCTCATTTGGATAGATGTATCATAAAGTGCAGAAATTATATGGTTTGACAGGCCATCTGATGAATGCAAATAAGACCAACTGTGTATGAGGATTGAATGACCGAAATTAGCATATGCAGACTGCTTGGAAGAAGCTAAGTGTTCATCTAAGCGTTGTAGATACAGCATTTTTAAATAGTTAACATCTAAATTTCTGTAGAAACTTCTCTGTAAGTTAAGGAAGTTCAGAGGCTGAGTGCAATCTGGTATGTGGATGGGGTCTTATATAAATAGCTTTGCCAGAATGTCTCCCAGTGTGAAAAGTAAACTGGTCTATGAAAATCCACTTGCCATGTAATGTGTTATGATGGAGAGGGTCTCTAACGACAGTATCTCCAATTTTGTTTGTTTGTATGACCACAGCTATTTCAAGATATCTATACTTTCTCACAGAATGAAGACAATCACAGAGATGGTGTGTCTAAGAAATTTCAAAAGGTGTAGGCCTCCTGACTGAAGCACAGTCAACTTATTGGATTCATTGTTTTTCATTATAGTAAGTATAAATATTTAAAGTATATTGTTTTGGCCAATGTTGACTTGTGCTCTTTGTTGAATAAATATTTGCTGTCTGTCAAATACCCTCATTGTGAGAGCTGTTTGTGTTTACATTCTTCTACAATTTCAGTTGTGTGTCTGAAATGAATATAACTCCCAGCATCTTTGAGGGGACAAATAAAGCCATAGACTTTGAGCTGGCAGAGCCCTTAGAGATGATCTCATTCACTTTCTTTACCCATTACAAGAAATTCCTTTGCAACATCCTTGACGGATGGTCATCTTATTCAGGTCAGCCCAGGTAGGAGAAGGGCCTGAACTATTTCACAGAACTATTTCTATGGATGTTCTACTACAGAGTAAATCAAAATGTCACTTTCTAAAATGTGCACCCACCTAGTTCTGCCTCTGGAACAAATCCACTTATTCTTTAATCCAAGAGGTAGTCCTGCAAAAATGTAAAGATAAATTCTCAGGTTCCCCTAGTCATCTTTTATCTCAGCTGAGTATCATCAGTTACCTGTGTTCCTCCATAGGAAATGGTTCGTAGACAAGTAGCTCCTGATTATTTTGTTGCCCAATTAGTTTTTAACCTATGACTGAGTGTTGGGTTCCAGGTGTGATCTTACTAGGCAGACACAGAAGGATTGTTGCCCCTTTATCTGGGTTCATGATTTAATATGGCCACAGATTATAGTCATATTATGGCTATATTTAGCATAAAGATAGCATATAGCTATATTTTGCATAATAGCTATGACACAGTTAGCTTAATGCGTGCATTCATGTCAACTAAAATCCTTAGGTATTTTTCACATGTTCATCCAGCAATGATTTCTGCCCTCCTTTCCTCCCATCATGTTGATGCTATTTTGGGGTCTAAGCCCAGACTTTCTGTCGCATATAATCCTCTTGTTTTTGGTTTTTGTCTTGTCTTGACACACAGTTATGATTAACTGCAGTGGATTGAAGCAGAAGGGGAGGAGTTGAGAGTTAGAAATAGACCCACTAAACTAGAGTAAGGGAGGGAAACTCTGGAAAATTATTTAATCAAGCCATAGGTCCTAAGAGAAAGTTGAATCCATATAATATGATGATGGCCAGAGAGGACGCAGGTGGAAAGTGGTGCTCAAGGTTAGTAGTTAAAATCAAGGATCCTGGGATGCCTTAGCAAGGGGGAGAGCATGAAGGTATAGGGTTCAGGGTCAGATGGTCAGGAATATGTTAGGGCTGACCAGCAAAAGAAAAGACACTTATTCATAGGTATCAGAGCCTCTGTAATGGGATTCTAGGGTTCAAGGCAGGGTACCAGTCCCTTGAAGGAAGACTAATGAGAGCAAAACAGTTTTTCTTGGGGGTGCTACCAGTACTAGGGTATCTAGAAAGAGAAACTCAGACCCAGGAAAGATAAGACTTAAGACTCAAAAAAGTGTAAGAGAAGTCCATGGATGAAGGTTGCAGCTGAACCACCAGCAAAGATGCTACTGTGATTTTTTTTAACCAGAATTGTTATAAATCCAAAGATTTCCTTTTATCTGTCTTACTCTATGCCGTCTTATAGGTGGTCTGGATTTTACTAGTTAACAATTTTTTAAACGATTTAGGTAAGGCTGAATACTACATAAATCATTTCTGTAAAGAGCATTGTCTGAATACTTTCAATATGAAAATGCAAAATCCACCTTGTTTTTCTGAAGGCAAAAATAATAATAGCATGTGCCCTTAATCATTTATACTATTAGTACTTTGCCATCAAAACATTAAACATGAGAGAGAGTCCCTTCCACAGTGTTGTAACTGGGGCTTCCTTCCCCATCCATTTTTTAAGCCATTACCATTTTGTGCCAGCTTTTAAATATTCTAAGTTGGATGCAAACGTAAGTTACAAAGCAAGAGCTTGGGGGGAAAGGAGATAATGTATTAGATCACAGTTTGTTCTGAACATAGAGTTGGTACATCCCTCTAATCCTAAGGGATAATTTTATAAAGCAGTGCTTGCTCAAAGGAAGTTCCTTGTCATGGTTGAAACACAACTCTTAGGTTGTACCCGATGCTCCAGACTGGGGAGTGGAATGTGAAAGAGCTTATTCAGACCATTTGGAAGGTACAAAATGTGGCTGTTAGAAATTAGGAGCATAAGAACAAGTTTTCCTAATGTTGATTGAAGAAAATTCGGCTTCTGGTTTTTAGTAGCTTAGCATGAAGTGAAGATGCAGGAGGAAACTAGATAGTTGCTTCACGTCCTGCACCAAATAAATCCCTTTACAGATCCAATCTGGCTGTCACCAAATGGTCTCTCATCTAAGGGAGTTTACAGTGCTCAGTTGGCATAGCCTAAGGTTTCGAATGAAACCAGGAAACTTTGATACCTTTTGATCATCAGCCCTGCTTCCCAGGTTTTGCCCCTGAGTTAAATCCTACTTGGTTATGTACAAGCCTTAGAGTTTAAGCTTATTTGGGGTACTTGCTTCAGTGGTTTTTCTTTTATTTTCCTCCTCCAGTTTCTGTCCTCCTACAAGGGAAAGTCATGATTACACTAACAGAGCTAAAATGTTTAGCAGACGCCCAGTCGTCTTATCACATCCTAAAACCGTGGTGGGACGTCTTTTGGTATTACATCACCCTGATCATGCTGCTGGTGGCCGTGCTGGCTGGAGCCCTCCAGCTCACACAGAGCAGGGTTCTGTGCTGTCTTCCGTGTAAGGTGGAATTCGACAATCACTGCGCCGTGCCTTGGGACATCCTGAAAGCCAGCGTGAACACGTCTTCCGATCCCGGGGCGCCGCTTCCGCTCCCCCTCAGAATCCAGAACGACCTCCACCGACAGCAGTACTCCTACATCGACGCCGTCTGTTATGAGAAGCAGCTCCACTGGTTCGCAAAGTTCTTTCCCTACCTGGTGCTCTTGCACACGCTCATCTTCGCAGCCTGCAGCAACTTTTGGCTGCACTACCCCAGTACCAGTTCCAGGCTCGAGCATTTTGTGGCCATCCTTCACAAGTGCTTCGATTCTCCGTGGACCACCCGTGCCCTGTCAGAGACGGTGGCTGAGCAGTCAGTGAGGCCCCTGACACTCTCCAAGTCCAAGGTTTTGCTTTCTTCCTCAGGGTGCTCAGCTGAGGTTGATTCCAACAAGCAGTCATTGCCCTACCCGCAGCCTGGCTTAGAGTCAGCTGGCATAGAAAGCCCAACTTCTAGCGTCCTGGACAAGAAGGAGGGCGAACAGGCCAAAGCCATCTTTGAAAAAGTGAAAAGGTTCCGCATGCACGTGGAACAGAAGGATATCATTTATAGAGTGTATCTGAAGCAGATAATAGTCAAAGTCATTTTGTTTGTCCTCATCATAACTTACGTTCCGTATTTTTTAACCTACATTACTCTTGAAATTGACTGTTCAGTGGATGTGCAGGCTTTTACTGGATATAAGCGCTACCAGTGTGTCTACTCCTTGGCAGAAATATTTAAGGTCCTGGCTTCATTTTATGTCATCTTGGTTATACTTTATGGTCTTACCTCCTCCTACAGCTTGTGGTGGATGCTGCGGAGTTCTCTGAAGCAATATTCTTTTGAGGCGCTGAGAGAAAAAAGCAACTACAGTGACATCCCGGATGTCAAGAATGACTTCGCCTTCATTCTGCATCTGGCTGATCAGTATGATCCCCTTTACTCCAAACGCTTCTCCATATTCCTGTCGGAGGTCAGTGAGAACAAACTGAAACAGATCAACCTCAACAACGAATGGACGGTCGAGAAACTGAAAAGTAAGCTTGTGAAAAATTCCCAGGACAAGATAGAACTGCATCTTTTCATGCTAAACGGTCTTCCAGACAATGTCTTTGAGCTGACAGAAATTGAAGTGCTAAGCCTGGAGCTGATCCCTGAGGTCAAGCTGCCTTCTGCGGTCTCGCAGCTGGTCAACCTCAAGGAGCTCCACGTGTACCATTCGTCTCTGGTGGTCGACCATCCTGCCCTGGCCTTTCTAGAGGAGAATTTAAAAATCCTCCGCCTGAAATTTACTGAAATGGGGAAAATTCCACGCTGGGTATTTCATCTGAAGAATCTCAAGGAGCTTTACCTGTCAGGCTGTGTTCTACCTGAGCAGGTGAGTACCATGCAGTTGGAGGGCTTTCAGGACTTGAAAAACCTGAGGACCCTCTACTTGAAGAGCAGCATCTCCCGGATCCCACAAGTCATTACAGACCTCCTGCCTTCGCTGCAGAAGTTGTCCCTTGATAACGAGGGGAGCAAGCTGGTTGTATTGAACAACTTGAAAAAGATGGTCAAACTGAAAAGCCTGGAGCTGATCAGCTGCGACCTGGAACGCATTCCGCACTCCATTTTCAGTCTGAACAATTTGCATGAGTTAAACCTTAAAGAAAATAACCTTAAAACTGTGGAAGAGATCATTAGCTTTCAGCATCTCCAGAATCTTTCCTGCTTAAAGTTGTGGCACAATAACATAGCTTATATTCCGGCCCAGATTGGGGCATTATCTAATCTAGAGCAACTCTCTTTGGACCATAATAACATTGAGAATCTGCCCCTGCAGCTTTTCCTATGCACCAAACTACATTATTTGGATCTAAGCTATAACCACCTGACCTTCATTCCAGAAGAAATCCAGTATCTGAGTAATTTGCAGTACTTTGCTGTGACCAACAACAATGTAAGTAAATCCGTTCTGCCCTTTATTTGGCCAGTCATTTGAGCATCTGCTGTGGCAGTGTGTGATGTAGTTAAAGATAATGGACTTTAAGTCATACTAAGCATCCTGAGCTCGGCCTGACTACCACTTCTAGACATGTGACCATGGACCAATTATCAAAACACTGAGCATCAGTTTTTCATCTAATTTACAAGTTGTCATGGAGATTTTATGAAAAAATATAAAAACATTTGGCACAGTTCATGGCACATAGTAGGTACTCAACAAGTGTTCTCTTTATCCTCTTTCTCTGTGTTTTACATAAACATTACAATTGAAGTGTTTTAAACTAATTAATTAGTTACGGCAGGGCTTGCTTTCATTTCGGAAAAGTCTTAAGTATTTAGAAAGTTTCATAAAACTTTTCAGCTTTCCAAATCTGTCATAGGAGGACTTTTTGTTAAAAATACTGTGATCATGAATTATTCATAAGTCTTTTTTGTGATACAGTAAGAAAGACTTGAAATGTCCATGCATGTCTAGAAAGACAATTCAAAATGAAAGGCCTGGTTCTATAATGCAACACTAGGGCTCCTTAGAAGCTTTTTCCAGCATCTGTGCTTTAAAAATGAACCATAATTTGCAACAGTAAAGCCAAGTTAAGGAAAAGTTAACTTTGCTGAAACAAGAAAAAACAAAATAAATGAGCAGTTTCCTAGGTTAAAATGTGAAGGAGGAGGAAAAAGACAAAAAATCATGCGGGCTGAAAGGGCAAGAGAATGACGGTAATATCCATATGGGAAAAAGAAAAAAACCTGTCAGAAATCAGGTCTGCCAAAAGAGGAAAGTGATCCTCCTCTAGTTAAAAATGGGAACCGTTTTCTTCTGCTCTACCCAAAAAGGTACGATCTCCTGGACTTTTTATAATTCATAGTTCATGCTAAATATAGCTACCAGCATGGTGTTGGCTAGTAAACATGTTAATCACCAGACAGTATTTTCCGAAACCATGGATTGTTGGAAAAATACCAGAGAGGTGGGGAATGAGGCACAATTCATACTGACTTTTAGAATGCTATGATTTTACTCATAGGTAAAAGGATAGAACCCATTATACAATAAACAAAACATCTTCATGTCTTAAAGGATTATGAGGTTTTAAAACTCCTTTAAGGTTGATCTAGATTAGCAGTTTACATCAGAATTACCTGAAGGGCCTGTTAAAACACAGATTGCTGAGCCCCACTCCACAGTTCTGATTCAGTAAGTAGGTCTGCAGTTTGCAGTTCTAAAAATCTCAGGTGAAGTTGGTGCTGCTGCTCTGGTGACCATACTTTGAAAACTACAGGTCTAGGGATTTATCGTAAGTGTTGTTTAATTATGCAGTTGATTAATATTAGTATTTTGGTTATACTTTTTCTGTTGTTAAACCTATAATAAAAAGTATAAATAATTCTTTTGAAAGGCATTGGTTTCACCAAGTTGCTGTACAGTTAAATCACTCCATAATTTTTTTTTCTTCCAGTGTGAACAGATTAACACGCTTTTATTAAGCAATCTCTGAATATATGAGGAGGAATAATACCCCAAGACCCTTCAGTTCTGCTGCTTAGGGTTAGTCCATGAGGGAACAACCCATTCTTTTTTTATAACAAAGTGAATCAGTTATACATATACATATATCCCCATATCTCCTCCCTCTTGCGTCTCCCTCCCTCCCACCCTCCCTATCCCACCCCTCTAGTTGGTCACAGAGTACCCAGCTGATCTCCCTGTGCTATGCGGCTGCTTCCCACTAGCTATCTGTTTTACATTGGGTAGTGTATATATGTCCATGCCACTCTCTCACTTCGTCCCAGCTTACCCTTCCCACTCCGAGTCCTCAAGTCCATTCTCTACATCTGTGTCTTTATTCCTGTCCTGCACCTAGGTTCATCAGAACCTTTTTTTTTAGATTCCATATATATGTGTGAGCATATGGTATTTATTTTTCGCTTTCTGACTTTCTTCACTCTGTATGACACATTCTACATCCACCCACCTCACTATAAATAACTCAATTTCATTTCTTTTTATGGCTGAGTGATATTCCATTGTATATATGTGCCACATCTTCTTTATCCATTCATCTGTCGATGGACACTTAGGTTGCTTCCATGTCCTGGCTGTTGTAAATAGAGCTGCAATGAACATTGTGACATGACTCTTTTTGAATTATGGTTTTCTCAGGGTATATGCCCAGTAGTGGGATTGCTGGGTCGTATCGTAGTTCTATTTTTTAGATTTTTAAGGAACCTCCATACTGTTCTCCATAGTGGCTGTATCAATTTACATTCCCACCAACAGTGCAAGAGGGTTCCTTTTCCTCCACACCCTCTTCAGCATTTATTGTTTGTAGATTTTTTGATGATAGCCATTCTGACTGGTGTTAGGTCGTACCTCGTAGTTTTGATTTGCGTTTCTCTAGTGATTAGTGATTTTGAGCATCCTTTCATGTGTTTCTTGGCAATCTGTGTATCTTCTTTGGAGAAATGTCTATTAAGATCTTCTGCCCATTTTTGGATTTGGTTGTTTGTTTTTTTGATATTGAGTTGCATGAGCTGCTTGTAAATTTTGGAGGTTAATCCTTTGTCAGTTGCTTCATTTGCAAATATTTTCTCCCATTCCGAGCATCGTCTTTTCGTCTTGGTGATGGTTTCCTTTGCTATGCAAACTTTTAAGTTTCATTAGGTCCCATTTGTTTATTTTTGTTTTTATTTCCATTTCTCTACGAGGTGGGTCAAAAAGGATATTGTTGTGATTTATGTCATAGAGTGTTCTGCCTATGTTTTCCTCTAAAAGTTTGATAGTGTCTGGCCTTACCTTTAGGTCTTTAATCCATTTTGAGTTTATTTTTGTGTATGGTGTTAGGGAATGTTCTAATTTCATTCTTATACATGTAGCTGTCCAGTTTTTCCAGCACCACTTAGTGAAGAGGCTGTCTTTTCTCCACTGTATATTCTAGCCTCCTTTATCAAATATAAGGTAACCATATGTGCGTGGGTTAATCTCTGGGCTTTCTATCCTGTTCCATTGATCTATATTTCTGTTTTTGTGCCAGTACCATACTGTCTTGATTACTGTAGCTTTGTAGTATAGTCTGAAGTCCAGGAGCCTGATTCCTCCAGCTCCATTTTTCTTTCTCAAGATTGCTTTGGCTATTCGGGGTCTTTTGTGTTTCCATATGAATTTTGAAATTTTTTGTTCAAGTGCTGTGAAAAATGCCATTGGTAGTTTGATAGGGATTGCATGGAATCTGTAGATTGCTTTGGGTAGTATAGTCATTTTCACAGTGTTGATTCTTCCAATCCAAGAACATGGTATATCTCTCCATCTGTTTTTGTCGTCTTTAATTTCTTTCATCAGGGTCTTATAGTTTTCTGTATACAGGTAGTTTGTCTCGTTAGGTAGGTTTATTCCTAGGTATTTTATTCTTTTTGTTGCAGTGGTACATGGGAGTGTTTCCTTAATTTCTCTTTCAGGTTCTTCATCAATAATGTATAGGAATGCAAAAGATTTCCGTGCATTAATTTTGTATCCTGCTACTTTACCAAATTCGTTGATTAGCTCTAGTAGTTTTCTGGTAGCATCTTTAGGATTCTCTATGTATAGTATCATGTCATCTGCAAACAGTGACAGCTTTACTTCTTCTTTTCCGATTTGGATTTCTTTTATTTCTTTTTCTTCTCTGATTGCTGTGGCTAAAACTTCCAAAACTATGTTGAATAATAGTGGTGACAGTGGACAACCTTTTCTTGTTCCTGATCTTAATGGAAATGGTTTCAGTTTTTCACCATTGAGGACGATGTTGGCTGTGGGTTTGTCATATATGGCCTTTATTATGTTGAGGTAAGTTCCCTCAGTGCCTACTTTCTAGAAGCTTTTTATCACAAATGGGTGTTGAATTTTGTCAAAAGCTTTCTCTGCATCTATTGAGATGATCATATGGTTTTTCTCCTTCACTTTGTTAATATGTTGTATTACATTGATTGATTTGCATATATTGAAGAATCCTTGCATCCCTGGGATAAACCCCACTTGATCATGGTTTATGATCCTTTTAATGTGCTGTTGGATTCTTTTTGCTAGTATTTTTTTGAGGATTTTTGCATCTATGTTCATCAGTGATATTGGCCTGTAGTTTTCTTCCTTTGTGACATCTTTGTCTGATTTTGGTATCGGGGTGATGGTGGCCTCGTAGAATGAGTTTGGGAGTGTTCCTCCCTCTGCTATATTTTGGAAGAGTTTGAGAAGGATAGGTGTTAGCTCTTCTCTAAATGTTTCATAGAATTTGCCTCTGAATCCATCCGGTCCTTGGCTTTTGTTTGTTGGAAGATTTTTAATCACAGTTTCAATTTCAGTGCTTTTGATTGGTCTGTTCATATTTTCTATTTCTTCCTGGTTCAGTCTGAGAAGGTTGTGCATTTCTAAGGATTTGTCCATTTCTTCCAGGTTATCCATTTTATTGGCATATAGTTGCTTGTAGTACTCTCTCATGATCCTTTGTGTTTCTGCAGTGTCAGTTGTTACTTCTTTTTCATTTCTAATTCTATTGATTTGAGTCTTCTCCCTTTTTTTCTTGATGAGTCTGGCTAATGGTTTATCAGTTTTGTTTATCTTCTCAAAGAACCAGCTTTTAGTTTTATTTATCTTTGCTATAGTTTCCATTTCATTTCTTTTTCATTTATTTCTGATCTGATCTTTATGATTTCTTTCCTTCTGCTAACTTTGGGGGGTTTTTGTTCTTCTTTCTATGATTGCTTTAGGTGTAAAGTTACGTTGTTTATTTGAGATTTTTTTTGTTTCTTAAGGTAGGATTGTATTGCTATAAACTTCCCTCTTAGAACTGCTTTTGCCGCATCCCGTAGGTTTTGGGTCGTCGTGTTTTCATTGTCATTTGTTTCTAGGTATTTTTTGATTTTCTCTTTGAATTCTTCAGTGACCTCTTGGTTATTAAGTAGTGTATTGTTTATCCTCCATGTGTTTGTATTTTTTACAAATTTTTTCCTGTAATTGATATCTAGTCTCATAGCGTTGTGGTCTGAAAAGATACTTGATACGATTTCAATTTTCTTAAATTTACCAAGGCTTGATTTGTGACCCAAGATATGACCTATCCTGCAGAATGTTCCATGAGCACTTGAGAAGAAAGTGTATTCTGTTGTTTTGGATGGAATGTCCTATAAATATCAATTAAGTCCATCTTGTTTAATGTATCATTTAAAGCTTGTGTTTCCTTATTTATTTTCATTTTGTATGATCTGTCCATTGGTGAAAGTGGGGTGTTAAAATCCCCTACTATGATTGTGTTACTGTCAATCTCCCCTTTTATGGCTGTATTTGCCTTATGTATTGAGGTGCTTCTGTGTTGGGTACATAAATATTTACAATTGCTATATCTTCCTGGATTGATCCCTTGGTCATTATGTAGTGTCCTTTTTTGTCTCTTGTAATAGTCTTTGTTTCAAAGTCTATTTTGTCTGATATGAGAATTGCTGCTCCAGCTTTCTTTTGACTTCATGTGCATGGAATATCTTTTTCCGTACCCTCACTTTCAGTCTGTATGTGTCCCTAGGTCTGAAGTGGGTTTCTTTAGACAGCATGTATACAGGTCTTGTTTTTTATCCATTCAGCCAGTCTGTGTCTTTTGGTTGGAGCATTTAATCCATTTGCATTTAAGGTAATTATTGATATGTATGTTCATATTACCATTGTCTTAATTGTTTTGGGTTTGTTATTGTAGGTCTTTTCCTTCTCTTGTGTTTCCTGCCTAGAGAAGTTCCTTTAGCATTTGTTGTAAAGCTGGTTTGGTGGTGCTGAATTCTCTTAGCTTTTGCTTGTCTGTAATGGTTTTAATTTCTCCGCCAAATCTGAATGAGATCCTTGCTGGGTAGAGTAATCTTGGTTGTAGGTTTTTCCCCTTCATCACTTTAAATATGTCCTGCCAGTCCCTTCTGGCTTGCAGAGTTTCTGCTGAAAGATCAGCTGTTAACCTTATGGCGATTCCCTTGTATGTTATTTGTTGTTTTTCCCTTGCTGCTTTTAATAATTTTTCCTTGTATTTAATTTTTGATAGTTTTATTAATATGTGTCTTGGCGTGTTTCTCATTGGATTTATCCTGTATGGGACTCTCTGTGCTTCCTGGACTTGATTAACTATTTCCTTTCTCATATTAGGGAAGTTTTCAACTATAATCTCTTCAAATATTTTCTCAGTCCCTTTCTTTTTCTCTTCTTCTTCTGGGACCCCTATAATTCGAATGTTGGTGCGTTTAATGTTGTCCCAGAGGTCCCTGAGACTGTCCTCAATTCTTTTCATTCTTCTTTCTTTATTCTGCTCTGCAGTAGTTATTTCCACTATTTTATCTTCCAGGTCACTTACCTGTTTTTCTGCCTCAGTTATTCTGCTATTGATCCCTTCTAGAGAATTTTTAATTTTATTTATTGTGTTGTTCATCATTGTTTATTGGCTCTTTAGTTCTTCTAGGTCCTTGTTAAACATTATTTTGTATTTTCTCCGTTCTATTTCCAAGATTTTGGATCATCTTTACTATCATTATTCTGAATTCTTTTTCAGGTAGAGTGTCTATTTCCTCTTCATTTGTTAGGTCTGGTGGGTTTTTTTGCTCCTTTATCTGCTGTGTGTTTCTCTGTCTTCTGATTTTGCTTAACTTACTGTGTTTGGGGTCTCCTTTTCGCAGGCTGCAGGTTCGTGGTTCCCGTTGTTTTTGGTGTCTGCCCCCAGTGACTAAGGTGTTTCAGTGGGTTGTGTAGGCTTCCTTGGGGAGGGGACTAGTGCCTCTGTTCTAGTGGATGAGGCTGGATCTTGTCTTTCTGGTGGGCAGGTCCATGTCCAGTGGTGTGTTTTGGGGTGTCTGTGACCGTATTATGATTTTAGGCAGCCTCTCTGCTAATGGGTGGGGTTGTGTTCCTGTCTTGCTAGTCGTTTGGCATAAGGTGTCCAGCACTGGAACTTGCTGATCGTTGAGTGGAGCTGGGTCTTGGCGTTGAGATGGAGATCTCTGGGAGATTTTCCCCGTTTGATATTACGTGGAGCTGAGAGGTCTCTTGTGGACCAATGTCCTAAACTTGGCTCTCCCACCTCAGAGGCACAGCCCTGACTCCTGGCTGGACCACCAAGAGCCTGTCATCCACACGGCTCAGGAAAAAGGGGGGGAAAAAAAGAAGGAAAGAAAGAAAGAAGATGATAAAATAAAATAAAGTTATTAAAATAAAAATAATAATTAATAAAAAAATTTTAAGTAATCAAAAAAAAAAGAAAGAGGAGAGCCACCAAACCAAAAAACAAATCCACCAAGGATAATAAGCACTAAAAGCTATACTAAAGGGCTTCCCTGGTGGCGCACTGGTTGAGAGTCCGCCTGCCAATCCAGGGGACATGGGTTCGTGCTCCGGTCCGGGAAGATCTCACATGCCATGCAGCGGCTACGCCCGTGAGCCATGGCCGCTGAGCCTGCGCGTCCAGAGCCTGTGCTCTGCAACGGGAGAAGCCACAACAGTGAGAGGCCCGTGTACCACAGGAAAAAAATATATACTAAAAAAAACAGACAGACAGAACCCTAGGACAAATGGTAAAAGCAAAGCTATACAGACAAAATCACACACGGAAGCATATACATACACACTCACAAAAAGGGAAAAAAAAAATATATATGTATACATATTGCTCCCAAAGTCCACCTCCTCAATTTGGGATGATTCATTGTCTAATCTGGTATTCCACAGATGCAGGGTACATGAAATTAATTGTGGAGATTTAATCTGCTGCTTCTGAGGCTGCCGGGAGAGATTTCCCTTTCTCTTTTTTGTTCACACAGCTCCTGGGGTTCAGCTTTGGATTTGGACCTGCTTCTTCATGTAGGTCACCTGAGGGTGTCTGTTCTTCGCTCAGACAGGATGGGGTTAAAGTAGCAGCTGATTTAGGGGCTCTGGCTCACTCAGGCCGGGGGGAGGGAGGGGTACGGATGCGGGGCGAGCCTGCGGTGGCAGAGGCCACTGTGACGTTGCACCAGCCTGAGGCGCGCCGTGCGTTCTCCCGGGGAAGTTGTCCCTGGATCACAGGATCCTGGCAGTGGCGGGCTGCACAGGCTCCCCGGAAGGGGGGTGTGGATAGTGACCTGTGCTCGCACACAGGGTTCTTAGTGGCGACCGCAGCAGCCTTAGCGTCCCATGCCCATCTCTGGGGTCTGCGCTGATAGCCGCGGCTCGTGCCCGTCTCTGGAGCTCTCGGCAGGTCCAGACTTTTTCCCAGACTCCCTCCCGGCTAGCCGCGGTGCACTAACGCCCTGCAGGCTGTGTTCACGCCGCCAACCCCAGTCCTGTCCCGGCGCTCCGACCGAAGCCAGAGCCTCAGCTCCCAGCCCCGCCCGCCCGGCGGGTGAGCAGACAAGCCTCTCGGGCTGGTGAGTGCCGGTCGGCACAGATCCTCTGTGCAGGAATCTCTCCGCTTTGCGCTCCGCACCCCTGTTGCTGTGCTCTCCTCCGCGGCCCCGAAGCTTCCCCCTCCACCACCCGCAGTCTCCGCCCGCGAAGGGGCTTCTAGTGTGTGGAAACCCTTCCTCCTTCACAGCTTCCTCTCACTGGTGCAGGTCCCGTCCCTATTCTTTTGTCTCTGTTTATCCTTTTTTCTTTTGCCCTACCCAGGTACGTGGGGAGTTTCTTGCCTTTTGGGAAGTCTGAGGTCTTCTGCCAGCGTTCAGTAGGTGCTCTGTAGGAGTTGTTCCACGTGTAGATGTATTTCTGATGTATGTATGGGGAGGAAGGCGATCTCCGCATCTTACTCTTACGCCATCTTGAAGCTCCTCCTGACCACTCCATACATTTTTGAAAGTCGTGGCTGGTTAAATTGTCAGCGGGCCGTGAATTATCTAAATGTATAAGCAGGTTAACGGCTTTCTGTAGTTCAATGTTAACTTTAAGATCATTAGTACCTTTGACACCAAGTTTACTGACTTCTTGATTGTGGCTAAAAGGGAGACTAGGTGTTAGTATCAGACATATTTTGTCTTGAAGGGTACTTTGTAGCATATGAAAAGTCTTATGCTGAAGAAAGTTTATGGCCAAAGTACAACGGTGTCTTTGGCTGTGTTGTCTCAGAAGTGGGCTAGCCAGCAGTTGTGGAGCACCCTCCAGGCCATAACGATGACTGTGACACCTTTGAATGGGTTGGGATCACTTCATCAGAGCTATGAAGAGACTTACCTGCTAAGGATGTGGAGAAACTGGAACTCAGAAGACAGTGACCAGACAGATGAAACGTTCCTCTCTGATGGTATAGTGTATCCTAATTATAGGAAGTACTGGGGAGGGAAGGGAGAGAGAATAGTCCACAATATTGGTCTTCGAATATTTGGAAGACCTTACATAGGAAAGAAAGCTTATTGGGAGTAGCTGTAAGTGTTAGAGCTTGGACAAGCAGGAGATTTCTCATCTTTCCCCAGAAAGCTGTCCAAAGACTGAATGAACATTTGAGAAGGGAGAAGTGATTTTCTTATTAATAAAACTGTCCAGATATAAATTGTCAACCACTTGGTAGGAATATTGTTAAAGGGATTTAAGGATTCATGTTTCATGTAGGGATTTAACTAATTTCAAGGTTCCTTCTTGAAACCTTGAGGTTCTCATGAGTCTATGAAGTAGACCAAAATATGTATAAAAATTAGAAAATAAAAATCAAACCTGCTGCATAAATACTTAGATGTGCATATACTCAGAAACGTGAGTTGATTCCTCCATTTGGAATGGAAGTTGGTAAAGATTCCTGAAAGAACAGTTTTTAAAGACTTCTTTTTTTTTTTAAACAGCTTTATTGGAGTGTAATTGCTTTACAGTGCTGTGTCAGTTTCTGCTTTATAACAAAGTGAATCAGCTATACATATACATATATCCCCATATCTTCTCCCTCTTGCGTCTCCCTCCCACCCTCCCTATCCCACCCCTCTAGGTGGTCACAAAGCACCGAGCTGATCTCCCTGTGCTATGCGGCTGCTTCCCACTAGCTAGCTATTTTACATTTGGTAGTGTATATATAAGACTCTTCTTTTTTAAAGACTTGGGCAGTGTGTCAGGTTTATAGATGGAGGCAACAAATACTAACTCTGGGGTTACGCAGAAAAGACATTTATTGAAAGGCTGTCATGTATCTCATCACTGAAAAGGCTGAGGAATGAAGCTTGGAAAACAATCAAGCACAAAGTTAGATAGCAAAAGAAATGCAGCCCAAATCATGGTACAAAAGTCAAATGAGGAAGATACCTTGACACTGACCATACCAGCACTGCACACCAATGCTATCCTGAAAATGATGCTGCTGCTACTGTGGCCCTTGCCCTCCCACAAAATCGGTTCTTCATGGTTTCTGCTGCTTTGTGACACAAGGCCCACATCTGAGCACCTGATAGAGCTTAAGAATGCTCACACTTGAGCTGTAAGTTCTCTGGGAACACAAGGATCTTGTGTTTTCAGTTCCTCTAGTTGGAAGTGGGCTCTGCTTCCCACCAAGAGTCCCACCAAGATAAGGTAGGGAATTCTCAGGACATAGAAGATGTGGGGCAGCCCCCCAAATGACAGACATTCACTGAGAGGGCACTCCAGAGTTTACTCCACTGAAGAGTAATAAGTTTTATCACAAAAAAAATTAAACATTTTTTAGCATATTTTTGCTGCAGGATTCCTCAGAGACTTTAACATATGAACATGCATCGTGCTTCTCCAAGAGGGAGATATGGTGTGCAGCGTTTGCCACACGTAGTTGAGCAAGGCGTTCTTTTCCATGGTAATTCTTGAGAAGAGTGTTCCTGAGAACATTGACTGGGGAAATGTGAAAGGACTATAGAGGTCATGCCCAGAGGATTGCAACAGGCATCGACAGATGTAATAAGAGATGAGAGCCTTTAGAAGGTGGGTCAGGGTGGAGAGTGCCTTGAATTCTACCAGTCTAGTTCAAGTTTGAGTCACTGGATAGTAGCTGAGGTGAGGCTTGAGCCTGAAAGTGCCAGTTAGCCTGAATCAGTACCTTCAAAGGAGGCTCTGGTTGTAGCATACACAAGGGTTGGGAGAGGACAATCAAGAAACAAAACCCAGTGGAAAGGTTTAATCATTATGATTTAGAAGTAGGAATATAGATTAAGAGACTCTTGTATCTGAAAGGAACACTGTGGATCATTGGTCCTGAGGTCAGCAAGCTACAGCCTGGGAGCCAGATCCTCCCACAGCCTGACCTAAGAATGTTTTTTAAATTTTTAAGTGGTTGGGGAAAAAAATCAAAAGAATAATAATAATATTTCATCACATATGAAAATTATATGAAATTCAAATTTCAGTGTCCATGAATAAGTTGCATTGTTCTCCTTAGTGGGCCTGTATTACAAAGAAATTGTACTCAATTGTGTTATTGTATTTTTAATTACATCACTTAAATGTATGAAATGTTTTCTCTTTTGTTATTGTAAGTACCTACATAATATTTTCAGTTTTGCCACTTGCCCTGCAAAACCTAAAATATTTACTGTTCCGCTCCTTTAGAGAAAAACTTTGCCAATCTCTGTTCTAGTCCACCGCTTTCACTTTACTGATACTGAAACTGAGGCTCAGAGCAATTTGACTGAGGTCCAAAGCTTCCCAGCGATGGATCTGGGATGGAACCCATGTTCCAGCTCCTGCTCTAGTGCTCTTTCTCCTACAGCTCAGATGCATCAGTCCACATGATGTTCCACGGGAAGCAGTGGTGTGTGTAGATGATGGGAGAGGAAGAGGCAGCATCCACCTCTATCCAGTGCCAAAGTGTAACTGGATTATGATGGTGTTGAATGTGATGGAGAAGCACAGGAAAGGGGGAGGATTTAATAACCTCCCTCAAATCTTAAAAACCACTCCAATTTACACCTAGGTCTTCCAGTTTCTCCATTTCAGCATTTAATGCAACTCAAAGACTTTAGCCAGAAGGTGAATAACGTGTAAATTTCTTCTGCAGATCATTTATGTAGCAGTGCTCCTTGTTGGTTTTGATATTACCACTTAGATATGGAGTATTCAGCTTTGCTTCTTGAAATGATTGGATTTTATAGATTCAGGTTGACATGTTCTGAGATAGCATGTGTCAATGGGCAGAAAAATAGGAAATCTGACACTGAAAAGAATTCTGAAATGAGGTCCCAGCCTCAGAGAAACAGTGGAATATTTAATTATCAATGTCAGCCATGAATATAGGATGAGAACCATCCTTCCTTTGATGTTCTGGGGGCTTCAATACATTTTGTTGAAAGTATTTGTTTGCCAGAAAATTCTAGGATATAGAGTGATAATGTAACCATAGTGAGTTTTTTTTCAGTTTATTTCATAGTTTATTAAATATATGTAATACAGTTTATTCTATAAAACCATTCTGTTTATGTAGTTTATCATCTGATAGTCTGTAAACATTTCTTTTGATTTTTGAGAAGAAATCAGTGGTCCACTGGGGAATTTTTTTCCTTTCTGGCTCATGTATTATATGGTTTAAGAAAGAGCATGCTAAATGAATTCAGTATAAATAAATGCTATCTAAACATTTTTTTTTAATTTATTGGCTCAGGCAAAATTTGTAAGTCGATTTTTCAAGATAAAACTGCTGACTTGAAAGAAAGTCTTGAGTCTCTAACACAGCTCCCCAGCCTCGTGAGTTAAGGCCCTGTGCTTGAGCTGCGTGATGATGCTGGGAGAAAGCCCCTGAGACGGATACTTACCGCTCAGGAAGTGTGCTGCTAACCACAGTCCTTAACTCACTTTTACGACACAACTGAGGGGCCAACCCCAGAGGCTCGCTCTCATTGCCTGGTGGAATCCCTCGCCTGTACTCTGGGGGCTGAGAAGAAGCTAAAATCACAAATTGAGAGAGATGAAAGAAGATGCGTGAGACATGGTAGTGTTGACAGCCAGACAGAAGGAGAATGAGGACAACGGCTTTAGGGTCTTCATTCAATAGGAAATCAGTGCAATCAAGCAAGGCCACCTGCTGGGGCCTGGAAGCTGAATGAGGAAGGGAGATTGGGATTCCTTGATGCAGCCCTGGTTAAGGCACTCTTCTTCCTAGCAGCCGTTGTAGACTAATGATTTCTATAATTGTTTCATATTTCTCTCCCCCCTTTAGACCGGTGCTTCTCAAATGGGGGCAGTTTTACGCTGTGGAAGACATTAGTCAAGAGACATTTTTAGTCATCACAACTAGAGAGGGGAGTGGCGCTGGCATCTAGTAGGTAGAGGCCAGGGATGCTGCTAAAACATTCCACGATGCACAGGACAGCCCCACAAAAAGAATTATCCCACCCCAAATGTCAACAATGCCAAGGTTGAGAGACCCATGTGTCTTGCTCACTACTGTGTCCCCAACACCTAGCTGGGAACCTGGCACAAAATGAGGCTCCCGGCAGGCATTCACTGAATACAGGTGAGCCAAGTCTTCCCTCTTCCCAGCCTCTTTGCCTAAGTCACTCCTTTCGCACCAGCAGGTACTCTCAACCCTGAGCACATTGCACAGGACTGATCATTCCCTCTACTTGTACGTCACTGACACTACTTTTGAGCTGCAGATAATCTCTAATCAGAAGGAGGTTACATTTCTTCTGTCTCTCGTCTCTCTCATAGCTCTATACTGAAATTGACATATCTATGGTTTTTCATCTGCATTCTTAAGAAGGAATGAAATAAAAGGGTAGATATTTTCCTTTGCTTATACCTAGTATTTTGGTGTAGAATGATGAGCTGTAATGCATGGCTGACTTAGCAACAGTGATCATTAGATTTATTTTCAAGGATAGCCATTACTGAGAGTATATGTGGGTGATGGAGGAGAAGGCAATTTCCAACATAATGAGCATTTTTGAATGCAATTTGACCAATTTTTTATGCTGTATAGGGAATGTTTATCCTTTTGAAGAGACAGTTCTGGAAGGCCCCGGAAGTTCCAGCAGAGAACTGGCTCCGTGGGGCTACACTAGCCCATCAGAGGAACAGATTGAAATCTGGAGCGCCCCTTTCATCCCTGTTTCTAACAAAGCCACTTCTGGAACAAAGGAGCCTACATTGTTTCATAGTTGCAGAGATGCCTGCTCCAGGCCTGTATAAATATGGGGAACGTTACAGGGTGGGGTGCATGCAATCCACCTCTTCCTGGAGCGCACTTGCCCCTCAGTGGCAGGATGAGCACTGAGGACACTGAGTGTGCTCAGCCCTTCTCTGGGTGTCTTTCCCCAATAAACCCTATTTCCTATACATACTGTGGCTCCATTAGAAACTCCAGTGCAACCTTCCCACCAAATAGGGGAGCAGTTCAGTTGAGCAGTTGTAGGAGTTGACCTAATTGCAGGCTCTTTATCGTATTTTAAATGATTTCTCTGTGTCGTATGACTTAATCGAAACTCTCAGAGAGCAGGAAGAAGAGTAGATACTCGTGAGTGTGTATGTAGAGGGGAATGAAATGTGCATGTATAGATTGTCATATCTTGCATGGATTGTATATCTATAGATTGTGTATCTATATCTATTGTATATCTATAGATTGTATATCTATATCTATAGATTGTCATATCCTGTATAGATTGTCTGTCATATCTTCTTGTCTCTACTCCTGTCAGCTTTTTTTTTTTTTAACAGAATAAAGTTTTCAGTCTCTACTGTGAAACCCTAAAAAATAGCCTTGTGTCTGTTCTCGGGATGTTTTTGAGAGTATAGCTCATTATCCCACACAGTAAACTCGTTATGAGGACTCTTGAGATCCCTGATTTCTGACTAGGACTCAAGAATAATTACACTTATCCTCAGTCACTGTTTTGTTTTGTTTTTTTTAGATGTTGGGGGTAGGAGTTTATTAAATAATTTATTTATTTTTGCTGTGTTAGGTCTTCGTTTCTGTGCGAGGGCTTTCTCTAGTTGTGGCAAGCGGGGGCCACTCTTCATCGCGGTGCGCAGGCCTCTCACTATCGCAGCCTCTCTTATTGTGGAGCACAGGCTCCAGACGCGCAGACTCAGTAGTTGTGGCTCACGGGCCCAGTTGCTCCGCGGCATGTGGGATCCTCCCATACCAGGGCTTGAACCCGTGTTCCCTGCATTGGCAGGCAGATTCTCAACCACTGCATCACCAGGCAAGCCCACTGATTTTTTTTTTATCTCAGGGACAATGAGTATGTAACCGATTAGGTTTCCTTTGAGAATTGAGAGTTGCTTGTTAGAATGTTCAGAGCCAAATCTGTTGCCCACACATATGCAGCAGGGGCTTATAGAAGTTCAAGGTAGCCTCAATCCTGACTCCATGTCAGGATGTCCGTATTTTTCCTTTATCTTTCCCATCTACTTCAAGTGTATCATCATTACTATATGTACCTCTGTAAAATGTCTAGAAATGTTTTTGGGAAAAGGTAGGGGTATAGATAAATAGATGTATTATGGTAGGCCATCAAAAAACAGTTTTACTGGCTTCTTTTTCTCCCTTTCCAGATTGAGATGCTACCAGATGGGCTGTTTCAGTGCAAAAAGCTGCAGTGTTTACTTTTGGGGAAAAATAGCCTGATGAGCTTGTCCCCTCACGTGGGTGAGCTGTCGAACCTTACTCATCTGGAGCTCATTGGTAATTACCTGGAAACACTTCCTCCTGAACTGGAAGGATGTCAGTCCCTCAAACGGAGCTGTCTGATTGTTGAGGAGAATTTGCTCAATACTCTTCCTCCCCCTGTAACAGAACGTTTGCAGACATGCTTAGATAAATGTTGACCTAAAGAGGAAAATAATTTTTAGAAGTACACTCCAGGGCTTTATCTGAGAACTCAATTTACCTAAGTTATAAAGATGAACAATGGATAATTATGACTAACTATAACCAAATGTCTTATTAAAGCAACTCAGTGTCTATCCCTAAATTAAACAGGTAAAAAGTATTAACACTGAACTAAAGTTTTGTGAATAATTGATCTTTAACTTATGGAAATATAACAAGTATGCTTGGAGGGTGGAATGGGGACAAGAAATTATTGAATCTCTACATTGCAGTTTGTATCTTTTGAAGATTAGGTATTACTTATTTGCATACTTGTTTTAACTGACTTCCTGTTTTGATAGTTATCACCTAGACCATAAACTCATCAACATAAATTCCCTTGATGTGTACACTGAGCACTGTCTTTGATTTATGGTCTTAAATATTTTTAGGCAGGGTACATTGTGCTAGGCAGAATTCCTTCTGGCTTAATTTTTACTTCCTGTCCCAGCTTGTTTTGAGTCTTCCTCCATCTGATTTTCTCTTAACAACAATGATGAACCCTGAGAAAGTGCCTGCCTTTGGCCTTTGCATAGAACAGGAGCAGGGTACTTAGGACATGTCACCCTCGGGGCATCCTAAAAGTTAATGTATGCTCAAATTTTTTCTTGTATATCATCAAAGCCTTTTTTATTTGCTAATCATTTTTATATTAAATGTAAAACATACAAATATTTTTATTGTATAATCTTGGATTCAAAATCTGTGAGAATAATTTTTGTAAGGTACAGAGAAACACATCCTTTTCTTTAAGAATTTACTGCTAATATACTTGGTTTTGGCTGCGTATGATTCTCATATTTGTGCACATTCTGTTCCAAAATGTTTTTGTACTCTGCAACTAATTACTTTTGGATAACAAAAGCCTTGTGTTTCATGCCCTAAAATATCTGGGGGGTTTCCTTTGTAAGAGGATGGCCACATCATCTACCTCTCTCTTCCCTAGTGCTGTGCTATTGTACGGGTACAATTCTTAATTACTTCAAAAACTGTGATGGAGGGGAGAGGTGCAGATTTGAATCTTTAAAACTGATTTTAAAGCATTCTGTAGAAATTAAGTAAGAGTTAAGCAAAATACTTTCTTCTCCATCTGCATGATCTCTAGATAGGATTATAATGTAAAACACTCAGCTTAAAATTCAGTGCTTAAAATGAGTTCTCAGAGCTCACAAAGAAATAGATCTGGTTAACTGAAATTCATCTCATGCCTTTGTCTAACTTTTCTGGAATACATTTTGCTCTTTTTTACAAAGAGCTTTGTGTTTGGCTTTTTATTATCATACATATTGTAAAATGAATAAAATCGACTGACTCATTTTGGGGAAACGTACATTTTCAATGTGTTTTTCTCTAATGGGTCTAGGCATTGTGATGCTGTCTCATTTTGGATGTAACTATGAAGTAATCTATTAACTGCACCTAGACAAAACTGGAAAACACTATGGGTAAAGAGTACTGTAAACATGGAATTGTGTTGTATGGTATGTTTTTTCTTGCTTTGTCCCTTCCAGAAAGATGAAAGTCTAAATGATGGCAAAATGTAGCTTCCCTCACCTGCCACACACCCCTGGACTAACATTCAGAGAAAAGAATTGTTCACATCAAATGAAATTTGAGTAATAGCTATAAAAAATGTAAAACACCAAAGGCTGCCTAAAACATTATTGTTTATTCTGAATGACAAAGAACAGTGTAAAAATGCAATTCTTACCAAAACTTGCCTTTAGTCAGAACATTCAAGTTCTCAGGGAGCCAGGCATAACTGATGAAACTTTCTTGTAGGATTTCAGAAAACAGATTCTGACTATATCTAGGGTTTTATGTTATTTTCAATCTTTTGAATGTTGAGTTCTTTGTCATTTTAATGTTTCACATCTCTGTTGCACAATAGACTTGTCATGTGTACCAATTCCAGTGTTGGATAGGATTATCTTATGTTTGGAACATGAATATGATACATGGAAATATGTTTAAATGTTTTGGGCCATATAATTAGCCATAATGTGTATGAAAGATCTTACCCCCTTCTATAAGGAAGAGTTTTTAAAACAAATTTCAGATTTGCTACTATTCCGCTGACAAACTACAACTCCTCCCGGCTAGTCACCAGTTCTGTTCACCTGCAGAAGTCACTAGCCAAACCTTCCTTCCTTCTAAATTTCTGGTTGCAAGTTACTATCAGGATCAATAATGAGTTTTGTAAGCTTCTTTCCAAACACTAGGGTTTGGTTACTAATGCAAACTCTGTTGTTCTTCATGCCAT
Organism: Leucopleurus acutus; assembly: GCF_964270905.1. NCBI lineage: Eukaryota > Metazoa > Chordata > Mammalia > Artiodactyla > Delphinidae > Leucopleurus > Leucopleurus acutus. The sequence continues at coordinate 114,770,731 of NC_139143.1, read as the reverse complement.
AGTTTTTAGGTTTACTTTTTTATTTCAATCCTACACTCCAGTGTTTAGGTAACTTTTGAAATGCTGTAGCACTGATGCCATGAACTCTGAGACCACCACTTAACACACAAAATTGTGATGTTTGATGCCACCTTTACTGCAATGTTGGAGCAGATATTCAATTTGGAAGAGGATTTTAAATGAAGAAAATTAAGTTTATTCAATTATAATTTTAAGACTTTAGTTGATTTCCAAGAATGTGTAGTGCATTTTCCAAAAAATAAATACGGATGTTATTCAGAACAAAGTTGAAGGCTTATGCTAGCATTGGTTCATTTTATTTACATACACACACACAGATACACAATGATGAGCTTGCACACACACACAGACACACACACGCCCCATGTATACAAAATGTAATTTATTAGTTTTGGATATGTTTAATATTTCTCCAAAGTTGTAAGAGGTTGTAGGTTAATGCTAGGATATTAATTCTTTTTTGTTCCTTACTTGTAATCATGGAGTATTCTGTTCTCTTAGTTGTAATGTTAAAACTAAATGCTCAAACTTGGTCAGCGACCTAAGTGGTTTCGAGCATTCCTTGTAAGGTGTGGTGTTCCTTCACTAACATACATCAGGGTATATCTGTGTGGCACATAGATACGGTGTTTTCATTCTTCATCCTCAGTCTTCATTGTTCCTCTGATATCACCATGTTTCACTGTCACTTAGCAAATGTTTGTGTTAAACAGGGTAAATAGAGATCCTCAAGGTCTCATTGTTGTGGCATAGCTCCAATGTGTGTGCTGTGGTGAGCTGCAGTGAGTTATCTGCATAACATTATTGTTTGATAGTGAAAATACTTGTTTCTGTTCTTCAGGTGTCTCATGATTCAAATTTTGTATGTTGAATTAAAGTATTGCATAATATTGATGGGTTCAGAAACCATTAAAATAATCAAACAATTATTCTGTGGATTTATAGCTTTATTTCCTTGTATTTTCAATCAAATGCTCTTTCCATCGTCACTTTCTCTTAGCATTGTCCCATCCACATAAGGTATTTTGTTTTCCCTCTCCACTCACCCATCTCCTTAAATTTATATAGTAACAAAATATATTTGTGCTAGAGAACTTGCGATACTACTTGAGCATGTATTTATTTGGGGGGAAGCCAGAGCCTGTAATTATGCCTAATTGAATAGTTCTACTTCACCCATCCCTGCAGTGTTTAGAGCTGATCCAATGATCCCTCATCTGTACCAGCAGCATGAGCATATAACTGTAAATCCACTTTGTTTTCAGGAACTGTATATTGCATCAGAATCTGTGTTTATTTCTTTCTGGAAACAAGAGGAAGGCTGGTGGGAGAGGGGAGGAGTTATTTTGCATCCTGGTTTGAATTATGAAGACATTATATACATGAAATGGCCTAAACTAGTAATTGTTACAAAATGCCCTGGATATAATTATTTCTTATCTTCAGCTGGATATGAAAGCTGAAGCAGTGAAAAAACTGCAGTCCTATTTAATTGGTTTCTTCCTGTTTCTGGTCCATCACTTCTACATCCACTGGGAACTATCTACTAAGTACCTTTGGTAATGGACTACATTCTCTTCAACTTTTTTTTTTATATGAACAATTTCATCAACCCTAAAGCATTAACATAGAACATATGAGCCAAAGTACTGAGTTGAGCTGGCTTCTGGTTGAAATTAATTCATATTTAAATTTTGCATTTGACTTGTATAGAACACTGCTGCTGAGAAAAAACAATTAGGAATGCCTCCTGCATGTTATATATTATCTCTAACAGAGATGGTGCAATTTAAAAAATACAAAGGGGCATGGAATTAGAATGGATGTGTTTGTGTATATATGTGTTGTATATAAACCTAAATATTTATGCTTAAATATTTTAAAAACTCTTCAAATGTTTCACTCTCAGCAAAATAATGGGCCAATCCTGAGTAGAGACATTTTCTTTGGTTAGCTTCACAGTGAAGGCTAGCATTTGTTTTTTTGTCTTTGTCACATGTTCTGAAACATGTACACAATTGTTTTTTGCTTCTGATAACGGATTACTAGAAAATGTGAGATTGTTTTGAGTTGAATGATTTTGGCCCTCAGGTTTACCATGTAAATCTGCATTTTGGTGGTAAATCCCTCTGCCTGAGATTCAGTAGGTTTTGGTAAACTTTACTGTTTTTAAAATAACTTTTGTGTAAAATAAAGATTCAATTTTTATAATAAATGGCAAATAAAAACAGATTCAGTGTTGGAAGAAGTCGACTGGACTAATTTTACCTGTATACACGTATCAGTGCCCAAGGTTCCAGAAGTGATTCCCTCCCCTTCTCAGGGTTTCCTGTGCAGTTGTACTGTTATATTGTTCACCAAATGATGGAGTTTAGATTTACATACGAATCTCATAACAGTAGTAGGAGTTTTCAATGTACACTACAATGGCCACAAATTATCAAGTCCCTGAAAACTGTTGAATTGATCCTAGAATGCACTGTGGGGGAGCGTTGAGGGTGTGGAATCTGTCACTCCTAATAAGTCCATCTGTCGAATAGTGTTCATCCTTGGGGACTGATGTTCACAAACCAACCCATCTCTTTCCCTCTCTTCCTGGCTCCTGTTTCTCCATCTACTGTTAGTTTCGCACTAACATTGAATAGTGGACCAGGTAGATAAAAAGTAAAAAACTACAAGACAAGAAATGTTGTGAAGGTTTAGTAAAGGGAGAAAACACTCGAATTATCGAGTAAATTAGGCACATAATAGTTTGAACTTTTGGATAGAAGACTCTCTCAACCACATACACAGTTTCGGAAACACATTAGAAAGCAGACAGTAAGAACTTTTCTCTGCTGGAGGACAGAACTCTTTATAGACTGAACCAGACGATGAAGGAAACCAGATGGTCCTATTTTTCCCAGGAAATGCATATACCTCAGGCAAGGCTTTCCCTCACCCTAAATGCCTCAGGAATGGGAATATGTTGAGGGAACGAAGCCAGTGCCTGACCTAAGGCGTCACTGCAAGGTGCTTTGGGCGCTGGGTCCTGTCTAACAGGCCACGGGGCAGTCACCTGCCCCCACGAGCATGGGGACAAGGGTGGCTCCACGTTGTTCAGCACTCGCCTCCACTTTCCAAAGTCACTCTTCAAACATGCGGTGAAGGGGGCCTGGCTGTGCAGACAGAGGCTGTGTCGGTGCTGTTGAGGCCACCGTTTGATGCTCTGGAGATGCAGCTCGTGTTTGAGTTTCTGACATGAGTGGATTCCCTGAAATCCAGGTTCCTAGCTTGCTTTCTGTGTCCCTCTCATCTCCGAGGTCAGAGGAAAGCAGTTTATCCAAAAGCGCAAAGCCACACCTTGAACTCAGCCCCACATTTACAGAGGAATATGTATCTACTATGCCAACGAAGGATCAGAAAAAAGTCATTTTTCAACATGCGAAAAATGCAGTCATTTTTCGACTTGGAAAATACAAGTCTCTCTTCACCCTGTGTTGTCTCATCATGATTTAGACAAGAGTTCTAAGTCTTGCCTCCTAAATACCAATGATTCTATAGAACTGCCTGTGTGCTGCTGAGAAGCTTTTCAAATTATTTCTTATAACAAATACCTTAAATTTTGTTGCCTTTTTACACAGGCCTGTTGTTTATTCATTTAGGGCTCAGGCACATCGTTTTTTACTCTCTGCCTCCCTCTGCCGCTGAGATGAGAAGAAATCAAATAGAAGTTCGCCTGGTTCCTATCTCCTCCCCTTTTATTCAGTTTGTCCTTGCCCTGCCTTTATAAAATGCAGCCCCCAGCCCCCCCAAGGTAAGATCTTGAGAATTCAGTGGCCCTCACTGAATCTCAGTGACTCCATCTCAAATGAGATGCACTTAGAAAACCCCATGCAGTGCCCGGCACCAGGACCAGACCAGACATGCAGGTGCCCTGGGCAGGTAACAGTTTGTCACCCCTTTAAACATGCTTTGAATATTCATTCAATATATACTTGGTAGAGATGCGGGAAACTGCTTTTCTATTAGTAAAAATCATGAACCTTTATGTCAGCTGTCTATATCCTTCTCCAAAAGCAAAACTCTCACAAGAGTAAGGTAGAGCTTAAAGACGACTGAGCAGAGAGACAGGTGGAGGTAGGGGTCCTCATAGCATTTCTGTCAAACACTCCCAGTAGACAGTCTCTTTTCCCAGGCCTCATGAGCAGGCCTCTCAGCTGCTGGGTCTCCCCTCTCTTTTTCCCCCTCAGAGCGTCCTACTCTTTTGGCCCTTCCCAGATCTCAGGCCCTACACCCTCCAGTCTCTCTCTCTGACTGGGCTGTTTAGCATTGTCCTAACCACATATTCCAAGCTTACACAAATCACCCTTTACTAAATCCCAATTTTGAGAGTATTAAATGCCCATCATACCAAGGGAGATGTTTTAGTTTGTACTCATCAAAATAGATGTCTTTCAAGGGGACTGCCCTGGCAGTCCAGTTGTTAAGACTTCACCTTCCAGTGCAGGGGGTGCTTCCAGTGCAGGGGTACGGGTTCGATCCCTGGTCAGGGAGCTAAGATCCCACACGCCTCGCGGCCAAAAAACCAAAACATAAAAGAGAAGCAATACTGTAACAGGTTCAATAAAGACTTTTTAAAAAGTGGTCCACATCAAAAAATATCTTAAAAAAAATAAAAACTAAATGTCTTTCAAATCACAATGTCCAGGAGAATGTGATTGTCAGCTGGCGAGGCGTGCTTGCAACCTTAGGACCTGAGGCAATGAGATTCTAGTAGGGAAAGGATGGTTTCTCAGTTACCTCAGGTTGTAGTAACTTTATCAGAAGAGGAATAATCGATTTGGACCATTGCATATAGCATGCTGAATAAAGTCAGAATGTATTTGAAAAAATAAATGTCTTTCAGTTATCAAGATTCTCCCTTCAAGGTGGTTTCCTGTCACAATTTTCAAATTCCAAATAACAGACTTATTCACTGTGCTGAATGGAAGTAGGACCAATTTGCATTCCTTAGGCTGGTAACCTAATGAATGGCATGTGAAAACCCACATTAACTGGTCCTGACCTATTACCAATTATTCCAATAATATTTGGTGCTCCTTGTAAATTAGTACCCAGGCAAATGTTTAAACACTGGGGGGGGGGGGGGGGGGGACCACCTATGTGAAGAGAGTTTCCTTCTAGTCTTTCCTTGAACTGGGTTAGGATTCACATCCTTGTCTTATTACCTCTATAGTATTTCATAAAGAAACTACTCATCCTTATGGGGAGAAAAGAGCCATTCTGTCACTCTTTTCGTAATAGTCTGAACCAGTCTCAGGCAACTGCTCTGTGAAAAGGGAAATCCTGAAGAAGTAGCCAAGTGAAGGAGCGTTGATTCAGTCTGCATTAAGAGGCCTGAGGGAAATTTGCTGGACCTGTGATACCTGGGCAGAACAATACATCATAAGCCTCATTAATGGCTTCAAACTGAGGAAAGATAAAAATCTAATCATTTCATCCCAGCTGCTTCAGCTTGGAGTCTGTCACCTCGGGAGAAACGTCATATCGGGGGAAATCCATTACAACAGTAACATTATTTACCTCCTGCTACGGGCCAGGTGCTCCCCCAGGTTATTCATGCGTGCTGTCTCAATCCATCCAACAAGGTTTTATTTGGTGTGTTATTCCCATTTTACAGATGAGAAAACAAATGAAAAAATAACTTTCTCGGGCTTCCCTGGTGGTGTAGTGGTTGAAAGTGCGCCTGCAGATGCGGGGGACACGGGTTCATGCCCCGGTCCGGGAGGATCCCACGTGCCGCGGAGCGGCTGGGCCCGTGAGCCATGGCTGCTGAGCCTGCGCGTCTGGTCCGGCGGAGCCTGTGCTCCGCAGCGGGAGAGGCCGCAACAGTGAGAGGCCCACGTAACGCAAAAAAAATAAAATTAAAAAAATAACTTTCTCAACATCTCATGACTGTTCAGAGAGGAATCCTGTTTAACCTACAGGTCTGCAAAGCCGTTTCTTCGGCGGTTTAGGTAAACAGCACCCAAGATTAGCACTTTACCCCCTCTCACCCACCTGGGTGTTTGAAGGCTCACAGATCATGCTCTGGTTTTCAGAGCTCACTGGTCTCCTATCACCTTTACGCCCAGCGCTTCCTCCTATTCCATATCTATCCTAGTTTGCCTTCTCCTGAGCCAAAGAGTCACCTCCTATCCTTTTTATTTTCCCCCTTCATCTCCTAATGTAATTCTAGAATTGTGGGACTTTCCAATTGGAAGAAACCATGGAGACTTTTTCCGAAGAGGAAAGCCTAAATGGCTTGTCCGAGGTCTCAAACCCACTGTCTGAGGGAGGTGGTACCTAAGTCTGCATGTCCCCCTGTTTAGTGCTCTTTCCACTCTCTGGTCTGGCTCTCAGGAGCACAGATAGTCTATAAGCAAAGCCTAGTGGAAGAGCCCAGGCCTCCTCCCTAACTGCAGGTCCTGTGCCTTCTCCAGCAAGGTGCATTCATTTTAGTTACGTCCTGCATCCTGATAATAACCCTTCCTGTGCCCATGCAGTACTGGGCTCAAAGCACGTGAGGCTTCTTTCCCCATTTCACTTGTAAGAAAACTAGACTCTGAAAGGAACCATCAGTAGTTACCATTACTGAGAACTACGAAAGCATTTGTCATAGTAACATCACGAAGTCTAAAATGTTCCATTTTATAGAAAAAAGAAATTGGTCCAGGATGGTTAAATGACATATTGGGTTATATGTTAGATTATATAGCTAGGATGTGGCAGACCCAGGTTTGAACTGGAGACCCTGTACCACCAAATTTCTGCTTTTTGTATAGTGTACGCTGCCAAGGTCATATGACAAGCAAATGATGGTGGCATGAGAACAGCCTAGGGTTTCGACATCTAATGCAGTATTCTGCCCTTTAGACTGTGCAAGGCATTCTGGGAAATGATTGATATGCATGCAGATACATACATATACACAAACACACAGTTTTAAACACCCTTTAGTATAAATATAACAATTTCATCCAAAGGACTAATGTAATTTTAAACTTCATGGTTATTTTTGAAGCAGCAGAGTTTTTATTTCAATGTCCTAACCTAAACTATGAGCACATGTGCTCTCATTAGAAGAACAGAGTGCCATTCTGAACTTCAGACCCTGTGGGAGACGATGGATGAAGAAGACCTCATCCTGTTCAAAAGAGTTGTCAACATTTTGGTTTTTGCTTCAAGGTACAGATGGGGCTCCCAGTCGGTTTGGGTTTTATGCAGAATTGCAGTTCTCGTTTAACTCCCTCAGAGTCTTGATCTATTATAGGGAGAGGCTGGCAGACATTTTAGACTTGCAAAATGACTACCAATCACAGTTCAGGCTAAATTGGTTCTAAATTCGTTCTGCTGATGTAGACGTTTGGAGAGTGAGGAGGAGGGATGGGTGATGCTGTCCTTGTTGAATTCCTCCTGTGCTACAGATAAGAAGCTGTGTTCCTCACCCTAAGCCGATGGTGTGTCCCTCCCTGGCTCTGCCTATTAGCTGAACACACACTGCTAAGCATGGAGAAAGCCTCACCTCAAGCTCTAAGAACCCACTCCCTGAAGCACTGGTTCACTTGGCATTTCCCCTTGGTTTTTACAGAATGCCTGCCCTTCAAGACAAGGGGCATGTCAGACCCACTGTGAGCTGCCCGGATCAGCCGCCTCCAGGGCCCTTCACACAGTGGGACTGCAGCTCTCACATGACACTCCACCCCTTCACCAAGCTTGTCTCAGGAAGAAAAGATGACTTACCAAGTGACTTCGCACCATTCCATTAGCTGCTTTTTATATTCTTCTAGAAGATGAAAGAAACTGGCCTGCCTCCCTTTTTCTTTCTGGTGGTGAGTCTAACTCCTCCAGCTTAGAAAAGACCGCCCACAGAAAATTATTTTTGTAAGACTGGAAATGAGCCAGATGGCTGGGGTGCTGCCTCAGATAATCAGCAGAGGCCCCAGCTGAGCTCCTGACCGGAGGGGCTGCAGGAAATCAGCTTCTCGGGGTGAGCTGTGGCTCGGGAGTTTGGACATGCTGAGGATGCCAGAGGCCAGCTCATAATGGGAGAGAATATGGGGTCCTCGTGACTTCTAGGCTTCGGCATTGGCCCTTGCTGCTGCCGTTTCCAGTGTGATCTGAAGACGCCAATGTGCTCAGGGTCCCCGTCTAACAGAGGCTAATGAGAGGATGAGCTTAGGTGTTCCCTGGTGTGCCTTCGAACTCCAGTATTCGGATCTATATAAGATGCTCAGTGAGTGGGAAGTGTTGATGAGGGTTAATAATGAGTAATTTTCTTAAGAGCTTGAGCATGTCCTACATTTATTTTTTAGCTTTGTAAATGACTCAGTTTTATGACATATGAACAAGTCTTTTATTAGCTGAAGAACTTAAAGCATAATAGCCAGTGAAGGAGGATGGGATGGTTTTCAAGTGTTGCTCTGCCAAGCACCCCACCAGGAGAGCCAGGTGTGCAGTGAAGAGGAGCCACGTAGGGCAGGGCAGATAGGAGCATTCCCAGGAGGGCCTTCATCAGCTCTGGCTACATTTCCCTTACTAGGAGAAACGGCCTCAGGTTGCACAGGTACAAAGGTGACCTGGGAGGTTCTCTTGGGCTTTAACACCAAAGTGTGAAATCTGAGGCTGATCTGGGACCAACGGATGCCTCCAAGTTTTCAGTTTTGGGTTTCTGTTTCATGGGACTCTGGGCCTAAGTGTTCGGTCAGCTAATAGGTTCCCAGTTGGAGAGACACACCTCCAGGCTTGGGTGTACTGAGAGATGTCAGCTCCTCCCTGAATTTAGGGTAAAGCCCCAATTGGGTACCAGCTCAAGGGCAGACTGTGTGCCCATCAGGCTGACCAGACCCATGGTGGGCTGTCCTGGAGCTGTGTGCTGTGTACCTGTTCTGTGCTCTGGTGCCCAGCTCAGGACTTCTCCAGGCCTCGACCTGGCTCTGCCGTGTCTAGAAGAAGAGGAGAAAGCAAGTCCACTGTCTTAGAGCTGGGCTGTCAACCAGCTGCCAGGAAGGCTCTCAGCTGCACCCTGGGCTGGTGTCTCATCTCTACCAGTAAGATTTGGGTAACCTTATCTCTCTGAGCTTCAGTTTCCTCATCTGTAAAATGTAGACCCTATTCTACAAATATTTAGTGTCTGCTCCTAACCAGGGCCTGCCTTAGGTATTGAGGATACAGTAGGATCAACGGGAACAAGACAAACAGGGTCCCACCATCATGGAAACCAACCTCTCGGTCTCAGGAGTATCCCAGGAAATTATGTACAATGCTTAGCATTTTGTCTGATCCCCAGTGGGTGCTCACTTCGTGTTAGCTCTAATGAGTTTTCCTCCAAAGGTGGTAAAAAATCTTTTAAAATACGCTCTTTTCCACCTTGCTCTTTACACATGTATTTCTTTCTGCCTGGAAGGCTCTTCCATGCTCCATTTGTCGCACTAACTCGGGTTCACCCACTTCTCCAGTTAAATGCTCACTTCCTCACGGTAGCACCTGCCTGACCAGATTTACGTTCCCCCATTGTGCGTTCTCATGGCAACTGGCACTCTACTTTGAGACAGTATTACCTTGGTAATACTAGGTACCGTTACCTTGGTAACTACTACTTGTTTAACATCTGTGTTCCTGACTAGACTGCAAACCCGGTGTAGACAGCGTCCATGGCTACCTGAGCCTCGGCACCGGGCTTCGAGATTCTCCGTGAATGTCTGACCATCCTACTGGCTGACATGTGTGAAGGGCATGTTCTCCTCCAAATGAGAAAACTACACCAGACCAGGACAAGAAGAATCTGACCCATCAGGAGCACATGGGCCCTTTCTTTCCTCCCTTTCTTCTCTCTTCTAATATGAAGAGGAGGGGCAACCAAGAGATGGCTGAGAAAACCATGCCCTGGGAAGCATCCTAATCTCCCTGGGAACAAACAGGTGAACAAGTTACGGTGCAAAGGAAGGCACGTTGGGTTTCCCATTGGTAAGAAGCATTTATCCACCAGCACTGAGGGCACTGCTGAGAATAGGGCAGTCAGAATCTTCTTTGAGAAGTCAAGTCACACTCTTTTTTTTTTTTTTTTTTTTGACATGAAAGTGTTTTACTGTACCAGGAGTTCACAAATCTGTGGACAGCACACCCCAGTGAGGATTCCACATCATTGGGGAGGGCAGATGCAGTGGTGCTCAGCACCTGGACAGAGACAGAGACAGAGCCCTTGGACCCACTGTTCACACAGCTTCACATTGGGAAGGGTAGGGGGAGAAGGAACAGGCAGGGTCGGGTGTAGCCCAGCTGTGGGTTTTGGAGAAAGACTGCATAGCTCATTAAACCTTGTCCTTTTTTTTCACTTTGCCCTGGGCAACCAGGGTGCCTGGCCAGCACTTGGACAAGTCAGCACCCCTGCCCTGTTAGGGGTTCTGTCTTCCCCTCCCAGTAGGGCCATTTCTGATGAGGAGAGGACCAGGGTGTGGAGAAGCTTGGGGGGGATAGAGGGAAGGCCTGTGGACAGACCACAGGGGGACTGGAAAAGGCCCTGCTCCTCACATATCCCCCCTTCCCTGGTTAAGTCACACTCTTGTCTGTTCTCTCACAGCCAGGCAGCGCGATTAAAAGAAGTCTTGGGGATTCCCTGGTGGCGCAGTGGTTGGGAGTCCATCTGCCGATGCAGGGGACACGAGTTCGTGCCCCGGTCTGGGAAGATCCCACATGCCGCAGAGCGGATGGGCAGTGAGCCATGGCCGCTGAGCCTGCGCGTCCGGAGCCTGTGCTCCGCAGCGGGAGAGGCCACAACAGTGAGAGGCCCGCGTACCGCAAAAAAAAAAAAAAAACGAAGTCTTGCCTCTTGTAACTGTAGAGAGAAGAAGGTTGAGAAAATGAAATCCAAGGCCACATGACAGGAATGACGTCAGCATCAGAGATGTCACTGTGTTGACTCTTTACTCTGTAGCCCAGTATGGAAGAAGCCCCCCACCCCCACTTAAGTACCTTGAGAAAGAGGCAGTCATCTACATGTGACTCACTGGAAATATTAATGTTCTTGCCCTTTGGTGCACTGTGGGATTTAACAAAGCAGCCATGTGACCTGACCCCAGTGGTTTGCTTTTGGCCAGATTCCAAATCCTCGGGGCAGTGCTGGACTTCCCCTGTGCATTCCTACAGGCCCAGCGCAGGGAACAGCGTGGCAGTCCTCTGTGCCAGGCCTTTCCAAACCTCCATGCCTTTGCCCATGCTGCTCTCTAAATCAGAGGTCCCTTCCTTCGGTATAAATTTGGAAGACTGTCTATCATCTATCTATCTACCTACCTACCTACCTATCTACCTGTCAAACTTCCATTCATTCTTTAAGACTAAGACAAAATATTTTGTCTCTGACCACCTTCCTTCCCCCAAGCTCAAGTTCAGTGCTTTTATTCCTGAACTTTATAATAACGTAGTGAAGTTATTTATAGATTTCTTCCTCAGTAAATTGACAACAGAAACCAAATCTTGTTCGTCTTTGTATCCCCTTCAACTAGTACAGTGCCTAGCACATTGTAGGTACAGAATGAATGAAAAGCAGAAAGCCAGGCATTGGCAAACCTCATCCCAGGGCCAGTGGGTCAGCCAGAAAGCTTAAGGACACGTGTATGTGCCAGAAACTGCTAGTGGGTACTTCTGTGGACAGACTGTGAAAGAATAAGTTGTCGGAGGCTTGTGGGCAAGCCTGAGGAAGTTTCAATAGAACTTTGGGTACATGATTTGAGGGTATAATGGGTATGATGAGGTTATAGCATAAAAACCTTATGTTCATTCTACAGATGAGAGAACTGAGGCTTTGTTAAATGTTTTACAAAAACACACACAGTTAGTAAACAAAAAAATCTGGTTTAGAATCCAGATCTGATTTCAGAGTTTGTGTTCCTAGATACTATGCAAAAACTCAACCAAGTCTACAACCACAACCTGGACCTAGTGTCCTTGAGGTCTTCAGGGAACATTCTCCCAGCTTGTTAAGTGACTCCAGAATGTCACTAACCCTGACTAGGCCCACTTCGGTTTCCTCTTCGGTAAAATGAGGAGCATTGAGCTAGGTGACTGTTAAGGCCAATTTTAGTCTCTGAAATATTATGATTCTCTGTGGAATACAAATGGACTTCCTAACCTGGAAATGCATGGTCAAAACGCAAGTGCAGGGCTTCCCTGGTGGCGCAGTGGTTGAGAATCTGCCTGCCAATGCAGGGGACACTGGTTCGAGCTCTGGTCAGGGAAGATCCCACATGCCGCGGAGCACCTAGGCCCGTGAGCCACAACTACTGAGCCTGCGCGTCTGGAGCCTGTGCTCCGCAACAAGAGAGGCCGAGACAGTGAGAGGTCCACGCACCGTGATGAAGAGTGGCCCCTGCTCGCGGCAGCTAGAGAAAGCCCTCGCACAGAAACGAAGACCCAACACAGCCAAAAATAAATTAATTAATTAAATTAAATAAAAATTTTAAAAAAAACCCGTAAGTGCACTCATTTATTGGCCCTGAAAGACTTTCACAGTTTGCAATCATGACTCCAAAACACAGCAAAGGCTATGACATATTACCCTAAGTATTATCTTAAAGGTTTAATTATTCTTCCCGAGTGGGCATTTAAAATATGCCCAGGCACTGAAGTATGACTCTTGAATTCACAGAAAGCATCCATTTCCATGAATAGTCATACATAACTCACAGCAAAGTTTTCACTCACTCTCCACGGCTTAGGGCCTTTATTCTACCTGTAATTCTGTATCATACTGAAAGAAAGTTCAGCATCACACTACCCGGACCTGCGGCACCCCACCCCATCACATAAGTCTCCATCAGACATACGTGCACTTCTCTGCCTTCAGGCTGAATTTTAGGGTAGAGCGCCTCTGAAAATGTCTGTGTGGCTCAGAATGAACTCTGAAATGAAAAGTTCCCACCCAAACCACTGAATAACATTGTGTTGTTGTTTTCATCAAATCTATGCCGTCGCTCCTTTGATTTGGCTTTCATTTGGAATGATCTGTCCGATGCCATTTTTCTGAAACATTCAGAAAAAGATACAATCTCATTATGGTCAGCTACATAGAGTGGACCTTTCAGAGCATAAAGAAACATCTGTCCTCCATCTGTGGTGTCTAAAAAATAGGACTTTCAATAGAGTACATTGTAGGACTCTAATGCTTTTAAAGGGCAAGAAATCCATTTTTGACTAAAATCTCCATAAATATGTCTAACAGAATATTTTCATCTTACATACTGTTTTTCAAAGAGCATTTCAAAGGCCACTAGTGCAGAGCATTTAGTAAGAACATAGTCTTTAGGTTCAACCAGACCTGGTTCAAATACTTGTTCTGTCATGCAGTAGCTATGTGATCTTGGAAAGTGACTTAATCTTGATAATTTTAGGTTTTCTCATGGATGTAAAATAGAATAATTGTACCTGTCCTAGGAGATCATGTTTCCAAAGAGAATGACACTTAGTAGGGCACTAAATAAACGTCAGTTGTTGTTCCTGCTTCACTGTTGCTGTTGTTAATACTTGAGGCAGAGTGGCCTGATTCCTCATGCAGCTGAAAGAGCACGGGATTTGGAATTAGAAGACCTGAGTTTGCACCCCACTGCTGCCACTTACTAGTTGGGTGACCTTGGGGAAATCACTGAATCCTTCTCAACTCAGCTTCCTCATCCCTAAAACAAGGAAAATAAAAACTAACTTACCAATAACATATGTGAGGTGTAAATGAGGTGATATATGTGAAATTTCTGTGCCAACTGCCGAACTCTGTATGCATGCATTATTGTGTCATTGTTAATATTATGGACTCAATGTAAGCGTCCCCTCCAGAATGCAGATGTTGAAACCCTAACCCCCAATGGGATGATGTCAGGAGGTGGGGCCTTGGGCAGTAATTAGGTTTAGATGAGGTCATGAGGGTGGAGCCTCCACAATGGGATTAGTGTCCTTATAAGATGAGAGAGTGTGGAGCTCCCTTTCCCTCTCCCCATCTTAATTCAGCTGTTACAAGCCAGGACGAGGACCCTTAACGAGAACTGAATTGGTGACATGTTGACCTTGGACTTCTGGCCTCTGGTACTGTGAGAAATAAATGTCTGTTGTTTAAGCCACCCAGTCCGTGACATTTTGTTATAGCAGCACCACCACCAGAACTGAAGAACAGATCTTATTTTTTTTCAGGAATTTTCACTTACAGAAATCTTGGTTATGTGCTCAAGAGATGATAACTGATTTCCACTTAGCCTCTGAAGTGAAGATTCTGGGGATGGAGTAAGGCAGCACCAAGGGTAGACCGTCTATCTTCCCCAACAAAACGCCACCATTATTGGGTGCTTGTCTTAGAGCTGACCTCTGTGAACATTTAAAGTCCACAGGTCTGAAGAGGTGCTGAGACAGAGAAGGGTTGTTGACTATGGTCTCTTCCTATTGTGTATTGTTTTGATGTTATAATTGTTAGTTTCTCAGATCTCACCTCCCAACCCCTCCCTGCATTTATTTTTATTTTATTTTACTTTTATTTATTTATTTATTTATTTATTTTTGGCTGTGTTGGGTCTTCATTGCTGCATGGGGGCTTTCTCTAGTTGCGGCGAGCGGGGGCTGCTCTTCGTTGCGGTGCGTGGGCTTCTCGTTGCAGTGACTTCTCTTGTTGCAGAGCACAGGCTCTAGGCACACAGGCTTCAGTAGTTGTGGCACATGGGCTCAGTAGTTGTGGCTCGCGGGCTCTAGAGCGCAGGCTCAGTAGTTGTGGTGCACGGGCTTAGTTGCGCCACGGCATGTGGGATCTTCCCGGATCAGGGCTCGAACCCGTGTCCCGTGCATTGGCAGGTGGATTCTTAACCACTGTACCATCAGGGAAGTCCCCCTCCCTGCATTTCAAACAATTGGCAATCCAGCCCCTCCCCACCCTCCTGGGTACCTGATCCCTTTGTCCTCCCCCTAGGGTGGAAGTCCTTGGGCTTGGGGCTTTGAAAGCTGCCAGACTTAAGTCTGAATCTTGCCTTCCCAACTTTCTAGCTGTGTTACCTTTGTCAAGTCACTTAACCTTTCCACACCTCCATTTTCTCATCTGCAAAATGGGAGAGAATAACTGGTTGGGAAAATTCAGTGAGACAGTACATTTAAAATTCTTAGAGCCACGTCTGTCAGCCAGGGTCACTCACCAGCTTCACCCTCCTCCCTTGAGCTCTCATCTTACCCCCTGCTTGCTTCTTTTACCTGATTACTGACACCTCTCTGGGGCCTTTGGTGAGACTGATCACCAAGAGTCAGTAGCTATTGTGCACCTGTAAGAAAGTGTCCTTGGGAAACACTAATCAATACTGTATCTCAGTAAAAACAATAGACTCAGTTGAGTGCATTTGCTGATTGAATGTTTGAAAGAGAGAGTGTGTAAGCTTGGATATTCACAGTATCTCTGGTGGATACACACACACACAAATGATAACACTGTGTACCCTTTTCTCTGCATATCTTTTTGTATTTTCTTTTAATTTTGCATCATGTACATGTAATACCTATTTAAAATTACTTTTAAAATGTCAGTGATGTTGGAATACATTCTTGGCTTAGAAACTCTAGAAAGAGTTCTCCAATGCCTTGAATGTTAGCATAGACTCCAAAACTTTCTAATATATGGACAGGGGAAATTGTGGTTCTTGAAGCTGAAAACCACTGTCTAATAATAGCCTGTTAAAGGCTAGAAGAGTCTAATCCTGCGGCCTCTTTCCCTTAGAACATCTGTAACCTCTCTCCTCAAGATTTGTAAAGTAATCATTTGTCACCAATAATAGTAGTAATGTTTATTGAGACCTTACTCTGTCAAGCACTGTTCTGCGTATATTTCACACACTACCTCACAACAATCTTGTTAATCTTTGTGAATCTGCACAACAGTCTTGTGAATTGAGTCATTGTCATTCATATTTTACAAAGTAGAAAGTTGAGTCTCAGAGTTTGCTAACTAGCAAGTGACAGCTGAGATTCAAACCTGTTAGAGGTTTTCTAATGTTTCTTTTTTTATTATTATTTACTGGATAAATTAGACAGATAGCATTTTGTAAATTTAAGGTGATATTTATTTATCACATTACATACTTATAGTACAGTATTACTGTCTCTATTCATGAACTGTACATTAGATCTCTATGGCAAAGTCACTGCTCATTACAAGTCTGTACCCTGAAACACCATCAATCTTATCCCCCCACCCCTGATCCTCTAACCACCATTTTATTTTGGTTTTTGTTTGTTTGTATAGGTCAAGCCTGTTGCAGGTTTATGATAAGGGGCATTGGACTGTTATAAGGATTAAATTAATTAATACATTCAAAGTACTTAGAACAGGATTCCTTGTAGTATTCCTCCCCATTAAGCGCCAATATTAACATTCTGGAGTCAGGGAGGAATTCTGTAAGTTAGAAACATGAACAAGTCAGCAAAAGTACATGAAGTCGTTTTTATAAACTGAAATATAAGTTAAAGTCCCATTTATTCTGTGAGCTCTATGTTATTCAGGATAGTTTTCCCTTTGTTTTTATTTCCTATGTATGCCATTGCCTAGAAGATCTCCTGCCATAAATTTTAAGTTATTTTTATGTTTTTCATCACAGAGATTTTTTCATCACAGAGATTTTTAACATAAAATCAGAGAAAGGCAGTATTTTTAAATGTAGCCATTAGGATGACCACCCACACCAGCAGAAGCTTTGTGATTGGATCTTCCTTCGTGGTTTTGATTGGGGTGTGTTCCTACCTGTGGGAAGTAAGAACAAGTGAAGCAGGAGACTTGAAGGGCAATTTGCTGTTCCAAGTGGTTAAGGCATAAAGACACTTTGAGATCCTGTTTGCAACATGTACAGGAGAGGCAACCACATAACTGCCTGCTATATAAAGCAAAGGAACAAGTAATATCTGAGTCTGACTGACAAAATACACCACATTTCTACAGTCAAATGCCACGCTCATAAAAGTATAAAGCAAGAGAGGAAAATCCCTCCATTTTGCCACCAGAACTACCCTGTCCAGTATGACAGCCACCAGCCACATGTGGCCACTAAGCTCTTGAAATGGGGCTACTTTGAATTGAAATGTTCTCTAGGTATAAAATATATGCTGGATTTCAAAAAATTAGTGAAAAACAGTAAAACATACCAATAGTTTTATACTGATTACATGTTGAAAGGCTATAAGTTGAGTGTTTAGGGTTAAATAATGTAATTAAAATCAACTTCACTGCTTTCTTTTTATTTTGTAAAACGTGGATACTAGAAAACTTAAAATTACCTGTGTGGCTCACATTACGTTTCTACTCGGTAGAACTGCTCTAGACAGAAGTCTGAACTTTACGCTGACCTGACCCTTAAGTCTCCAGTACCTTAGTACCTTAGAACTATATAAAGTGACTAAATTCAAATCTAGAAACAAGTAAATTTATTGTGCACATATTAAGAATACAAAGATTAACAATACAGAGTTCTTGTCCTTAAGATAAAGGAAGTAAGTTTCACTGGGTCCTACTTGAGCCAGGTCCTGGGCACCCTTGCAAGCTAGATATAATTTCCACTGCACAACTCAACTCTAGCCTCACAGTCTTCTCTGTTTGGAGGCCCAGAAAGCTTCTCCAAACCGATACGTGCACAGATATTCTCTTCCCCATGATCTTCTCGACACCCTTAGTCACAAATACCCTCTTTCCAACTCTAGCCTATGTGTCAGTCCACTCAGGCTGCTATAACAAAACACCATAGGCTGGGTGGCCACCCTGGACTTCTTGCTACTCCTCAACAACAGCAGGTAATCTCCTTCTCAAGGCCTCCACCCAAATGCTCCGATATCAACGTGGCTCATTCTCACTCCTCCTTCAAGCCTTTCCTCAGCTGCTTCCTCTCCAGTGAGCACTTCCTTGACCCACATACTTTAAACTGGTAATTGCTCATCCCAGATACTCCCTTCCCCTGCTTTATTATAACCCTTATCACCCTTATATTATGACTTCTACTCTTTTATTGTTTATCTCTCCACAACAGAATCTAAACTCCACAAAGGTGGGGACCCTATTTTGTTCACTGCTGTCTTCCCAGTTCTTAGAACAGTACCTGCCACAGATGTTCAATAAGTATTCAGTATTTGCTAATGATTGAATGAAATTCTCAGAGCAGGATAACGAGGCACAGACAAGCTCAGTTTTAAGGTCACAGGACTAGTCTGTGCCAGGGTCAGAATTAGAATTCAGCCAGCGCTCATTTCACCCTCTCAATCTGGTTCAGCAACTGAAAGGGGGCTCCCCATCGAACCGCAAGAGCTGGCTGGCTGTGCTGTGCTGCAGGGGAAGCACACACCAAGGTTCAAACGCAAATCCTGCTGGAAGGACTGAGCTGAAACAGAACCAAGTCTTTTGGCAGCACCGTTGACAGTCTCTGAGATTAAGGAAAGTCATTTGAAGGCATATGCTGAAGCTTTCCAGTTTTAAGACTGGCTTTAACTGCTTTTCTTTCAGCTGTAGCTTTCTGGGATGATGAATGTACCATATGTCTGTATCTCCAGGTTCCCATACAAATTAGGAAACTAAAAATGCCCGATGATTACAACAGATTTCTGCTTGTTTCCATGGGAAATCAACTGCTGTGAAACCTTAGGAAACGGGAGGGAGACTGTTCAGCTCTAGGTGCTGTCTGGGAGTGGCTACACTCTGCATAGGCTCCAGTCCAGTCTGTTCACAATTTTGGACAGGTGAGATGCTGTCCTAGGCTACTTGCCCTGATTGTGGCCAAGTGCCACGGTGAAGATCAGTGTGTCTTGTCTGACTCCTTTGAGCCTCTGCCACCAGTGGACTGGGCACTCTACTCCAGGCCCTGCAGTGTTAGATCCTGAGCCAACCATACTAGGTAGGGCCCCTTCCTAATGACAAATAGACACTGAACAGTGCCGAAACCTTAGCCTCATCCTCCCACTGAGGTTTCAGCATGTGTTGAGCCCACTAGCAGGTCTTCTGGTGGACAGAGGGATGCACCCTCAAGGATTCTTGCTTGCAGACTCACTGCTGGCTACTCACAAGTAGGCAGAGTTAATCTGGGGAAGAGGGGGGTGTGTTCTAAACACAAGAAGGGGTCCCTGGGCAGCTGCACCAAGGACGTCTCTAGGAGGCTGTGATGGTTGCTTGTTGCCACCTGTCCCAGAATTAGCACCAGTTTGCCTAAAAGAGAGAATGCTGAGAGAAAATGTTGCTAAAAGAGTTCAGTGTTGCTTACCAGTGGCAATCTTTGACTTATCTGGGGAAAACTGGCTCAGGTGCTTACTCTAGCCTAAGTTGAGGATTGATTAAACCACCTCCACTCTCCTCCAACCTCCAGGCAAGTTGAGGGTGAAAAGATAACCTTTCTCTGCTTTCCTAAACCATAGTGTAACTCAGGCTGCCAGGGTGAGGCCCAAAGCTGGAAACTTGGCAGTAGAGTTGAGTGTAGAGTTTAAATTTGCATCCAGTCGGCTTACTAACTCACTAGCTGGGAGACCTCAGGGAGCTCAGAGCCATAGTTTGAGAGTCTGTAGAGTGGAGATGATGATACCTCCTCCTCAGCGAGGTTACCAGGATGAAATAAGCTAACTTAAGTGAAAGCACTCATCCTGAGCCTGGTAGGCGATAGGTGCTCAGTGCCTGTGGCTTCTCTTTTTCTTTCCCTTTGTTGCTATATTTTACTGGCAAAAATGGAAACAGATAGCTTGTTGAACAATAAATAGGCAATGCCTTCCCTCCTCCCATAACTATTGCTACCAGCACTAGCAGCTCGATTCTTCTCAGAGTTACTACTGGGGATGCAGACAGTACAGAGAATTCCAAATCCTTGTACATAACACCCCTATTTACTTGTAACTCATCAGCCAGGCTTGGTTGTCTTGCCTAGGTGGAATATTTCTCAGAGACACTAAGTGGAAAAGGACACTTATGTTGTCTTCTGCCAAAATAAACCATTGGTAGGACCTTGTGGAATTAAGACCATAGATCACAATGCATTCCAAATGCCTTGCCCTAGGCTAGTCGAAATATTTGGACTCCTCTTATCTTTAAATGACTCACAGGCATGATTCTTTACCATGAGGCCATCCTAACAGGTTCCAGGTAAGCCAGATTAGAGGAAGCAGAGTTATCATTTTGTGGTCCTGGGGAGGCTTTCAGTAAATCAGTCTTTCCATTACACCTAGGATGTACAAAATCATGCTCTGGTAACTTGATCTGTTTCCATAGATTTCCAGGAATAGCTTCTCAGTACTGTGGGCTCTCTTTCTACCCCAACCCAGTTCTGACACTGACCACCCAGAGTTGGTACAGACTCCACAGGTTAAGGGCAAAGTCCCCCGCAGGACCGCCCTCGCTTCAGATGCCAGCCATGAGTCTTGGGAGCTCGCGAGGCCACCCACTCTTCTACCCAACTGGCTACAAATTTGGGGGTTCCATGACTCCCTTCATTTTGAAAATTCACTAGAATGACTCACTGAGCTCGATGATTACAACTTTATTGGATACAACCAAGAGCAGCCAAATGAGATGCATAGGATGAGGTCTAGGAGAGAGCACACAGCTTCAGCGTCCTCTCCCCATGGAGTCAGGGCACGTCACTCTCCAGGCACATCTGTGAGTTCATTAACTGGGAAGCTCCACTGAGCTCCAGTGTCCAGGGTTTTTATTGGGGTTTCATTGCATAGACATAATTGATTAAATCATCAGACTCATGATTGAACTCAATCTCCAGGCACCCCCAATCCCAGAGGTCAGCCTGGCCCAAAGTTCCAACACTCGAATTACATGGTTGGTCCTTCTGACGTCCAGCCCCTAACCTGAAACTATCTAGAAGCCCAGATGAGTCACCTCATTAACTTCACAAAGGCACTTCATCACTCAGGGAATTCCAAAGGTTTCAGAAGCTCCGTACCAGGAATAGACAAATACCAAATATATTCTTTATTATACCACAGTCTTTTATTATTTACAAACCATCAGGGCTTTGAGTTTAAACTTTTTCCTTTGTGCAGTGGAGACTTACTTGAAGCAAGTTGAAGTTATCATGTATTGAGCAGCTACTATGGCCAGCCATTCATAGTATGTGCTGAGAGCAGTATCTTTGGGCAATAAATCGGGCGATTGCATGGACAGTGGTCTGGCTGAAGCTAAGACGGGAAAACTGGGGAAGAGGCAGTGGCCGCTGTGTAGCCACGAAGTGGTGAGAGCTAAACTGGCAGAGCAGAACTGCAAATGGAAATGGAGGAAAGGGAGGAGTTGAGAGAGATTTTGAAGGAAGCTTTCGACTTATCATTTAAAGTTTTGTCTCCATTATAAGCGGCTACACAATGGACTGAGAAGTTAGAACTACTTGAAGAGTTAAACTATCTTCTAAAGATATCCAAGTAATATTGACAAAGTGGGTCCCCTGTGATTAACAGAACTTTGTATTCTAAACATTAAAAATTCAACTGTACACACTGCTATATTTAAAAAGGATAACCAACAAGGACTTACTGTATAGCACAGGGAACTCTTCTTAATGTTATGTGGCAGCCTGGATGGGAAGGGAGTCTGGGAGAGAATAGATACGTGTATATGCGTGGCTGAGTTGCTTTGCTGTGCACCTGAAACAATCGCAACATTGTTAATCGGCTATACTCCAATATAAAATAAAAAGTTAAAAAAAATTCAACTAACATTAAAGATCTTAATGCTTCACTTCTTGAACAAATTTCAGGACCCCTGTCCTGGTCTTTAATGCCATATTCCCATGCATTCTTCTGAACAAAATATGTGGACTCCTCTTGTCTTCAAATGGAAGACTGTTTCTGTTCTAAAATGAATACTGTCAGTTTTTACCTTTCAAACAACTTTCTGAAATGTGTTCACTTCTGAGTTCAAGGTCCTTCCTCTCCTTGTAGATCACAAATTCATGATGTATCCCTGTATAAATCATGTATAAAAGAGAACCTGTAATATTGTTGTGTGAAAAACAGCTTCTTCCTGCATACAGATTTAAGTAAACAATAAAAGTAATATTTCAAAATTCTCAGTGTGTACTTTCTTTCCAACTAATTATTAAAACAGTGAATCGCTCATATCTGAGGAAGTACTGCAATATGACAGATATTTTAGATAAGAATTTTTCAAAACAAAATTTAATGGATTTAAATTTGGGGGTGAAGAGATATGATGATTATTTTAATGTATCATGGGTGATATGTTACACTGAAATAGAAATGAAATAGTAAAAATTATATATAGTTTACTCAGGCAGTAAGCACTCATTATGCTTACTTTAAATTTTTTTTATTATATATCAAGTTGACTTTTAAGAAAATTGGCAACTGGCAACTCTTCATGTTTGTCAATATACTTAAAAAAAACTTGACAGAAAGACTCCTCCTTTGACATTTTATTAAAATAATTAAGTGAACAAGTAATTTTTGAACATCAACTATGTGGTAAACAGAAAAAAAATGTAAAGTGTCAAAAAAGAAGATGTAATTAGCTGTTGAATATTAATGAAAGTTAACATTTATTGAATGTTTACAATGTGTCAGGCACTGTGCTAATCTAATCATCACAGACACACTATAAATTAAATACTATAACTATCCCTGTTAAACTATGCCTGAAGCTCAGAGAGGTTAAGCAGCTTACCCAAGTTCTCACAGCTATGGAAGATAAAAAGATGATTCATTACTGTAAGAGTTTACAGAAAAGAAAGTGTTTTTTAAAAAAAACTTTATGGAGAGAGAATTTGAATAGGACATTTTAAAAGGCTGACGAAATTTGGAGGAGAGTGGAGAGATGAGAAAAGAGAAATGAGAGAAAGCAGAAGGTAGTGTGAAGACCTGTACAAAATCAAGGTGGTAGTAAAGAGTTACAAAGGCATGTGCCAATGGGATGAGAATGTCCCCTCAGAGCAAACAACTGCAACACTTCCGAAGGTGATTTGGCCAAAAAATGTTGGGTCCATAGGCATTCAGTTATCATATTAGTTACAAAAACACACAATGCAGATTAAAATCCAGATAAATCCAAATCCTTTTAGTTAAGGGATTACACTATTTCTGTGCAGCTACTTGAGGTCTCACAGAGGTCAGGAGATGGAACCATACTTGTGTTGGGGGAGGTCACTGAGAAGACATGACCACTGGTTTGACCTGCAAGCTGGACCCGAGCAGTTGGAGGAATCCCACCCCTCCCCTGTCCTTGGAATATGCGCTCCACTTGCTTCCGCCATTCCCAGAAGCTGCCCCAAGGATGAAGCCTTGAAATAATAACGTGGTGATGAGACTATCTAGACTGTGTACACGACTGAACCCAGTTAAGACCTCTATATAAACTCTTAAGATTCCAGCGGGCAGGTGCAGAAACCTACTTGTCCTGCATCTGCACAAGACAAGCCTTGTAAGTAAATCTCCGTATGAAGCCTGCCACCTACCAATCTGGAGTGGTCTGCCTCTTTCTTCTGTCTCTCCCCGCCCTCCCAGTAAGGAAACCAGCAGCAGATCACAACCAGGAAGCTCCCAAGGAGCTTTGTGAACCATCAACTCACTCCTCTTAAACTTCTAGATTCACTCCAGATTTGAAACTTCTTCCAGTCCTTGACAGAAAGAAAAATACCGACCAATCTCCACAAAAGTCGTTCCACAAAGACCATGATGACTCCTGCATTTTCTTCTGAAAATGGTGGCAGGAGATGCAGAAGTGGATCTTGTTCTTGCGGCTGAAATTTGTGCCACACCAATTGTCTTCATTAGCCAGACACTGAACAGATCTAATCTTGCAGAGAGTTTCACGTGAAACCTTCCTATCACAAATTTTCAGAAATCATTTTGGAGTTCCAGAGGCTGGCCAGCAATCTACAAATGCTGTGTATTAAACGATCTCATCAATCTAAGTAGTAGTCAGCCAAGATTTTTAGAATTCCTTTCCCCTTAAAGCACTTAGAAGTCCCCTATTATTGCCCACCTCCATTCTCCTTGGTAGATTAGCTGGGATAAGCTGCCAGTCTGATTTGAAGAAAAGCACTGTGATGTGATGTGATTGTTAGCCTAGACAGGGTCACAATGTGTCCATCTGGGGACTGTGGCAACCGTGGGTGATTTGGGGACTGGTAGTAGCACCACTCCTGATCATGAAAAATTAAAGTTTGCCCAAGTAAAGAACTGGTAACTTTAAAAGTATTGTTACTTTTTCTTCCTTCTCTGGATACAGACTGAAAGACAAACACTCAAAATTTTGTATTTGTTTTAGATTATTAAAAGATTTTTCGAATGCTTCTTGTATCAGGAGCTTAAGGTGCATCAAAATGGAACATTTCAAGGTGGCTTAATTGGAGTGTGTCCCTGCTCAAAATGATATTGGAGGAAATTGATGTTTATTTCCCTTAAGCATTACAGGAAAAAAAAATCACATTTTCTAGAAGTTTAAAAAATTCTGATGTTATAAGGCAGAAAGGAAGTACAAGAGCAGAGTAAGAGTGTAGGCTTGATTCCACTGTAGGCGCCTTGATTCTATTCCTGGCTCTGCCACCTACTAGCAGCACGACCTTGGGCAAGTCACATTACCTACCTGTGCCCCCAGGTTCCCCATCTGTGAAATGGGGACAGTGATAGTACCTACTTCATAGTGTTGTTACATGGAGTAAATGAAATCATACATGTAAAATGCTTTAGACCCTGCCTGGCAGAAAGCACTTAACAAATGTTAATTTACTACCCTATTTGTGGCATTCAAATCACTGTAGCAAGTTATCAGACTACCTCTTAAAAATTCTAGACCAGGTTGCTCACAAACCTATTATTGTTATGTTCTAAAGTTCCTGAAACCCTTTTGATCAGAAAATATTTGTTTCAAAGCAACTGGTCAAAAACATAATTACAGAACTCATAATTTTGAGTTCTGGTTTAGCCAATGAAATAAACAGTTAATATGAAATGACATCAGATAAGGTGTAAATAGACTGTTGTAGGGAGTATCATACAAACTGAAGAATGTTGTTGACATTCAAGAAATCTGGATGTTTTCAGTTTCTTAAACTTGGTCACTGTTATTTTCATGTTATGGTAAAATCATGCTGCCTTTGGCCACATGAAGCAATTTATCTTATCCAAACTCTAGTCTTTTTTTTTTTAATAAATTTATTTATTTATTTATGGCTGCATTGGGTCTTCGTTGCTGCGCACGCTTTCCCTAGTTGTGGCGAGCAGGGGCTACTCTTCGCTGCGGTGCGTGGGGTCTCATTGCAGTGGCTTCTCTTGTTGTGGGGCACGGGCTCTAGGCATGAGAGCTTCAGTAGTTGTGGCACGTGGGCTCAGTAGCTGTGGCTCGAGGGCTCTAGAGCGCAGGCTCAGTAGTTGTGGTGCACGAGCTTAGTTGCTCCGCAGCATGTGGGATCCTCCCAGACCAGGGCTCGAACCCGTGTCCCCTGCATTGGCAGGCGGATTCATAACCACTGCGCCAACAGGGAAGTCCCAAACTCTAGTCTCTTCCTTTATCTACATTGCTTTTGGAAGAAGTCAGTGCAGTTAACTCAGAAGTATCCACCCCTCCCGCCCTCAGACACATACTTATCCATTCTTTACTGTAAGATGGTATTTCCTTTTCACCGAGGATTAATTTTTAAATTCCTTTAAAATAAGATAGAAAGTAAGATAGTTTCTAATCATTTTAACGAAATATTATCATGCCGGACAGAAATTCATTGTGCCTTTCTTTGATATCCCATAATCAGAGCACATCACTTCTATCAGCCCTCTACTGAATGTTCCTCAGAAAGTGGGCTGGACAGCTATTAATGTTACAACAGGCCTAGAGAAGCACTCATAGGAGAGTATGTTCACAGCACCAGGGAGGGAGAACACCTAAGGACATGAAGTTATTCCACCACTGTCCAATTCATAAGAAGGAAAAAGCCAGTTACTGTTAAGGACTGTGAAAAGCCTGAGACTTTTATTATTTGCAAGCTAAAAAATCAGTCTGCTCCAGTTTCTTGGATTCTGGTAGAAGACATGAAGCTCCTGGATCAGAGATGGAAACATGTTCATCCCTCATAGCAACAGCAGTAGCCAGAAGTATCAGCATTTTTTATGGGTCCGTTCCTTGAGCTCTAACACATTAACAGTAGGTTGTGTTATAAGAGAGGGACCATGAGCTCAGAGAATGTGAACCCTTTATAACGAGTGTGTCTGCCTGTCCTTTGCTCTGGAGAGAGACATTACCTTTATTATACTGGACAGTAAGTATGCATGCCCTTTGCTCTAGAGGCAGACATTATCACTATCTTTAAAGGCTGTTCACTATACAAATATCTTTGAAAATCTAGTCTGGAAGAAAGGGCAGTGAGTGTCTTGCTCATAAGATGTACAGAAATACTAGAGACCCATGGAGAGTTGTCTCCCAGTGGTCATTGATAAACTATTCTATGATACCTCTTCGAGTGCACAGAATGAATGTGTTTGTCTTATACCACTTTCAACTATTTCTAAAAGAATGTCAAAGAACCTGGAGGCCAGTACAAACGTATAAAGGCAAGGGAATATTCCTCAGTGTAAAGGAACAAGGTTACACTATTACCAGTGAGAATGGGGGCTCTTTGTCCTATTGAAGACAACAGGCACTTTATTGTGGCTGTTTGTAAGGAAAATGCCTGCAGATCGCATCTATCAAGAGGGCTCCTCTTTGTAGGCATTCATTAAATTAGCTAACACGGCCTATAATTCCCTTCTCTTTCCAAAGGGGGAAAATCTTACGACCGTTCTGCAGTCTTTAACTCTAGAATAACAATTCAAATATTCTATTCTGAGAGAGTTTATTCTTCTTGGAATGTTGATAGATATGACCAAGGAAATAGTTCCATGGTAAATGAAGTTAGAGACATGCTAGGTTCAGCAAAGTCAACAAGTATTTTTAATGCAGGACTTCTCAGAGCCCTAAGCATGTTAATATGCATTGTGAATCTCCAAGAGGAATATAGTGTTGCCCAAACGACTTTGACCACAGACGCCTATTTCTCAGGGTACTCAAAGGTTCTACAGAATGCTACTTGGAAATGCCTCAGTAGAGGAATGGCTCTGTCTCACTGGTAATGGATAGTGGAAGACAGAGGTGCTTTGAGAAGATGTTGCCTGATTGGTCTGCCCTGCTCTAGACATATTTCCTATAGATAACAGCACTGGATGCCTTCTTGGATTTTTGGTTACATATTGGTGATTATATGCATTAGTGACTGAAATCTAGGGAGGATAAATATGTACCATTTTAAGATCAATGTGAAAAGTTCTAGCACTGAATAAATCCTAAAAAATCACCTATTCCAACCCCTTCACTTCAGATCAAGAGAGCAAAGATCCAAAGATATTAATAGGCTTGTCCTAAGTCACAAAGTTAGTCAATGACAGAACCACACCTGGACTCCGGTCTCTTAATCTCGGTTTACGCTCTTTTCACTACTAGCAATAAACGTGATCATAAATGATCATTATCATTGACACTGAGAAAGCTAACCAGGCTTTCTTGTTGATTTTTTCCCAGAGAGGTAAACAACATGAGTAAATTCAGGATATTAATAAATGAACTGAAAAAAGGCTCAAGAAAATGTGTCCTGTGTCAGTATGGGTGGAAGCTTTAAGAAGAGAGCATCCAGGCACGCTTGTAGCATCTTCTAAGTAAACAAAGCACAGTCCATGATACTTTTCCAAAGAGAGAGTCATGTTTATGTGAGTAACAAGGGCATCTTCAATTTCACTACCCTGATAAGGTGTCTTGAGCCATGGATCTTCATGCCTCAGAGAGAGAGAGAGAGAAAGAGAGGCTTTTTAGTCAAAGGAAAGAAGCAATTCCTTAGGCCTGAAATTAGGTGCTTTGTCAGGGCTGATGT
This sequence comes from Leucopleurus acutus, assembly GCF_964270905.1. NCBI lineage: Eukaryota > Metazoa > Chordata > Mammalia > Artiodactyla > Delphinidae > Leucopleurus > Leucopleurus acutus. Next base: position 114,742,808 of record NC_139143.1, on the reverse strand, counting down.
CACTGAAATTTGAAGCAAGTTGATGTTAAAATGTGATCTGAGATGTTCTAAGGTACATTCTACGTGCATAATGTGATACGGTATTGAGAAAAGGCTGAAAATGTTGAGTCCTGGGGAAAAAATGAGTTTCCTTCCATAAGAGGTAAATCCTAATGTATTTTGTTTAATAACTACGGAAGTTCTAAACCCCTTAAGAATGTTTCATTATCTTTAAATAATTTACTTCATGGACAGAGCCAGTCATTTGTAGATTTAATTAATGAGTTAATACATATAAGGTTCTTAGATCAGTGGCTGTACATGATCAATAAACAGGAGCAAGCAAATATTATTTAGTAATGCAGTGATAGCAGTGATATTTGGGTACAAAAAAGTCACTCCTGAGAATGTCAAACTCATTTTTTTTTCCCCCCTCTGAGGCATTTTATTTGCACGTATGTATTACATCCCTAGAAAAAGAATCCAAGGATTTTCCCTCCTGTGTGTTTTCATCTTGCTTCTTCATGGTCCATGATGCCAGCTGAGGTTGTCAGTACAATGAAACCAAACTGACGGGACGGGAGCAGGTTATTCTGCCATTTTTCTAGATCTTTCAGTTGCACATCAAACCTGGGGCTGATCACTCCACACTTATTTAGCCTGCCTGTGAGGTTCACAACAATTTTCCCAGCCCTGTGATCATCGATGATTTCAAATTCGCCAATGTAACCATGCTTCATCATCACAGTGAGAAACCTGACAATGACTTTGGAGCACGGCCTAATAAGAACCTGGCGTTTGCCTCTCTTTTCGGCATTGTTGATACTCTTGAGAGCATCAGCCAGGACATTCATGCGCACCATTATGGCGGCACGGAAAGATGGCGGAAAGAAAGCAAACTCATTTTTTACTTTAAACTTATACTACATATCTATCACGTGAAAGTTATTCATCATTGGCCCATATAAACAATAATTCTAAGAATGAGGCTCTCTGCCTGGTATCTTTCATATTGCCTAAACTCAGAACCACAGACACTTCATGATCTTTCATTAAGTTTGCTTTCAGTCATAAAATGCTTTTCAGTTAAAGAGTAAGCTGTGAAATCACCCCAGGAAGGCACATTTAGGATATGAATACATGATTGAGAAAAGTACAAATGAATGCAATTTCAAAAACTACTGAAAAACTACATTGTTAACCTTACTGAATATACTTCATGGATTCACTTTAAAAATAAATATTCCTTTTCCATGGATTGAGTAGTGGTTAAGCCTGAGAACTCTGAAATTAGACTCACCTGGGTCCAAATCCTAACTCGTCCACTCATTGGTCATGTGACCTTTGGCTAGTTACTTGATTACAAAGTGCCTCAGTTTTCCCCTCTCTCAATAGCAGAAAATAACACTGCCTACTAGTGGATGATGACAGCGACTAAATGAGACAATACATATAAAGTTAGTACTTAGCACATACCATGTACCTAGTAAGTGCTTATTCATTATTATTATTTCCAAAGAATATCCCACAAGTTAGTGGTACCAACCACTTCCAACGCGTGTGCATGTGTGTGGAGGGAGGTGTATAAATTATACAGGGCTGATTTTAGAAGAATTTGACCCAAAGTTTTCTAGAATCCTATTTTTAAGTCCTCAATGACACCACCCTCTCCTCTGGCACAAATTCTTCTGCCTTTTTAGGGACAAGACCACATTTGACCACATTACCTCTTGGGCAACTTCTTGCTCACACGACTTTTTCTAGGGAGGGTTTCCCTAGCATTTTTATTGGCATAGAGTCAAGGATTTCAAAACTGTTGCTAAAGGTGGGTTTTATCTTGCAGCTATTAATTCAGGAAGTGGTAATGGTTGCAACAATGTTAACAGCTGAAACTTAAAACAACCATGTTTCCTGTTAGCTCAGGATCTTTCCCACAAAGCTCAGAAAAGGTCTGGGGAGCAGATGTGCACAGAGTGGGTAGAGAATGCTGTAAAATCCTGCTGGTGGTTTTGGTTTAGATTTAGATTTTACTTTCACTATTACTGGGAAGGATCAACTGACATCACAAAACAAAACAAGCATAGCAGGTTGGTCTTAAAGAATAAGCCCAGCATTGAAAAATCAAGGTTTAAGCAGATACATGTTCAAAATACATAATTTTAGTATAAACTATGAGCAAAAGGGTTCAGGTTTTAGAGCCTGCAGTTTAATACAAATTATAGTGAAAGTCAGAACCAGTACAAGAAATTGAAACATTTTTAAACTTGTTCTTTCAAAATTTAATGCCAGGCTCTCTGCTAGGTGTTGATGTAGAGATGAATATACAGTCGAGAAGCAAAACATAAAGAAATAAATGGCAGGACACCAGTTAAGTTCTGAAACAGAGGTTCAAAAATAAGTGCTGTGGGAGCATAAGGAAGTGAGAATTACACTTGGCTGGAGCCTGCAGAGCTCCACAGAGAAGGCGGCTTTTGAAATGTGATTTAAGGAATGATATAGTCCAGCCTGCTTTTTCTTGCAGCTAACAAGACAATGTAATATAATCACATTTCCATACAATCCACCAGAGCGACTGCAGATATTCTAAGCCTCACTAGAACCTTCAAAAGAAGGTATTGCTATTCTAAGAGACAGATGGGGAAACTGGGCTTCAAAGATTATGAAGCTCAGGGTCACATAGCTGGTTAGTGGTGGACACAGGATTTGAGCCCAGATCTACATCATTCCAAATTTCTCATCATGGTCATGCATTGCTCAGAAAGGTCTACTTCTGCTCCCTATTTGTCAACCAGTACATAGTTAACTTCTGTGTGGAGTCTAAGTATGGAAACTCACTCTGGAAGCCCATTTGGAATGTCAAATTTTGGCCTAAAGAATTGGGTATTCAGTGAAAGATCAAGATGGTGGCTCTGGCCCACAGTTCCCTCTCCTTTCTCTGAACTCCAACCACATTTAGTTAAAAATGGTTTATTTTGACTTATATGCATGCCAGATTCCCCCTCATGCTCTGTGAACACCTTGAAGTCAGGGAATAAGACTTACACTTCTTTGAGACCCTCAGGGTTCGGCCTTCACAAAAGTTGGCTGATTGCTGATTCATCTAGTGTTTTACAGAAGGCTTGATGAGTGTGTGTGTTGACTTCCAGTAGGTCGACTGAAGTGAGGTGACTAGACTTACAGCTTACATTCTGTAAAATAAGGACACCTAAGCAGTACAACATAGCGGCCTTCAGACTAGCGCCTTTCAGACTTTAGTGTGCACAGGAATCACCTGACTACACGCAGAACTGTCCAGTTCACCCTACTAGAAAGCAGGCACAGAGTAGACAAAAATATCACAATTAAGCAACTGTCGGGGATGGGGTGGGAGAACTCAACTTGCAGGGATTCAAATCCATCTCCAAACCTCCTTTCTGTTTCTGGTCCTTTTGTTCTCAGGGCAATGAACTATAGTAAATACAACAGCTACCATTTACTGAGTACTTATAAAGTGCTTGGCCCTGTTCTTGGTGATTTAAGCATGTTATTTAATTCTCACAGCACCCTATAGTACTAATATTGTTGATGGAAAAAAAATGTAGCAGTAACTTCCTTACACTTACACAAGAAGAGTAGAGATTTCCTCCTGGTTCACCTGTGTCCAAAGTCTAGAATTGTGGTTCCTTGACACTGGGTAGTGTGGGAGCATTTCAGGGATGACTAAGCTTGAGTTTAGGGTGCCAGTGGCACAAGGAAGATAGAGGTGCACTCAGAAAGCCCTTGGAGAATAAAGTCCTCCACAGGACATTTGTGCCCTTAGTACTCACCTCACTGAGCATTTAAATTCCGGCAAGGCATTGAAGAGCTGGAACTACCTCAGCTAGTACCTGGTGGCCTGCAAGGTACTCAGTACTTTTTAGCAAATTGCTAATCAGTCTCTGTCTTTTCCCCAGGAAACTTCCAGGAATTTTTCTGCCTGCTACCTAGGAGAATGGCTCCACTCTAGAATTTTGTGTTGATCTAGGTTAATTAAGGCTAGTATTCAGGTCATCTCCTAAGGCCTGAGAGGGTTTCAGGTTGTCTTCTGGGAAAGACACCCAACCACAGTACTGGAATTGGAAAAAATGTAGGAGTTTGCCAGAGGAACATGGAGAAATCAGTAAAAAGCCTAAAAGAACAACTTTTGGACACATTTTAATTTTGGCGTGGGGTAAAAGGAGGTGCCTGCTTTCTTAAGAACCAACCAACCAACTGTGTAAAAACCAACCAACTAGTGAAAGAGGACTAGTTGTCTATGAATTCCTCTTTCCGCATACACCTGTCTTTCCCTGAATGCCAGGACAAAGCAATAGTTTAATTGTTGGTGCTCTTAGAAAAGCTCGTATTGATAATGCATCCCAGAAGACCCTATATTACTTAGTAATCTTTTCTGGACACTTTTCCACTGGGCAGATTTTCCATACAGATAACTGTCAGCTTTCAAGAAGGCAGAGTTCGCTTTTCATCCTGAAATTGGGTAGGGAAAGGTGGAGAAAAAAATTGTTCAGATCAATTTAAAAGAAAAAAAAAAGGGAAAACCTCTCCCCCATACTCTTTAGACAACAGGTGGTTTTGACGTGCCTGGTCAACTCCTTCATGCACAGCACGAAACTGTAGGCAGAGCGTTCAATTCCAGCGTCCCTGGAACCTGCGGCTGAGAGATCCAGGCGCCCTGTTGTTAAGGTCCGGGAACTTGGGGGTTCCTGCTGGACAGGAAGCTCAGGTGTCAAGCGACCGGCTCATGGGCTTTATGGTCCAGAAAAACTGGTTTTTGCCTTTGTCCTCTGTCTCCTTCGGTGCGTCCCACCACCCCTTCCCACCGTTCTGTTCTTCTGTGCGGGGAGGATGATAATGAAGAGGGATTATCTCTATCCTGACCCCGGTCCTTCCGAGGAGTTCCCAGAAGGGCTATTTTTAGGGGTAGCTGCTCCCCTCTAACTTACCCAGGGGAGGAGCTGCGGTTGTGGAGCGAGCGCCGAGCGCAGGGAAGCCTCGGGTTTTCCGCGGATTGTTAGGGATGGCGGAAGGTATTAGCCCCAGCCGATTCCCCCGGCACTGGCCGCCAGGTGGGCGTCATAAAGGCCGCAGTGGCCCCGCCGGGAAGCGGCGGGAGGTTTTCTTCCGTGTTCTGAAGGAAGTCCCCTTGGCGGCCGGCCCGGGCTTGGGGTGGTCTCCGCGGGGGAGGAAGTTCCCGGGCCCGGTGGCCTGCGTCACAGCGGGCTGGGACGGCGGAGCCGACCGGTGGGCGGCGCGGCGACCCCGGGGCCGGGCGCTGGGGGGCGCTGGCTGCCGCTGGCCCGGCTGCTTGCAGGGCGGCGCTGGAGGCGGCTCCATCCGCGGCCGGGGAGGCGGAGGGGCGGAGGGCTGCGAGGCTGGGGCGTTAGCTGCGTCCCGGCTCGGAGCCCGCGAAGAGGACTAGGAGGAAGGCGCCTCCGTGGCCGCAGCCGCAGTGCTCCGAGCGCGACGAGCCATGAGCAGCGGCCCCGCGAGCGACCCCGCTGTCGCTGGCCGCCGCTGAGCCCGGCCGGGGGACGGCTCGCCGCTCCCCAGCACCCTTTGCAGACGGCACCCTCTCGCCTAGAGGTAAGGGCGGGGACCGCCGAGGGATGGGATGGAGAGGGACGGCCCGCCGAGGACCGGCGGCTCAGTCCGCTAGGTGCGCTGGGGCCACGACTCGCCCCGCCTCGCTCGCGTCCCTGCCTTTCCCCGGCTCTCGGGAGGGCAGACTGTAGTCTCCTGCCCAGCGTGTGGTCCCTGGAGCCATACGCTGCTGGGGCTCGGGGACCCGCCAACCCCTTCCCCACCCTTCCCCACGCCAGCCCCAGCGTCGGGCGAGAGACCCCAGCCTGGCGCCAAGCGCAGCGCGGCAGGTTCTGCGGACTTGGGGGGATGGGGCCAGGGGACCAGGAGAAAACGGGGCCACGCTGGGAGCGATCGTCGTTCTACCTTAAAAACTCCTGAGACCCCAGGGCCTGCCCCTTCTGGTCTGCTCTTCCCTTGCCGCCCCCGAACCCTGAAGTTAGCACTTTCGGAGAGAGAGAGGAATTAGAAGGTCTCCGAAGGGAACGAGAGCGTGATGTCTGCTCCCCAGCAGGACCCTAGGGGAGAGAGGGTTTCGCCGGATCGCGCGGGCCCCAGAAGCCAGGTGTCTAGGCCGGCGGTCGAGGCCAGGACCGCTGCCTTCGACCCAAACCCAGGCTCGCCGGTCTTGCCCTTTCCAGCTGGTTCTCAACGACGAGATGGTGAGGGATGGAGTTAGCAACTCAGAAACCTTAGGATGTGCTCTGTAGACCCTAATTCCTTCTTCTTTCCCTCCGCCAGTTCTTCCCTCCCCCACCCACGCCTGCCGGGGTACATCAGATTCCAGTCCCTTCAAAACCTCGCTCTGTACCTAGCTTTGAATGCCACGGACACCTAGCCCACATCCCAGGACGGATATTTCAGAGGGTTAGGGCCAAACTTCACTTTCGAATTCTTTTTAAGCATTTTAAACTCCCAGCAAACCAGTTAGGAAACACTTTCAAGTCCCCATCCACCTTAAAGTAAAAAGTAAGACCCGATCAACCTGTGTGGGAGTGCCGGTGTTGGGCAGAGGGAGACTTGAATGACTATTTCATGCAGCCTTATGGGGGAGGAATAGGTAAAGGAAATGGCAGCCCTATTTTAGTCACACGCTTCTTACAAGCCATCGATAGTGTAAGAAATGTAGCCTTAACCAACGGTCACATTTCCGGACAGGTATGTAGTGGTTTCCTAAGGCATACCTGAGGTTTCTTCATGGACAAGTCATTAAAATGCCATCCAGATGAGAGATGAGGACAAGTGGTCTTAACCCTCTCGGCACAATACTGCAGAATCGTCAGAGCCAATCAGCTTTATGTGTTTTTCTCTCTATTTTTTAATGGTTTATGTAAGCCCCAAAGGTAAGCCGAACTTCCCAAAATTTGCTCAGATTCATAAACCATGTGTTGGGTGTGTGGACATAGATAACAGATTAGATGTATACAACTCTTATCTGTGATATTTGCATTTCTTGTGACTTGCTTAAATAGGGAAGACCCTGGATGTGACCCTGATTTGCTTTACTTTCGAGTGATCATATACTCTTTAGGTCAGTGTGTTTGCTTTTGAGGGAGAGGTGGGAAGCAGCTTTGCAAGGATGGATGTTTTTCATGGTTCACATAATAGACTGACCACAGATAAGGCCCACTAACCCAACAACCATATCAGAGATAGCAACCATGTTTAACAACTTTCTTATTAATAAAATTATCAAAGCCTTTGTTAATGGTACTAATCTCTTATTTCTCAGATTGACTAGGCACTTACCTAATGAAGTGTGTGTTTAGAAGGGAATGCTTTTAGTAAAAGTAAAAAGTATGAGGAACTGTAAGAGAAAAGAATGAATAGTTTTCCACTTACAGGAAGTTTATCTTTTAAAAAACTACAAAGTTAGCCATATTTTTAACTTCTAAGGTATCTAATTTTTACCAAATTTTTAATGGTTCTTAATAGTCTGTAGTATTTTTAAGTTGTAGTCACCAATGACTTTATAATAAAGCCCAAGTTTAAAAAGAAATAGAGTGGAAACACACACTTATTTTGCCAAGTGTTGTGTTAATAATTTAATATGGAGCACCACTATAATACGGTCTAGTTGCTGTAGGTGTCTGACACATTATCTCAGAATCTGACAACAAACCCTTAAGGTAGATGGCCATTCACATTTCGCAGAAGAAAAAGGCTCAGAGTTTGTGACTTACCCAAGACTCTACAGCTAAGTTAATGCTTGAACGAAGCCAAGCCTCTAGTATATTTTTTAAAAGTTTTATTGGGGTATAATTGATTTACAATGTTGTGTTAGTTTCAGGTGTACAGCAAAGTAAATCTGTTATACGAATACGTATATCCAAAGCCTCTAGTCTTAATGATTTACTTTTTTATCCAAAGCTGCCCCTTTTTCTTTTTCCTACATAAATTTTTGTTAACTTACCGTAATGACTGTATGAGGAAATGGAGATCAAGGAAGTTTAAGTCACCTGTCCAGGGTTTTCCATGGAACTTGTATACAGCAGAATTCGAATTTGGAATCAGGGCCATCTGTTTCCCAAATCCCTGTTCTTGCCACTGATTTCTATTAAATGACTGATTTAGAGCTTAACCTAATGAACATTTCACTCCTGCTCATCAGCTCTTCTCATCCACATGATAATGATGGCCTCGTGGGCCGCAACACACTCCCAAAGACTTTATACTCAGTCCCTGGAGTGCTGGCTATATCTCTAGCCCCAGAACACTCATGAAAGCATATTGCAACCAATATGTGAGGTGACATCACTATGCACCTCGAATTCACTTAATTTCTCTTAAAATGTAAATCATTCTAGACTGGCATAGGGTAAAGGGCATGGCCTCAAGATAGGAAAAGCTGATACAAATTCTGGCGCTATTGCACAGTACAAGTGCCAACTAACTCACATTATTGAGCTTCTCTGAGCCCCATATTCTTTGTGTGTAATGGGGTTATTAATAAAGCCTACCTAGCTGGGTCACTGTGTAGGTTAAATGTAACAATACCTGTGAAGGACAGCTCCTGTCCACCTAGTAGATGCTTAATAAATAGTAGGGGTTACTGTATTCTAGCATGGATCGAAATTTCTGCTTTATTTTACATTTGTGTATTTTATGTGCATATAGCGATTAGTCGATGTTGTCAGTGATTCACTCTTTTGTATAAAGACGTTATCTGGTTTTTAGCATCTTTACCTTTTGTATCATATCCTTTTTTTGTAATCTTGACTTATAAACATTTACTCACCTTATGTAGTTTTTCCTTTGCTCACTCTGCACATTTTTTAGAACATTACTAGCCATATTTCAATGGGATGGAATTTGTATTTTTTGGCAAATGCACTATCCTGTTTTCTCCCTCTCCTGTGTGGCCTTGAACATCTAGAACATTAATATACTCCCATTTGCTCCCAGCGCTGGCACAGAAGGGCAAGAGGGTAATCTCAGAGCTTTTCTTAAAGTAGATAGTTTGGCAGGTATATTGAAAATTTCCTAAACATATTAAAAGATAGAGAATAACTGAACTCATTTCCAATATCAGGCATGAAACAAAAAATAACTTGGGCTCTTTACTTAGAACTGTAACACACTGTCATAAGTTCTGGGAGTGAATTTAGGATCCCTTTCTAGTGTTGGATGGGTGTCCTTTTAAAATATTCTATAGTCTGTGAGTGGCAGTTGGTAGAGACATGGTAATATTTAGAAAATGAACAGAGTTAAGAAAAGAAAAGAGGAAATCGGCGAAATTCAAAAAACAATTTTAAGGGGCTTCCCTGGTGGTGCAGTGGTTGAGAGTCCGCCTGCCAATGCAGGGGACACGAGTTCGTGCCCCGGTCTGGGAAGATCCCACATGCTGCGGAGCGGCTGGGCCCGTGAGCCATGGCCACTGAGCCTGCGTGTCCGGAGCCTGTGAAAAAAGCGGGTACCAATAAATACGTGTGTGTATTTTCTAGCATTAAAATTAAAACAGTGGAGGATAAATAAAAAACAATTTTAAGAAAAATGCTGTAAAGCTTAGAGAAACAACTGAAAGTGTTCCAGATGACTGAAGTATTTGGGGTCAAAGGCATCCAGGAGAACTATATGTTCTTTAAAGAACCCTTCTAAGAACTCAGAAGAACCCAAGCTCTGCCCATACTGGAGAGGGGTCGGTCAGAAGAGCAAGGAAGAAAATTAGTTTGGCTAAACCCAAACACTGCCCGAGGGCTGGAAGCACAAGAGAGAATAAGGAAGCTCTTAGGGAAGCATTTCTCAATCTTTAGTTCATTACTACCCTCCCTCCAGAGTTTTTTTTTAGATACATTGTAATGCCACAGATACACTGGTATACCCATTTATGTACTGTGGCCTGTTGGCAGGCTACAAACCTGAAGATTCGTTTACCCTGCCCCACAGACCCAATTTTTGACAGGGACAGGATTGCCCCCCTGTTGAGAACACATGGTAGAGCATGATTCTGGATTATGTTTGAAAACCATAAAAGAGCCATATGGAACTAAAAGACATGAAGAATAGTATATACATATACATTTTTTTTCCTTTATAAAGAGGTATACTTTATTGGCTCTCAAGCTGAAATATGTTTGTAAAAATATGTCTTCCAATTGTCCCAGTTTCATCTTGGCAAAATTATTAAATTCATTAAGTTATCTTCCAAAGCCACCTCTACCTGTGTTGTTTTGTTTCTGGGTGGGAAGCCCTCCCCAAACTTTAAATACTCATCATCTTTTATTTACTTATTTCTGTTATGCCGGGAAGGCTCTGATACTAAACATTCATTCTTGTGACTGGTCAATTACACATGAGTATAAATTAGTTTGTATTTATTAGAGCATTTGCATTTTACAGTAGTTATTTATTATTATGAAATACTATGTTCTCTATCTAAGAGATTTTAACTCATAACAAGTAGCTATTTGGGGGTAGGGGTGGGGCTTCTGAAGTCACTCAGCTTTTTCATGTTCGGTTCCTTGCTTTGGGTCCCTGGGGAGCATGAGCCTGGGCTTTTGATGTGGAACCTCAGAACTGTTAGGGTTAGAGGAGCTTGGCTTCTTTCAACATTTGGAGGCTCTCAGCCTTTGCATGCTCCTTCCCCGACAACAGCTGATCCTCTTCTTCAGCTTCTATTTTAACCATATTGTTCTTTTCCCTCTCCTTTCCCCTCAAACCTCCAGAAACATCCTTGTTTTTCAACCTCTTTTCTCTGTTTGATTGTTGGAGCTGCACTGAAAGTCCCACGGGGGCAGAGGCCATATAGGCCATTTCTGTCTTGCTCACTTCTGTATCCACAGCACCTGTACAGTGCCTGGGACAGAGCTGCTCAAGAAACAGTTGTGGAATAAATATTTAATGGTACATTTTACAGTAAAGTTTCTAACATCTTAGAGTGTATCCATTTCCCTTTCTATTATTTTAAATTCTAGAAATGAAATTTGAGAGTGTAATTAGAAGTTATTCTTCTCAATAGGGTCATGAAATATGTATACAGAAATATTTCTATATGTAATTGGAAATTTGGAGTACTATATAAAATATGAAGTCAGAACATCAAAACCAATCCTAGATAAAAGTCACTAAATAAGCTAAATAGATGAAAGCTTTTGGGTCCTGTGTTCTCCCTGTATATTTGAAGAACTTGTCAAATCAATAAAAATTACTAACTACTCTTCCTCATATACCTTAGAGATTTATAAAAATTAGAAACAGGTTCAAATATCTTTTTTTTTAAATGGGAAAGATATAACCTATAAATCCAACTCCTGGAAAAATACAATAGGGGATTTTTGAGCTAATAACACCTTGATTTTTAAAAATAACTATGAGGATAGCTTCGCTAGGAAAAACCAGCAAGCTAATTTGTATTATCGCCCTTGAAATTAGCAAGGTCCAGGATAATGTTCTTAAAGTCAGCAAAGTTAGGGAATACTGTACAGAAATTAGCAAGGTCCAGGATAATGTTCTTAAAGTCAGCAAAGTTAGGAAATACTGTACAGCATACAAAAAACCTTTCTAGTTAATGCACAGCTATGTGGATCCCTGTAACCAGAAAATGGTTAAAGTTGAGGAGGTAGCAGCTGGAGGTGTGTCTAGGGTTTGGATGTGTGTTGAGTGTTTAAGCATTTTATCTAAGGATCTGGATAACATAACGTGTTATATTTCTGTGAGTGGCTCCACAGTGGATAGAGAAGTACAGTGTTGAAGGAAAGACTGGAAATGAGCTTGGCAAAATAAAATAAAAATGAAAGGAAACAGTCAAAACTGAGCAGTGAAATTCATTTAAAGAAAGTATAGAATTGTAACTTGAAGAAAACTAAATAAACCAACCATACAAATATACTAGATTTTTGTTTGTTTTGTTATGTTCATTTTTGTATCACCAGTATTTAGAACAGTATATGTTAGCAAAGGACCAGTAAATATTTGTTGAATGACTACATGAATGAAATGCAAGATGGAGAAAGACTAGCTACGTGCCATTAGGGCAAAAGTAAAATTAATCCTAAGGAGATGGTGATAGATAACTGTACGACTGAATAGACTGTTAGAAAACACTTTTTGGACAAATCATTTATGACTATGTGTTAAAGTTTTACTTTAGTCTTACATATAAGAGAAAAGATTTCTGGTAGGTCAGTTTTAAAACTCATCCTGACTAGGGACATTTTATAAGCATATGACTGGTTAGGTATCATTGTTAGGTTAGATAAAAAAAATGTGGGTTCAAGGTCATTAGACTCTTGCCTAACAGTTGACAGTTAACTGATTACCTCTTTAGCTGGTTTCCAAGGACAAGTCTTATCCCCATTCAAGATCATGCAGGAGGCTAGCCAGTGCAATAAGGATGAAAAAAACTAAAGACATAAAGATTGGAAAGGAAGAAGTAAAAGTATCTCTCCTTACAGACTTTGTGTTTGAAATCAGGATTCCATATCCCAAGGAATCTACAAAGCAACAAATAAAGATAAATGCCCCACTAATCTCTAACGGACATGTGGGTATTTAAAATTTACAAACAAAATCTTTGAAGTAAATCTGTTGACAGTGACTGTTTCAGTCAGCCCTTGTACCTGAACTTGAAGATGATTTTACTTATCCTGAAAGGGTATCTGATAACATAATCACATCACTAACATTTTATCTAACTTTTTTTTTACTTGACAGCTTTCCCCTAATGTACTTCAATAAGCAGAACAGCCTACTGTTGACCTAATTAAGGAATTTAAGGAGCAAATCAATTACAACAAATTATTTCCAGCATCTTTTTTACTTATGAGTGCCACATCCTGGATTATAGGAGAGGGAGCACACCTTTGGTGCTCCCTAGAGGCTGTCTAGTGTGTCTCAAACATGTTTTGAATATTAAAAAACTGCTCCTTTTTCTATTGCTCCAAATTTGAAACAATCTCAAAGCAACATTTTAAAATGTTGCCAGATAAGAATGTAGATGCCCAATGATAAAAGAAGGCCATATTGATGGCTGGCTTATTAACTACAACTAAGAAAGTGTTTAAGAAATCTCAGAATTTTAATTTCTCTAGAGGCCAGGAATCTCTTTATTATTCCGCTTGTTTGTTTTCAGTTATTTATAATTTTGAATTATCAAAAATCAGCACAAAAGCAGGAAAGCTAATTGCCCCTTCTGAAAGAACACATTTGGTTTGGGTGAGTGAAAAAATATCTTTTAGCAACTAGGTAGACTATATGGTAAGTAAATAATTTTACAGCTTCATATTGAGAAATTTTTTTTTCCTCAGTTACCAGTTACCTATTCTATTAAGCTAATTAAAAATAATTTTATCTCAATATGTGTTATTTATCATATAAATCACATAAACTAAAAACATGGTGGATGACAGCATTTAATGTGTTATGCTTTGGTTTTTAAGATAAAATTCATTTTATAAAGCATGTTATATAAGACAATTATCGTATTATTATTTAAATGTTATGAATAACAAATTATATTTATGTATAGATATGATACATAGGTTAAAACCATCATATGATAGTATTTGCCAAAGGTTATTCATTATCTAATTATAATATTAGTCCCAGGTCTTAATATTAATTATGTTTAATTACAATTTACATTGCCACTTAAAAATGATATAATCACAGTTCATATTAAAAATGTATCTGGGAAATATGACATTCCATGGTTTCATATTACTGCAGGAGTATAAAAAACATTAAATAAATTGGCACTAGTTATAATTCAGTGTTGTTGAACATATCTACAAAGACTTAAATCTTTAGTGTAAATAATGATCTAGGGAGCAGTCTCTTAGAACTATCTGAGATGCTGTGTCCTCAGTTTTATCTGCCAAATAAAACATAATTCAACAACAACAAAATGATCTGACCTATGAGACAAATATCAAGAAGTTAGTAACTTGCAATTAAATAGGCATCCTATCAGAGGACAGATCAGTCATGCATGAACTAAAATACATTTTAACAGCTTTATTGAGGTATAACCTACCTTCTATAAAATTTATTTGTTTAAAGTATACAATTCAGTGGTTTTTAGAATAATTACAGAATTGTACAACCATTACCGTAATCTATCTTAGGACATTCTCATCACCCCCCAAAAAAGCCTGTAAGCATTAGCTATTACTCCCCACCATACCCCCACTTCTTCTCCCAAGCTCTAGGCAGCCCCTAATCTATCCTCTGTCTCTATGGATTACCTATTCTGGACATTTCATGTAGATGGTATCACATAATATGTAGTCTTTTGTGACTGGCTTCTTTTACTTAGCATATATTTAAGATTCATCCGAGTTGTAGCATGTATCATTACACCATCACTTTGAGTTGCCAAATAATATTCCATTATATGGGTATACTGTATTTTCTTTTTCCATTCATCAATTGATAGACATTCAGGTTGTTTCTACTTTGGAGTTATGAGGAGTAATGCTTCTGTGAACATTCATATACAAGGTTTTGTGTGGGCATTTGTTTTCATTTCTCTTGGATAGATATGTGCAGAAGTGGAATTGCTGGGTCATATGGTGTCTCTGTGTTTAACATTTTGATATAAATGAAGTATAATTTTTTCATCATCTCCCAAACTAGAATAAAATCAGGGCTAAGACATTTAACTGTCTTTTAAATGAAATTTAACAAAATAGTTTAACTTGTCCAAGTACTCATTGTCAGGAATATTAATTGAACTTTGAATTTTATATAATTCAGTCATAGTTTGTGAAGTACTGTTAAAGTACTACTGAATCTCTTTGAATTAAAAGTTCTGATTGAGAAATATAGAAAGAGCTACTGAAGGCTGACCAGAAAACTATTTGCATATTTTTTTAGTTCCTTATCATTAGTGACCTGGATACCACCACTACCTCCAAACTTCCCTTTTGTGCATTTTTCTTCTTTTTGTTGTGGGACAGTGGTGAATATTTTTCATATTCTCTTATTCTAGATATACATGTTTATTATCTCCTGCTTGGAATATGTGAATTCATTCCTTTGAGTCTTTACAGTCTTGTTAATTTCCCTCTGGAAAGAGGTAAAGTCACTTTTAAAAGTAAAACACCTTTCATTGGCTAACATTCTTTCAGGCACTGCTCGTTTGCCCAGGATGGTGATAGAGGGACTATCTTTTTAAACTGTAGATTCTATCTGTTTTGGTCTATTAGAACTACTCTTTTAATTCACTATCATACCTAGGAGAAATTTCCCTTAACTCTTTCCTACACACTCTTATGAAATCACCCAGGCAGATTTCCCCTTCTCCCTTCATTTCAAAGTGAATCTATTTGTTAAGGAGGTGTTTTCCTAGCACACACAGGACAAACTTCTGTGACCACTTAACTTTCATTCTTAGAGGTATTAGAAGCAAGGAAGAAGCTATACGTCTAGTAGGTGCCCGAAGAAATCACTGACCACAAAAAAACAGAGCACTATAAATAACCACTTACAGAAACAGGCAAATATACAGAAAACCTCTGAACCAATTCCTACGTACATTTTTAAGTTAGACAAATGCAAATACAAGTGCAAGTATATACACAAACCTACTATAAGCAAAACACAATAAGACTTCTGTGAATGTTGTCAAGGGGTAATTTTCAAAAAGTTAAACATGACTCAAATATAGAACGAACATGTCAAAGATTTATTCAACTCCTTAATGAAGGAGCTGGCAAGATGGCAAAGCGTTTGGTTTAAAGAGCATTCCAGGAACTATTTTAAAAAGGAATGTTAGGGCTTCCCTGGTGGCGCAGTGGTTGAGAGTCCGCCTGCCGATTCAGGGGACACGGGTTCATGCCCCGGTCCGGGAAGATCCCACATGCCACGGAGCGGCTGGGCCCGTGAGCCATGGCCGCTGAGCCTGCGCGTCCGTCCGGAGCCTGTGCTCCTCAGCGGGAGAGGCCACGGCAGTGAGAGGCCTGCGTACCGCAAAAAACAAACAAACAAACAAACAAACAAAAAAAGGAATGTTAGAATAACATTGCTAGGTTAGATACAAAACTAGGTAACATCCTTCAGGGCAATAAAAAACATATGTTTTGGGTTTTCTTTTCTACCGAACAAAAATCTGCAAGTCTGGAATGTAATGAGTAGTAATTAGCAAGTCAAAAAAAAAAAGTATTTCCCTAAATTATCCTTGCGTAGGCCAGTTAAACAGTTCTTCAAGATAATAATAAAAGGATATTCTGCCCTCCCTTTGCCTCACTTCCAAGTTTTAGATACCTTTTTCGCTAAAAATGCATAGTTGCTCATCCTAAACTTACTTTATAAGGGCTTTTGTTTTTCTTAGTATAATAACAGACATTTGGCCATTGAATGAGTCAAATTCAAAACACTGGCCATGGAAGTTCTCAAATTTAAAATATGGGTTGGAAACTCTGGGTTCTACCCTTGACTTCCCTTCTTGGGAGTTCTTTATTTCATTCAGATATCAAAATACCTCTCTGATCTCATCCTGGGGAGGAGTTCTGCTTTAACTCCAACCCCAAGTTTAACCAATTCTTATGGCCCAGCCTACTCTCCAAGCTCTCAACTTAGATAGTAAATCACCATAAGCCCAGTAGAACAGGAGTGCTTTCAGATAGCCACTAGACTTTGACATTCAAGGGCTCAAATTGCCGTAGATCAGCAAAATATCCCAGGCTCAGGAAGAGAAGCAAAGGATCTCAATAGCGTACATGCCATGAAGTTCCTTGATCCAGCGGCTGCTCTTTTGAGATGAGCAAATATCCATGGGACCTCCAAGAACCATTACAACAGAAATCAGCAAACTGTGGCCTGCATAGTTTGGGTCTGCAACCTGTTTTTCTATGGCCCACTTGCTGAGATGGGTTTTTACATTTTTGAAGGGTTGTTTAAAAAATTTAAAGAATATGCAACATAGACCAGATGTGACCTATAAGG
This sequence comes from Leucopleurus acutus, assembly GCF_964270905.1. NCBI lineage: Eukaryota > Metazoa > Chordata > Mammalia > Artiodactyla > Delphinidae > Leucopleurus > Leucopleurus acutus. The sequence goes on along the minus strand of NC_139143.1, from coordinate 114,725,846 downwards.
CCTAAATATTTACTGTCTCTCCTTATATAGAATAAGTTTATTGATCCCTGCATTTGAAAAACAAAAAACAAAAAACTTTGTACTTAGCATGTATCAAAGAGTCACAATAGATTTCCTGTTTTTAAAAAAAAAAAAAGCTCTCTAGTAGGCTAATTGAAAGACTTGCACTTGGTAGGGACATTTTATAGGAAAAGAAAATGGTTAGAAAAGTGTTAGATTCAACATCAAAATAAAATAATATTTGGATAAAGGCTACTAAACTCTTGGTTGACAGTTTATCAACTGCTTGGGTGGTAACTAAATTCCCAGAATTTCTTAATGTCATTAAAGTTCATGAGAATCAATTAATTAAGCATTGTATCAGGAACATTAATTTCTGGAAGGAGGTTGCAAGTTCTATTACACAAACAGATTTGGAAATTTGTTTTTTATAAGGCAACATATTAGTATGTATTAAAAGCATACAGTACGTTATAATAAAAGAAAAGTAGATTTGGGTTCTTTTGATGTCACACTATTACACTTTAATTTATGACTACACAAATAAATAGGAAGATGAAAAACTTGGAAAAGAGTCAAAAGACCATGACAAAGAGGGTTACAGCATTGAAAAACGGAATCTATGTGGAATAAATGAAAGGAACTGGGATATTTCAGCTAAGAAAAGGAAGACAAGCAAAAATTTAATTACTTTCAGTGATGTGAAGGGATCTCCAATGGAATCTAGAGTGATTGTATATATCTTCTGAAAGGAGATAGAAGTTTAACTTACAGCATATGAATTTTTTTTTTAGATTCTATATATATGTTTTAGCATATGGTATTTGTTTTCCTCTTTCTGACTTACATCACTCTGTATGACAGACTCTAGGTCCATCCACCTCACTACAAATAGCTCAATTTCATTTCTTTTTATGACTGAGTAATATTCCATTGTATATATGTGCCACATCTTCATTATCCGTTCATCTGTCAGTGGACACTTAAGTTGCTTCCATATCCTGGCTATTGTAAATAGAGCTGCAATGAACATTTTGGTACATGACTCTTTTTGAATTATGGTTTTCTCGGGGTATACGCCCAGTAGTGGGATTGCTGGGTCGTATGGTAGTTCTATTTTTAGTTTTTTAAGGAGCCTCCATACTGTTCTCCATAGTGGCTGTTATCAATTTACATTCCCACCAACAGTGCAAGAGGGTTCCCTTTTCTCCACACCCTCTCCAACATTTATTGTTTGTAGATTTTTTGATGATGGCAGTTCTGACTGTGTTAGGTGATACCTCGTAGTTTTGATTTGCGTTTCTCTAATGATTAGTGATGTTGAGCATCATTTCATGTGTTTCTTGGCAATCTGTATATCTTTGGAGAAATGTCTATTAAGGTCTTCTGCCCATTTTTGGATTGGGTTGTTTGTTTCTTTGATATTGAGTAGCATTAGCTGCTTGTAAATTTTGGAGGTTAATCCTTTGTCAGTTGCTTCATTTGCAAATATTTTCTCCCATTCTGAGGGTTGTCTTTTCATCTTGGTTATGGTTTCCTTTGCTCTGCAAACTTTTAAGTTTCATTAGGTCCCATTTGTTTATTTTTGTTTTTATTTCCATTTCTCTGGGGGGGGGTCAAAAAGGATCTTGCTGTGATTTATGTCATAGGGTGTTCTGACTATGTTTTCCTCTAAGAGTTTGATAGTGTCTGGCCTTACATTTAGGTCTTTAATCCATTTTGAGTTTATTTTTGTGTATGGTGTTAGGGAGCGTTCTAATTTCATTCTTTTACATGTAGCTGTCCAGTTTTCCCAGTACCACTTACTGAAGAGGCTGTCTTTTCTCCATTGTATATTCTTGTCTCCTTTATCAAAAATAAGGTGACCATATATGCGTGGGTTAATCTCTGGGCTTTCTATCCTGTTCCATTGATCTATATTTCTGTTTTTGTGCCAGTACCATACTGTCTTGATTACTGTAGCTTTGTAGTATAGTCTGAAGTCCAGGAGCCTGATTCCTCCAGCTCCATTTTTCTTTCTCAAGATTGCTTTGGCTATTCGGGGTCTTCTGTGTTTCCATATGAATTTTGAAATTTTTTGTTCTAGTTCTGTGAAAAATGCCAGTGGTAGTTTGATAGGGATTGCATGGAATCTGTAGATTGCTTTGGGTAGTATAGTCATTTTCACAATGTTGATTCTTCCAATCCAAGAACGTGGTATATCTCTCCATCTGTTTGTGTCGTCTTTAATTTCTTTCATCAGGGTCTTATAGTTTTCTGTATACAGGTAGTTTGTCTCCTTAGGTAGCTTTATTCCTAGGTATTTTATTCTTTTTGTTGCAGTGGTAAATGGGAGTGTTTCCTTAATTTCTCTTTCAGATTCTTCATCATTAATGTATAGGAATGCAAGAGATTTATGTGCATTAATTTTGTATCCTGCTACTTTACCAAATTCGTTGATTAGCTCTAGTAGTTTGCTGGTAGCATCTTTAGGATTCTCTATGTATAGTATCATGTCATCTGCAAACAGTGACAGCTTTACTTCTTCTTTTCTGACTTGGATTCCTTTTATTTCCTTTTCTTCTCTGATTGCTGTGGCTAAAACTTCCAAAACCATGTTGAATAATAGTGGTGACAGTGAACAACCTTGTCTTATTCCTGATCTTAGAGGAAATGGTTTCAGTTTTTCACCATTGAGGGCGATGTTGGCTGTGGGTTTGTCATATATGGCCTTTATTATGTTGAGGTAAGTTCCCTCTATGCCTACTTTCTGGAGGGTTTTTATCATAAATGTGTGTTGAACTTTGTCGAAAGCTTTTTCTGCATCTATTCAGATAATCATATGGTTTTCCTCCTTCAGTTTGTTAAGATGGTTTATCACGTTGATTGATTTGCGTATATTGAAGAATCCTTGCATCCCTGGGATAAACCCCACTTGATCATGGTATATGATCCTTTTAATGTGCTGTTGGTTTCTGTTTGCTAGTAATTTGTTAGGGATTTTTACATCTATGTTCATCAGTGATATTGGCCTGTAGTTTTCTTTCTTTGTGACATCTTTGTCTGGTTTTGATATCAGGGTGATCGTGGCCTTGTAGAAGGAGTTTGGGAGTGTTCCTCCCTCTGCTATATTTTGGAAGAGTTTGAGGAGGATAGGTGTTAGCTCTTCTCTAAATGTTTGATAGAATTCACCTGTGAAGCCATCTGGTCCTGTGCTTCTGTTTGTTGGAAGATTTTGAATCACAGTTTCAATTTCAGTGCCTGTGATTGGTCTGTTTATATTTTCTATTTCTTCCTGGTTCAGTCTCACAAGGATGTGCTTTCCTAAGAATTTGTGATTTTCTGCCAGATTGTCCATTTTATTGGCATATAGTTGCTTGTAGTAATATCTCATGATCCTTTGTATTTCTGCAGTGTCAGTTTTTACTTCTCCTTTTTCATTTCTACTTCAATTGATTTGAGTCTTCTCCCTTTTTTTCTTGATGAGTCTGGCTAATGGTTTATCAATTTTGTTTATCTTCACAAAAAAACAGATTTTAGTTTTATTGATCTTTGCTATTGTTTCCTTTATTTCTTTTTCATTTATTGCTGATCTCATTTGATGATTTCTTTCCTTCTGCTAACTTTGGGTTTTATTTATTTATTTATATATTTATTTATTTTTTGCGTTATGCGGGCCTCTCACTGTTGTGGCCTCTCCCGTTGCGGATCACAGGCTCTGCATGCACAGGCTCAGCGGCCATGGCTCATGGGCCCAGCTGTTCCACGGCATGTGGGATCTTCCCAGACCAGGGCACGAACCCATGTCCCCTGCATCGGCAGGCGGACTCTCAACCACTGCGCCACCAGGGAAGCCCAACTTTGGGGGTTTTTTTGTTCTTCTTTCTCTAATTGCTTTCGGTGTAAGGTTAGGTTGTTTATTTGAATTGTTTCTTGTTTCTTGAGGTTGGAGTGTATTGCTGTAAACTTCCCTCTTAGAACTGCTTTTGCTGCAACCCATAGGTTTTGGGTCATCTTGTTTTCATTGTCATTTGTTTCTCGGTATTTTTTGATTTCCTGTTTAATTTCTTCAGTGATCCCTTGGTTATTTAGTAGTGTATTGCTTAGCCTCCACGTGCTTGTATTTTTTACAGATTTTTTCCTGTAATTGATATCTAGTCTCACAGCGTTGTGGTCAGAAAAGATACTTGATATGATTTCAATTTTCTTAAATTTACCAAGGCTTGATTTGTGACTCAGGATATGATCTGTCCTGGAGAATGTTCCATGAGCACTTGAGAAGAAAGTGTATTCTGTTGTTTTTGCATGGAATGTCCTATAAATATCAATTAAGTCCATCTTGTTTAATGTATCATTTAAAGCTTGTGTTTCCTTATTTATTTTCATTTTGGATGATCTGTCCATTGGTGAAAGTGGGGTGTTAAAGTCCCCTACTATGATTGTGTTACTGTCGATTTCCCCATTTATGTCTTTTAGCATTTTCCTTATGTGTTGAGGTGCTCCTATGTTGGTTGCATAAATATTTACAATTGTTATATCTACTTCTTGGATTGATCCCTTAATCATTACGTAGTGTCCTTCTTTGTCTCTTGTTATAGTCTTTATTTTAAAGTCTGTTTTGTCTGATATGAGAATTGCTACTCCAGCTTTCTTCTGATTTCCATTTGCATGGAATATCTTTTTCCATCCCCTCACTTTCAGTCTGTATGTGTCCCTAGGTCTGAAATGGGTCTCTTGTAGACAGCATATATATGGGTCCTGTTTTTGTATCCATTCAGCCAGTCTATGTCTTTTGGTGGGAGCATTTAATCCATTTACATTTATGGTAATTATCGACATGTATGTTCCTATTTTCATTTTCTTAATTGTTTTGGGTTTGTTATTGTAGGTCTTTTCCTTCTCTTGTGTTTCCTGCCTAGAGAAGTTCCTTTAGCATTTGTTGTAAAGCTGGTTTGGTGGTGCTGAATTCTCTTAGCTTTTGCTTGTCTGTAAAGGTTTTAATTTCTCCGTCAGATCTGAATGAGATCCTCGCTGGGTAATCTTGGTTGTAGGTTTTTCCCCTTCATCATTTTAAATATGTCCTGCCACTCCCTTCTGGCTTGCAGAGTTTCTGCTGAAAGGTCAGCTGTTAACCTTATGGCGATTCCCTTGTATGTTATTTGTTGTTTTTCCCTTGCTGCTTTTAATATTTTTTCTTTGTATTTAATTTTTGATAGTTTTATTAATATGTGTCTTGGCATGTTTCTCATTGGATTTATCCTGTATGGGACTCTCTGCCTTCCTGGATTTGACTGACTATTTCCTTTCCCATATTGGGAAAGTTTTCAACTATAATTTCTTCAAATATTTTCTCAGTCCCTTTCTTTTTCCCTTCTTCTTCTGGGACCCCTATAATTTGAAGGTTGGTGCGTTTAATGTTGTCCCAGAGGTCTCTAAGACTGTCCTGAATTCTTTTCATTCTTTTTTCTTTATTCTGCTCTGGAGTAGTTATTTCCACTATTTTATCTTCCAGGTCAGTTATGCGGTCTTCTGCCTCAGTTATTCTGCTATTGATTCCTTCTAGAGAACTTTTAATTTCATTTATTGTGCTGTTCATGATTGTTTGTTTGGTCTTTAGTTCTCCTAGGTCCTTGTTAAACGTTTCTTGTATTTTCTCCATTCTACTTGCAAGGTTTAGGAACATCTTTACTATCATTACTCTGAATGCTTTTTCAGGTAGACTGCCTATTTCCTCTTCATTTGTTTGGCCTGGTGGGTTTTTACCTTGCTCCTTCATCTGCTGTGTGTTTCTCTGTCCTCTCATTTTGCTTAACTTACTGTGTTTGGAGTCTCCTTTTTGCAGGCTGCAGGTTCGTAGTTCCCGTTGTTTTTGGTATCTTCCCCTGGTGGTTAATGTTGGTTTAGTGGGTTGTGTAGGCTTCCTGGTGGAGGGGACTAGTGCCTGTGGTCTAGTGGATGAGTCTGGATCTTGTCTTTCTTGTGGGTAGGACCGCCTCCGGTGGTGTGTTTTGGGGTGTCTGTGACCTTATTATAATTTTAGGCAGCCTGTCTGCTAATGGGTGGGGTAGTGTTCCTGTCTTGCTAGTTGATTGGCATAGGATGTCCAACACTGTAGCTTGCTGGTCGTTGAGTGGAGCTGTGTCTTAGCGTTGAGATGGAGATCTCTGGGAGAGCTTTCACCGTTTGATATTACATGCAGCCGTGAGGTCTCCCGTGGACTAGTGTGCTGAACTCAGCTTTCCCACCTCAGCGGCACAGGCCTGACACCCGGCCAGAGCACCAAGACCCTGTCAGCCACACGGCTCAGAAGAAAAGGGAGAGAAAAAGAAATAAAGAATAAAATAGTTATTAAAAAATAATTATTAAAAATAAAAATATTAAAAAGTAATTTAAAAAGAAAGAGGGAAAGAAGATAGTAACCACACCAAAAAACAAATCCACCAATGTTAACAAGCGCTAAAAACTATAGTAAAAAAAAAACAAAAAACGGACAGACAGAACCCTAGGACAAATGGTAAAAGGAAAGGTCTACAGACAAAATCATAGAAAGAGGCATACACATATACACTCATAAAAAGAGGAAAAGGAAAAAATATATATATATATATTTTAAAAAAGGAGGATGAGAACAACCAAATCAATAAACAAATCTACCAATGATAATAAACTCTAAATACTAAACTAAGATAAACATAAAACCAGGAACAACTTAGATGCAGCAAGCAAACCCCAAGTCTACAGTTGCTCCCAAAGTTCACTGCCTCAATTTTGGGATGATTTTTCGTCTATTCAGGTATTCCACAGATGCAGGGTACATGAAGTTGATGTGGAGATTTAATCCGCTGCTCCTGAGGCTGCTGGGAGAGATTTCCCTTTCTCTTCTTTGTTCACACAGCTCCTGGGGTTCAGCTTTGGATTTGGCCCCGCCCCTGCGTGTAGGTCACCTGAGGGTGTCTGTTCTTCGCTCAGACAGGACGGGGTTAAAGGAGCCGCTGATTCGGGGGCTTTGGCTCACTCAGGCCGGGGGGAGGGAGGGGCACGGATGCGGGGCGGGCCTGCGGCGGCAGAGGCCCACGTGACGTTGCACCAGCCTGAGGCGCGCCGTGCGTTCTCCCGGGGAAGTTGTCCCTGGATCACAGGACGCTGGCAGTGGCGGGCTGCACAGGCTCCTCGGAAGGGAGGTGTGGATAGTGACCTGTGCTCGCACACAGGCTTCTTGGTGGCGGCAGCAGCAGCCTAAACGTCCCATGCCTGTCTCTGGGGTCCGCGCTGATAGCCGCGGCTCGCTCCCGTCTCTGGAGCTTGTTTAAGCGGTGCTCTGAATCCCCTCTCCTCGCGCACCCCAAAGCAGTGGTCTCTTGCCTCTTCAGCAGCTCCAGAGTTTTTCCCGGACTCCCTCCCAGCTAGACGTGGTGCATTAGCCTCCTTCAGGCTGTGTTCACGCCGCCAACCCCAGTCCTCTCCCTGCGCTCCAACCGAAGCCCGAGCCTCAGCTCGCAGCCCCGCCCGCCCCGGTGGGTGAGCAGACAAGCCTCTCAGGCTGGTGAGTGCCGGTCGGCACCGATCCTCTGTGCAGGAATCTCTCCGCTTTGCCCTCTGCGCCGCTGTTGCTGCGCTCTCTTTCGTGGCTCCGAAGCTTCCCCCTCCTCCACCCGCAGTCTCTGCCCGCGAAGGGGCTTCCTAGTGTGTGGAAACCTTTCCTTCTTCACGGCTCCCTCCCACTGGTGCAGGTCCCATCGCTATGCTTTTGTCTCTGTTTATTCTTTTTTCTTTTGCGCCACCCAGGTACATGGGGAGTTTCTTGCCTTTTGGGAAGTCTGAGGTCTTTTGCCAGCGTTCAGTAGGTGTTCTGTAGGAGTTGTTACACGTGTAGATGTATTTCTGATGTATTTGTGGGGAGGAAGGTGATCTCCACATCTTACTCCTCTGCCATCTTGAAGGTCTCTCCTGCAGCATATGAATTTAAAAAGAATTTTCTGACACCAAGTCATCAGACTTTCCACAAATGTTCACAGAGACTGGGTCTTTGTTTTCAAAATTTGAATAGAGTTGGGGCTCTCTGCCCTGCGTTGAGTATATTCTTTTCTGAAGGTCTAGCCGGATAATCCCTTGAGTTCAGCCATGTGTTTTCAGTTCAGGACCATAACTGGGTGCAAACCACCACCAGATCTGCTCTCCTTTGAGGAGATTAAAACCCAGCCACTGTCCTCGGGACATACTCTGTGACAGTTGGGGTAGGGTAAACAAATATATGTGTGTCAAAGATAAGAGGTAGCACTACCATAGAAGAATAGGGAAATATTTGCAAGTATTTAAATATCTGGAAAGAGAAACAACAAAAAATATGGCTCATAAGGCAAAGACCTGGAGGAAGGGAGGGAGCCATCCATATCTGAGGAGAGAACAGCAAATACAAAGGCATATCCCTGGCATGATGGGGCAACAGCAAGAAGGCCAATGAGGGTGGAAGGCACTGAGCGAGGGGAGAATAGTAGTTATTAGGAGAAGGTACTGTAGGCTCATGAAGTGTCTTGTCCTCCTCTACTCTGAGTGGAGCCATTAGAAGGTTTTAAGCAAATGAGGGTCATAGTATGACTTGAGTTTTAAAAGGATCACTCTGGCTGCAGTATAGAGAAGCCATTAGCCAAACTTTTTGGCCTCAGGGCCTTTGTAATCTTAAAAAATTATTGAAGACTCCCAAAGAGCTTTATGTGGGTTATATTTGTAGATATTTACCGTATTAGAAATTTTAAACTGTTAAGTATTAACTTATTTTAAAATAATAAGAAAACATGTTAACACAAATAATATATTTTTTATGAAAATAACTATATTTTCCCCCAAAGAAAGACAATGACATTGTTTTAAATTTTTACATATTTCTTTAATGCCTGGCATTCAGTCTGTTCACTAACATCATGTAACCTCCAGAAAATTCCTCTGTCCGTTCACCAGAGAATGTGAGTTAAAAAGGCAAATCATGTGTAGTATTCTTATGAAAATAGTTTTGACCTCACTGACTTTCTAAAAAAGGCACACTTTGAGGAAACAAATGGTAGAGACTAGACTGTAGGTGAGAAGGATGGAAGCATGGAGACTAGTTATGAACCTGTTGCAGTAAACCACATGCGACATGCTGGTGGTTGGGATGTAGCAGTATAATTAATTAGAAATGGTCAGATTCTAGATATATTTTAAAAGTTGAGCCACTAGGCTTTGCTGACAGAATAGACCTGGGTGCAAGATAAAGAGGTCAAAATTAACTCCAAAGTTTTAAACCAGAGGAACTGTAATGTAGAATATTGTGGGAATAGCAGATTTGGGGTTGAAATAAAGAACTGTGTTTTGGACTCACTAATTTTGAAATGCCTATTCAACATCTAATTGTAAATGTCAAGTCAGCAGCTGGACGTATGTCTGCATTTCAAGGGAGGGGCTTTTTGTTGCCTTTACATCCCTCAGTAGTTTTAAAAGAAAGAATGCATAAAGGTGAGTTTTCTGAGTCTTTCAGTGTCTGAAATATATTATTCATTCTACCCTCAGATTTGAAAGTTATTTTTGGCTGGGTATTGAACTCTAAATTGACAACTACTTTCACTAAGAATTTTAAAGGATTTTTTTTTTTTTTTTTTTTGCGCTACGCGAGCCTCTCACTGTTGTGGCCTCTCCCGTTGCGGAGCGCAGGCTCCGGACGCGCAGGCTCAGCGGCCATGGCTCACGGGCCCAGCCGCTCCGCGGCATGTGTGATCTTCCCAGACCGGGGCACGAACCTGCGTCACCTGCATCGGCAGGCGGACTCTCAACCACTGCGCCACCAAGGAAGCCCAAAAGGCTTTTTTTTTAAACCTTTTTTTTTTAGCATCCAGTAAGTACTGTTATTGAGAAGTCTAACAATATCAGTGGTTCTGAATTTTGTTTCTTCATATATGCCCTCTAACCCCCTTTATCTCCCAGAAGCTTTCAGGATCTTCTCTTTATCCTTGACGGTCCAACACCTCATGATGGTATGGGGCTTTAGTTATTCCTCATGCTGGACACTTTGGTCATCCTTTTTAAAAATATTGAGTCTCATATTCTGCAATTTGAGAAGATTTTCTTGTAGTATTTTCTGTGTAATTTCTCTACTCACTTCCTCTTTATAATCTTTATGAAATTTTTGTTTTTCAGATATTGGATCTGTACTCTGTATATCTGTTGTTTCTTCCCCATTTGCCTTTTTGTTCTACTTCAGGATGAATTTTCCCAACATTATAATCTAACCCTGATGTTGACATTTTAATTATCTTATTTTTAATTTCCAAGCTTTTTCTGATATGTTTATGGACACAATATCTTCTGCTAGCTCCCTGAAAAGATTAATTATAGTTTAGAGTTTTTTTTAAGTGATTTGCTCTTTGCTTTGCATGTTTCTCCTGCTTTAGGCTTTTGTCTGTGTTCATTTGCTCCTTTCATTGTGTATTTGTCTTCTTTATATCTCTCTTATAAAGGCATTTATATGTGGAGGCATTCCCTAAGTAGCAGGTAATTTATAATTGTCTTCTCATTTAATAGTGAACCATAGAAAGTTGTTTGGGAGTTCTGTGCAAATTGTAGAATTTTTCCACTAAACAACTTCACAATAGGTTGCCCAGGTAGTGAGTGGCCTTTTTTGGGAAGGCTTCCACTTGGATGTCATTATTCCTGGATTACAACTCCTAGCATCTCATTGCCTTCCAAGATCATGTCTAAGTCATCTTTATCCCCCATGCAACCCAAGAGTGTGAGTGTGTATGTATATATATGTGTGTATATATATATATATATATATATATATATATATATATATATGGCAGTGTGTTGACTGGACACATAGACATGTGGCTCTGTTTCATAAACCTAAAAGCACAGAGCAGCAGCAGGACTTGTCTCATATAGTATAGTCAGAAGTGGAGTTGAGTCTAGAACCTTGGACTTGTAGTTAAATATCCTTTCTACAACTTATACACCTCCTACTTTCCATCAGAGCCTCCCTCAGGATAGAAGAGATTTTCTGCTTATTTCAGGAACCTGGAATAGAGCTAGAAATATTCTGTCTGCAGCACCAAATTTCATTTATTATCTTGTATTTTAACTTTCAAAAACATATGAAACCATGTCCCCATTGGTTTCAGTATAACACTTTTAATCCAGAATCTTTGAGTAAAGTCTATGTACCTAGAGAATACACATGTATGTCTTATGGCTTCTCACACTCCCCACGTGGATGCATTCACCTACCCCAGTGTGAGCACTGCCATATGTGGCTAAGAGTTTTGAGTTCAAATGATGTCAGAGATACCCATCCCCTCCTCCTAATAGTGGCTTAAACAAGAAAAGTCATTCCTTCTTTCCCATACTAGTAGGAACGTGATCATGGGGGTCTATAATGGCAAGGGTTCAGCCTCCTTATGTCTTGATGCTCCACCGTTGCTATCATGTATCCCTTGTTGGTCTGATTGAAGTGACATACCCTCCTCAGAAGTGAGGATGAGGGTATGTTGAGGGCAAGCTCCTTTCCTTTAAGGACACAACTCAGAATCAAAGATATCTTTTCTATTTCACTGGTTAAGACTAAGTCACATGGTCACACCTGCCTGCAAGGGGGCTGGAACAGGCACATAAAAATTATCTTGTAAAAAGGAGACACTGGATACCAGGAGACAATAAGTGATCTTTCCTACCGTGGTGTTGCCATCTTATAGCTCAGGCCACAAAGAGCACAGGGCCATGGTAGCACCTTGCAAGGAAGATTCAACATGAAGGCTTTTTCAGTGACTACTCCTGGAAATAGTGACTCAGCTTCCAGGAAGTCTCCTGTAAGGGGACGGATCAGTCCTGCAGCTGCAGCTGCTGGCCATCCTGTACACCCCAGAAAGGCAGCGGTGTTCTTGGATGGCAGCAGTCCGAGGAACTGCCTTTCCACGGTGGTGTGATTTTCATGCTGGCAGGTCTAACCACCTGAAGGTGGGGGGTAGGGATGGGTACTTGTTCTTAGGAACTGCTCCATTGGCCTTATCTTTACTAGTCTTAGCTATTGAGGTTTTCTTAAAGCTTTGGGTCATGCTCCAGGGATGCTAGGTGCCGAGGAAGCTTCAGGAACCACATAGTCAGGAATGGGGTGGGGAGGATCTAACAGATTTGCATATCTGGGACCTCTAAATTTCCAGATATCTAGTTCAAGAGTTGGGGTAGGTTGGCATGTTCATGGGTTTTTGTTTCAGTATATCCATGCAGCAAAGACAGGTAAAACAGGTAAATTAGAGGTGGTTGATTTGAAGAAACTGGCCTATCTTGAGGTAAGTGGAAAAAATTACCAGATGTTTTAGAGGACACCACAGTTTGGGGGTACTTTTAGGCATATTCCATGAACAGTAGATATAGAGAAACATACAGTAAGTGGGATTTTCAGAATTCAGAAGCTTCCCAGGAGAGAAGCCTAGCTAATATTTTCTTAATTAAATAATGAGGTTGATAATTGTCATATTTACTGCCAAGCATTTTTCTAAGTGTGCATAATTTAAAGAGATTGCCACAGACCTAGATTTCAAACCTAGGTCTTTCTGGCTGTAAAATTTGCATTTTAACCACTGCATTATGTTATGTTGAACAAAATGGTAAGTAGAGATAACTTACTTCCATTTTTAGTTTAATGTGGCTGCTTATGACTAAACTTAGAGTTCTCAGAATACAGATGTTCAATGACGTAACATATACCCATAAGGCAATAACAGGAATACTTTTATTTTACTGTTGGCATATATTGCTTTGGACTAAGGATTTCATATCAGCCTAAATGTACAAAACTAGAATCACTTCATAGAGAAAAGAATTTGCACAAATTACCCTGAGGTTTTGTATTAAAATGCTATTAATATCTCACTGATGCCATAAGAAGGAACATAGCCCACCTTTATGAATGATTTTGCCTAGTAAGCTCAGTCAGCAGTGGCCATTGTGGTTTGGAAGAAAGATGCTTAGTATGACGACAGTCTGTTTCTACAAAATTTTCAGGAGACCTATTCTTCAATAGAAGGGAAGAGAGTATTAGACCCAAACTGGAGCCGTGCACAAAGGACCGGATCACATTAGAATATTTGATGTGCAAAACCAAGAATGTTTTAGGTGAGGCAACAAGGTGTGTTATTGATGTTAAGCGGCAGACATATTTATAGAGACTGAGGAATGTGAGTGTCTGACTGCGAGCAACTTTACGTTCACTCAGCTGTATTGAGATTTTTTTTATTAGATTGAAATATACCATGCTTTCAAAAAGCCCCCTTGTGCCACATCCAAATAAGAGCAGAATAGGTCCCTTATATGAGGAAACCACAAGTCTTGAAAACAGTGGTGTTCCTTGATGTTCTTTGGCCGCACTACTGTTTGGTTTAACTAGCATTTCTGGTAATGGAATTGCTTGAGTCTCATAATTAGTTTGCTTAGAATTTTGTTTCTGCCAGACCTCTTCCTGTTGACACATTCAAACTGAATCAAAATTATTTGTATGACATCATAAGCAGTGTAGGTATAGCATTTGAAAACAGTCTAAGGCTCTGATATATTAGTTAATCTATTTGGGTGTGTTTGCTTGGAAACCTGGAATGAAGCCTGTTTTAAAATGTTTGTTTTTAGACTATAATCTGAGAAAGAGAAAATTTTTCATCCCTATGACATTTTAAGAGAGTCATTCCCAATCTCTCAACATCGCATACTCCAACTAATTTATTTAGTGAAAGTGGGGAAAGGAGCAGAAACGCTACCTAAGCATCGTCAGTATTTTTATATCAGAATCACCTATGAAGAAGGTTAAAGAAATCTTCATTATCTTTCCTAAACTAAGTATTTGACATAAAAATTGAAACTGTGTATTATCTTTCATTATCAAGTAATAAACTATAAATTTTTATTAAAAATATGGATGTACAACAGGAAAATAGACTAGCTGTACTCTCATTTAGCTATGCGATGAGATTAGATTCTACTCTTAAAATTCTTTAAAATTATTAAGTGCTTGACCAAGAGACTGAAGAGCTAAGAGATTTAAAGCCAAAAAGTTAGGAGTCAGCACCAATGGAAAAGCAAACAGAAAGTTTAAAGATAACATCTCTTAATATGTTATACTCTGAATATAATATGAATTTAAAAGAAAGCATCTCTGATATTATAATGTAAGTTAATAGGACATGTTAAGTAGTAGCACTCCCAGTTTTTAAGAAACCCTTCTTTAGAGTAAAGGAAAACACCCTTTCCTGCCAACTAATTCCTAAATTAAATCAGGAAGAAATTCAATTTTCAATTCTGTTATCCATGAAATGTTAGGTTTAGTGACTTACTTAGAATAATTGGCTCTAAAACCAGATCACCTTGGTTGCATCCAGGCTCTTCTACTTACTGCTGTGTAACCCTGGGCAGGACGTTTAACCTTCCAAGGTCTCCGTTTCTTCCGTAAGGGTACCTAGAGCCTAGGGATGTTCGGGGATAAATAATATGATACATGTGACGTGCCTGACACTGTCTAGGCACGTAGTAAACCTTAGCTCATGTTGTGGTGGAGATGGGATTTTTCTTTATTCATAAAGAGATCTTTGCTGGTAAGACCCACACTCACTGTTATTCTAAAATAAAACACCTGTAAAGTAAAAATGGACCCCATCAAAACTACAGTTCTAGTGTTCGATGCATCGTCCACATTAGAAAATGTCCTGGAGGGGTAAATCATTGCCGTGCCTGTGGAGCTCCTTGTCATTATTCCTCAGACAACAAGGTCAGAGGCTGGGAGTGCCAAAATGCGCAAGGCAGCGTCTGCCCTTATAGAATTTATAGTGTGGGCGGGGAGATGGATTCATATATAAATAACCCCAGGGAGTGAAGGAGTGAACAGAGCAGGTAGGGAGAGTGTTGATCTTGGACTGCCTGTGAAGACACCCAGCCACAGCCTTCCAAAATAGGACACTGCAGTTGTGGTCATGACCCCGTCAAACGTCACCCTCTTCCCACAGGAGGGTGGGCCACCTGGGGAAGCCTGTCATTCTGATGTGGTGATCGGGGGAGAGGTGAGGTACCTATTAACTAAAGACATGATACAAAAATATGAGTTCATAGAGTACTGAAAGCATTTTAAGTAAGTGAACTCTGCTTTGGTAGGCACAGATAAAGCTCCAGTTTTTCCTTAAGACATCACCTGGTTCATAGGGTTACTTTTTAATCACAAAAAGAGGAAGTACGAGGTTTCTAGGGAGATAGATCTCAACCTCAGCTGCATGTTGGAATCACCTGGGCACCTTTAAAGAAGACACTTCATGCCTGGGGTATGTTCTGATTTAACTGGACCCGGGTATTAGTATTTTTAAAACTTTCCAGCTGATTCCACACATTGAGAGCCACCACTCTATGTCCCCTGCGTTTTGTTTCCCCCAAGATTTTCTAATAAATTTCAGGAGCCCGGCTCAGCCCAGATTCTGTCAACAGGTTTTGCAGTGGGTAATTCCTGATTGAGCACCAGTACATGTGTTTCCCCTTTGGAAGCACATGGCACTCTCTGCTGTTTCAGTAAGTGATGTTGGCTCCTGGGGAAATACTCACCTTAGGCTCCGAGCAGAGCAGCGGGGGGCTTTCTCAGCTAGCACTCCGCCCCCAGAGAGCAAGTCGCACCCATTTTTCACATCTCAGTGGCATGACCAACCCACAGGTTTTGTTCTAGAACCGTCTATTGAATAATATAACAACAGGTTCTTCCTGTCTACCCTAAATCTCTCATGCCGCCGTTTGAGGGCCTGTTTTTACATCTGAAATTGAAGCACTTTGTAGTCGGTACCTTAGTCTACCCATATACTTCTAGGTTCTTGAATCATCTGTTAGACTTATATATTCCTTTGCTTGTCTCGATTTAGGTAACCTGTCTCCTTAAATTCTGTTTCTGTTGCTTTATTCTTTCAATCAAAAAATACCTACTGAATGACAAATATGGGCCAGACACTCTCCTGGACATTAGGGACAAAATAGTGTCCAAATCTGACAAAAATTCCTGCCTTCATGGGACTTATGGTCAAGGGGGAGGAGACAAGAGAAACACGTAAGTAACTAAAATGTGTAGCATGTTCAAAGGTGCCAAATGCTATGGAGAAAAATAAGGCAGGGCAGGAAGAAAGGGAGTGCCGGGGCTGCGGTTGTAATACATGAAATCAGCTTTGCTGTATTATCCACACGAGAGCTGGTGAAGGCTTGGCCCAGAGTGGTAGTGACAGAAATGGTGAAAAGTGGTTGGAATGCAGATAAGTGCTGGTATCAGGAAGAGGAGAATTCCAGGCAGAGGGTACTGCACATGCAAAGGCCCTGGGGCAGGAGTGAACCTGGGATGTTGAAAAAACTGCAGGAAAGACCAGTGTGGCTGGAGCTAGCCAGAGTGAAGGAGGCTATGACACTGGTGCTGAGCGTGGGAAGAGTGCAGACTACATAGGGCCTAGTAGGATTTTTGTAAACATTTTGGCTTTTTCTGAGTGAGACGGAGTTGTCAGAAGGTTTTGAGCATAGGAGAAACCCAATATTTTAATAGGATCATTCTGCCGCTCAGTTGAGACAAATCTATATGGGTCAGTGGTAGAAGCAGGGAGACCAGTTGTGAGGCTATTGCAGTAATCTAGCTGAGAGATGATGGTGGCTTGGACCAGGGTAATAGCAATAGAGCTGAGTTGGAAATATTGAAATCTGGATATATTTTTGCAGGTGGAACTTGCTCTTAAATAACTGTCTATCTAATATTTTTCCACATTCCTCTTGAAAGATGGAACTCAGACTCCAGTAAGGGACTGAATAATGCTAGTTATAGCAAAAGGCTGACTTACAGGCTCTTCTTACCACCAGTTTAGTATCATGTTTTTTGCAGAATGATGGTAGATTCACCATGGCTTCCCACAGTCCTGACTCTCCCATCCTCCTGCACTTGTGCTTTGCCAGTCATTTACCATTGAGAATTCTGACCCAAACTATCAATGATCACTCTTGCCTGCCATTGCTTAGTAAGTACCTGTCCTTCCCTTCTTGCAGTCTTTACCTTATTCTATGGTAGGTCCCTGGAAGGTGATTTAGACAGGCAATGGAAGTAGAGGAAAGAATATGATACTGCTACAGTTATTATCTAGGAGCCCAAGTTCAAAATAAATCAGGCCGAGAACCTCTCTTTTCCCACTCCTCTCCTATCTTCCCTCTCCCAACTCCCTGAACAAGGCAGAGAAAGATTTTCCTTTTCAACCTCCGCATAAATCTCGCAGGTGGCCTTTTATACCTTCTTTGCTTCTCCTCTGCCCTGAAGCAGAGTGTGGGTATCATGAGAAGATGCAGAGTGTTGCAAAAACAAATCTGGTGGTTCTCTTCTTCAAAACTAAGTGCACCTAACTCTAAATTCTGGTATTTACAGAAATATTTCTGTTATACAGGCATACCTCACAGGTGTTGTGTGTTTGATTCCAGACCACCACAATAAAGCAAATATTTCAATAAATCAAATCACACCAAATTTTGGTTTCCCAGTGCATATAGAAGTTATGTTTATAGTACACTGTAGTCTATTGTGTGCAATAATAGCATTATATTTAAAAAACAATGTACATACCTTAATTTTAAAGTACTTTATTGCTAAAAAATGTTAACCATTATCTGACAATGTAGGGTGGCCACAAACCTTCAATTTGTGAAGAGCAATAAAACAGGTATAATAGTTATTCATTTTCAACAACTGAGAGAATTTCAGAATATGTGTATACTCATTCTTCATCATTCATTCATTCAGCAACTATTTACCGAGTCCTTTTTATGTGCCAGGCACTGTTCTGCACACTGGGAGGTACGAGTGAACAAAACAAAGTCCCTGTTTCTTATGGGATGTACCTTATAATGCAGGAGACAGACAAAAACACTAGTAGACACGTATGTAGTACATCTGATAAAGATAATGCTGTTGATAAAAGTCACTTAGGAGAATGAAAAACTGGAATGCTTGGATAGTGTGCCACTGGTGGTGACAAGTTAGTATTAATATTTTAAAGAGGGTCACCAGAGACAGTGTTCCATTATCATGTTAATGATAATATGACATTTTCACGGTAACCTAAACAAGTGAGAGAGTAATTCAATCCCACATCTGGTGGGAAAATGCTCCTTGCTGTAGAAGTCCTTAGGTAGTTTTCTTCTCTCTGTATACTTCCAAAGTGACTTCATACTGTCCCATGGCTTTAATCACTTCCTATACCCTGATGACCCCCAAATTTATATCTCCAGCCCAGATCTTTCCTAACTCTAGCCTAGTATATCCAACTGTTTCTGGAGTCCCTCCACTTGTTCGTCTTAATAGATGTCTCATATTTAACATGTCTCTAACCAAATTCCTCATCCCCCCCTCCCCAAATTTGCTCTTTCTGTCGTTTCCTTCTCCCTTCAGAAAATGTCACCTCCATCCTTTCTGTTCCTCAAGTCAAAAATCTTGGTGTCATCTTCTCTCTCAAACCATACATCTGATCCATTAGATACATCATGAGTCACTTATATTGGGGAAAACAAGAAAAGGAGGAAACTTGGGGAGTTGGGATGAAAACATTAAGGTTAAATATAAATAGAAAGCAGAGCACTAATAGAAGTATCTGCAGGTTGTATTTGATGATATGAAGAAAAATTGAAGCTAAGGGAACATGCACCCTAGAACTCAGGTTGACGTGAAATCATATCGTAAGTCAGATTCCCCTGAAAGAGCTACAATTTCAGAATGGTCTACATGTTTGGGTATGTCTTAACATCAAGAATTAGTTGTTTGTCTTTTTCGTATTGAGCTGCATGAGCTGAAGACCTAAATAGACATTTCTCCAAAGAAGATATACAGATTGCCAGCAAACACATGAAAGGATGCTCAACATCACTAATCATTAGAGAAATGCAAATCAAAACTACAATGAGGTATCACCTCACACCAGTCAGAATGGCCGTCATCAAAAAATCTACAAACAGGGCTTCCCTGGTGGCGCAGTGGTTATGAGTCCGCCTGCCGATGCAGGGGACACAGGTTCGTGCCCCTGTTTGGGAAGATCCCACATGCCGCGGAGCGGCTGGGCACGTGAGCCATGGCCGCTGAGCCTACAAGTCCAGAGCCTGTGCTCCGCAACGGGAGAGGCCACAACAGTGAGAGGCCCGCGTACCGGAAAAAAAAAAAAAAGTCTACAAACAATAAATGCTGGAGAGGGTGTGGAGAAAAGGGAGCCCTCTTGCACTGTTGGTGGGAATGTAAATTGATACAGCCACTAGGGAGAACAGTATGGAGGTTCCTTAAAAAACTAAAAATAGAACCACCATATTGACCCAGCAATCCCACTGATGGACATATACCCTGAGAAAACCATAATTCAAAAAGAGTCATGTACCACAATGTTCATTGCAGCTCTAATTGCAATAACCAGGACATGGAAGCAACCTAAGTGTCCATCAACAGATGAATGGATAAAGATATGGCACATATATGCAATGGAATATCACTCAGCCATATAAAGAAACAAAATTGAGTTATTTGTAGTGAGATGGGTGGACATAGAGTCTGTCATACAGAGTGAAGTAAGTCAGAAAGAGAAAAACAAATACCGTATGCTAACACATATATATGGAATATTAAAAAAAAAAAAGGTTCTGAAGAACCTAGGGGCAGGACAGGAATAAAGACGCAAATGTAGAGAATGTACTTGAGGACACGGGGAGTGGGAAGGGTAAGCTGGGACAAAGTGAGAGAGTGGCATAGACATATGTACACTACCAAATGTAAAATAGATAGCTAGTGGGAAGCAGCTGCATAGCACAGGGAGATCAGCTCGGTGCTTTGTGACCACCTAGAGGGGTGGGATAGGGAGGGTGGGAGGGAGACGCAAGAGGGAGGAGATATGGGGATATATGTATATGTATAGCAGATTCACTTTGATATAAAGCAGAAACTAACACACCATTGTAGAGCAATTGTACTCCAATAAAGATTAAAAAAAAAAAAAGAATTAGTTGGCAGAACTAAGGCTGCCAACCTTAGTTCTTCCCAATCAACCCAGGGATTGGGAAGAGACTTCAGGTACCTATGGGAATTTTTTACGTAAAGTGCACCTGAAGCATTTTCTGTCCCCTGCTTCTGGAAACATTGTGTGATCTGAAACTGGAAGCAAGAAATTGAGAATCATAATTTTAAAAAGACAATGGGGCTTCCTTGGTGGTGCAGTGGTTGAGAGTCTGCCTGCCAATGCAGGGGACACGGGTTCGAGCCCTGGTCTGGGAAGATCCCACATGCCGCGGAGCAACTAGGCCCGTGAGCCACAACTACTGAGCCTGCGCGTCTGGAGCCTGTGCTCCGCAGCAAGAGAGGCCGCGATAGTGAGAGTCCCGCGCACCGCGATGAAGAGTGGCCCCCGCTTGCCGCAACTAGAGAAAGCCCTCCCACAGAAACGAAGACCCAACACAGCCCCCCCAAAAATTAATTAATTAATTAATTTGAAAAAAAAGACAATGAACATTTGAACCATTTTTTAGAAAAACAAATCCTCTGTAGACATATCTGCAATAAAGCAAAACACTGCTGAAACATCAAGAAAGGGAGGATCTGATAATTTTCTAGGGGCAAGAGATGGTTAATAGTTAAGTGTCTTGACCAAATTAACTTGAATAAGAAAAATGTAAAGGAAGTAAGTAGTCACTGTCCTTCTATTTTCATTTGGTATATGTTTCCCAGTATTCAAATTCTCAGTACAGAAGGTTCTCGCTGTTTTGCTGCACTGAGTTCCTGAAAGTCACATGCAGATCCCCCTAAAGGAGATTGGAACAGTGTGAAATTGGGGGATTGCATTCTCCACCCAAGGGTTTACCATCAAACGAAAAATAGGTGTAACCAAGAGTATAACATAAAAGATATTCTGTGGTTCTGGTAAAATTGTGTTTTTCTCTCTACTTACAAGAGAAGTGTAAGTGCGATACCAGTTACCCCCTCGTGGAGAGAAGCTGAGTCCTTTGTAAACTTTTAAAAGATCTTTCCTCAGACTGGATTTCTCTCTCAGTGCCAGATTTTAGGCTAGAGATTTGATTGCCCTGAATTCAGTCCTCAGATAGCTAACTCCCCAAATAGGCTTTTTGGCCAATGGATGACAAGGCTGAATTTCCCATAAAGGAGGTTGTTAGAGACTAAAATAATTTCTCTCATGAAGTAGAATGAGTTTGAGCATTGGAATCTGACAGAGCGGAGTGGGAAGTTTTGGTGTGCCAGTCACAGGCTTTGTAACCTTGGAGAAATCATTCGTCTCTCTTGTACATTTCTTCTTCTGAAGAGCTAAGATCATACCTGCCTCATGGGTTTCATGTGGAAGCTCAACAGATAACTTGTTTAATGCCTGGTATTTAGTAGGTATAATAATATTAAATATTCATTGTTAGATCTTTCCTCTCCCTTTTAACAAAAACGATCTTTCAAAGCTTGTTTCTTTTGTTTTAAAAAAGAATTGTTTTTAGTTTGATACCTCAAGTTAGAGCTGAAGGCCCTAAACACCAAGAAATTCTTATTCTTAATAGTAAACTCCCTATCATACTTATCAAATTGGATTGTTAGCTCTATTGATAATATTAGTAGTTGTCATATATGAGTGCTAATTTCCTGCCTAGTACAGCAATTAGTGTTTGCCAGAATTACCTCTTATACACTTCCCAGAAACCCAGTGAAGGAAGATACCATCCTTTTGCCCATTTTAAAAATGAGGAAACAGGGCTTCCCTGGTGGCGCAGTGGTTGAGGGTCCGCCTGCCGATGCAGGGGACACGGGTTCGTGCCCCGGTCCGGGAAGATCCCACATGCCGCGGAGCGGCTGGGCCCGTGAGCCATGGCCACTGAGCCTGCGCGTCCGGAGCCTGTGCTCCGCAACGGGAGAGGCCACAACAGTGAGAGGCCCGCATACCGCAAAAAAAAAAAAAAAAAAAAAAAGAGGAAACAGAAGGATTGAGTAACCTGTTCATGGTCACCCAGCTCACAAGTGGCAGAGCCAGGATTCACACCTGGACGCTTTGACTTCAGTGCCGTGTCCTGAATACTATAATACTAGAGTAATCCTTTAATACTGCAGTAGTACATTAATATGAATGTCTCTTCTTGCCTTAATCGCCAGGGACATAACTCCTCCAAAGAAGTAGAGATTGGGCATGGAAAATTTAACCTATTCCTTCTGTTTTTATTTCTTTTGCCTTTTCCTATAATAAAACCAGAGGTCTAGACTGAGTAGAGATTCTATACCATTTGGGGAAAAATAAGTGTGTGAAAATAATACATTAAGCTGAACTTTTAAAATCATTTAAGACCACATGTCACTGAGGAAAGTCTCATTTGATCCCTGCAGACCCTTTGCCTTCCCCCTATTTAATTCTGTGAATTAAAAGAAAAGAAAGGTACAGTTTATTTATTAGATCAGCTTTGTCTTTATTACCGTGCTTCCACTCCCTTGGATATTTTTTCTTTAATCCGTTTACATGTTTTTTGCCTGTTGCCATGGTAAAGCTCATTCCATGATATGAGAGATCTTGGTGCCAAAGGTTTTCCTAGTGTTAAATCCTGCATTTTCACTTCCACATTTTTATCTTGGTGTTACTAGGGCAACCCAAATAATTTCATTTTCTCTTTGAAGTTGATATCTTTTAAAGCTCTTATACCCTTATGCTGACTCATTCATGTTCTTACCACTTTTTTCTAGTTTAATTCCTGCAGCTACTTTCTTTCCACACACGTTTTTCTGCTCTTCTGTAGTCATAACAGCTGATGTACTGCAGTGTAGTGGTTAAGTATTTGGGGGATTACAAATCCCACTGAGGATTAGAAAAGCGCTATGGACTTTCTCACCAGAAAGAAGCACCAGTTTAAGAAAAAAGGATGAATATACAATGGGGAAAGGATTGTCTCTTTAATAAATGGTGCTGGGAAAACTGGACAACCACATGCAAAAGAATGAAACTGGAACACTATCATATACCATACACAAAAATCAATTCAAAATGAGTTAAAGACCTGAAACCATAAAACTCCTAGAAGAAAACATAGAGGGTAAGATCATTGACAGTGTTTTTAGCAGTGAGCTCTTGAGACCCAAAACAAAGGCAACAAAATCAAAAATAAACAAGTGGGATTACATCAAACTAAAAAGCTTCTGTACAGGAAGGGAAACCATCAAGGAAATGAAAAGGCAACATATGGTATGGGAGAAATTATTTGCAAGTCATATATCTGATAAATGGTTAATATCCAAAAAATATGAAGAACTCATGCAACTCAATAGGAAAATAAAAAACCCAAACAATCCAATTTTTTAAAATAGGCAGAGGATTTGAATAGATATTTTTCCAAAGAAGACATACAAATCGCCAACAAGCACATGAAAATGTGCTCAACGTCACTAATCATCAGGGAAATGCAAATCAATGGCTATCATCAAAAAGAAGAAATAACAAGTGTTGGTGAGGATATGGAAAAAGGGGAACCCTTGTGCACTGTTGGTAGGAATGTAAATTGGTGTAGCCACTATAGAAAACAGTGTGGTGTTTCCTCAAAAAATTAAAAATAGAACTACCATATGATCTAGCAATTCCACTTCTGTGCATTTATCCAAAGGAAACAAAAACACTAACTGGAAAAGATGTGTGCACCCCCATGTTCATTGCAGCATTATTTACAACAGCCAAAACATAGAAACAACTGAAGTGTCCTCTGATGGATGAATGAATAAAGTAAACGTGGTGTCTATATACAATGGAATATTACTGAGTCATGAAAAAGGAGGAAATCCTGCCATTTTCAACAACATGGATGGACTTTGAGGGCATTATGCTAGGTAAAATAAGTGAGACAGAGAAAGACAAATACTATGTGATCTCACTTGTATGTGGAATCTTAAAACAAACAAACCAAAAAACTCATAGATACAGAGAAGAGACTGGTGGTTACCAGAGGCTGGGCGGGGGGTGGGCATGGGGGTCGTGGCTGAAATGGGTGAAGGCGGTTGAAAGGTACAAACTTCCAGTTATAAGATAAATGAATTCTGGGGATGTAATGGACAACATGATGACTATAGTTAACAATGCTGTATTGTGTATTAGAAAGTTGCTAAGAGTAGATCTTAAAAGTTCTCATCATAAGAAAAAAAAATTGTAACTGTGTGGTGATGGATATTAACTAAACTTGTTCTGGTAATCATTTCACAATATATAGTATGTCAAATCATTATGTTGTACAGTTAAAAATAATACAATGTTATATGTCAGTTATATCTCAATTACAAAAAGAAATAATGGATGGAAATACTGAATAAATAGTCTCTCTTATCCAAATTTATTTGGTTCTTGGGTTTTGAATAGCAAGTTGCAAGAGTTTGTGTAACAAAAAATCTATCCCAGTCTATTCCAGTTCAGATTGTGAAAGTTAAGGTACCTATTTATTTCCATTTTTTATTTTATTTTTGGCTGCATTTGGGTCTTTGTTGCTGCGCACAGGCTTTCTCTAGTTGCGGCGAGCAGGGGCTACTCTTCGTTGCGGTGCACAGGCTCTAGGTGCACAGGCTCAGTAGTCATGGCGCATGGGCTTAGTTGCTCTGCAGCATGTGGGATCTTCCCAGACGAGGGCTCGAACCCGTGTCCGCTGCATTGGCAGGCAGATTCTTAACCACTGCGCCACTAAGGAAGCCCCTATTTCCATTTTTATTTTTACTTCATCCCAGGACAATTTCATGCTTGCTTTTATATCTCTGTCCTTCTCTGACAGGGCTCTTGGCAAACTGCCTGCAGAGGTTAAAGGGCTAGTTGGTGTGCTTCTTTCCTAGTGCTGGTCTGGCTCACATAAACCCTTTGGGTTTGAATCCATACAAATAGATGAGGAACAAAAAGAAGGGATAACACATTTTGAGTCTCCTTGCTTATAGATCTGTTGCCCACATAGTCAACTATCGCTTTTTATTTATCTTTTATCCCCAGTACTTGACACAGAGTGGTTGGATAACAAATGTTGAAAGAGGAAGAATGGGAGGGATGGAGGAAAAAGGAAGGGAAAGAGGAAGAAAGAAATGGAAGGAAGAAGGTTCTACCCAAGGGAGGAAAAGAAAAAAACATAAATAAAACAGACTAAAGGAGACTGTCCTCTGACCAAAGACTGAATTTCCTGTGTGTAACTCAGAAGTCAGTTCCGAAGGAGGAATTCTAGACAGATTCTGAGTGAGATGACTACTCCGCAGGCTGGTACACATTTGGACGGATGCAGGAGAGACGAGCAGCCTTTGGCCCTCATAGCTGCCACCTTAGAAAAAGACTGCTGGTGAGTCCCGGTGACTTTTTGTCCTTTCAGTCTAAGAACATGTAACCTGGGGCACCCTCTGTCTCATGGAATCTGAACGAGCTCAGGCTACCCCTTCCCTCATGTCTCCAGAGACAGAAGGTATCAAGTCCAACCTTATTCGAATAAACAGAACCAAAACCTTTCTAATGAGTGATGGAGGGCAAAATGATATGTCTCAAAGGGGGACCCAAAAGCCGTCACATTTCAGCCCTTTCATTCTGCCCAGAATGTTCTCCTGGTCCTGGGCTCCAACTTTATCAAAGTAACTATTCCTACCTATACTTCCTATTTTCATGTAGGCATCACTTCCTAAACCCCCTGTAGCTCAGGTACCTCAGTATAGTAAGTCCCCTACATACGGACGCGTTCTGTTCTGAGAGCACATTCATAAGTCCAGTTTGTTGGTAAGTCCAACAAAGTTAGCCAGGGTCCCCAACTAACACAATCGGCTATATGGTACTGTGCTGTAATAGGTTTATAATACTTTTCACACAAATAATACATAAAAAAACAAACACAAAAAATAAAACATTTTTAATCTTACAGTACAGTTCCTTGAAAAGTACAGTAGTACAGTACAGCATCTGGCATCGAGTGAACAGGCAAGAAGAGTTACTGACTGGAGGAGGGAGAGGAGGTGGGAGGTGGTAGAGCTGAAGGATCGTCAGCAATAGGGGACGGAGGGCAAGCTGCAATTTCACTCATGCCTGACGTTGATGGCGCAGGTTCTGATTCCTTGCTGGATTCAGTTCTATCTGCCCTCTTGAAAAAACGACCCAGTGATATCTGGGTAGGAGCTCTTTTTATCTCATCATGGATGACACGGTAGCACTGGATTACATTCCGAACGGCTGCCACAACCTTCATGTACCATTCTACGTTCGGGTCCTGTGCCTCAAAAACTAACAGTACCTTCTCAAATAAAGAAAATCCCCTTGCCATCTCCTGCATCGTGAATCTCTTCAGTTCTTCAGTTACTACTTCTGCCTCTTGTCTCTCTTCGTCCTTTTTCTGGGCTTCCAATTCCATCAGGTCTTCATCAGTAAGCTACACAATGTAAGTAAACAAAAACACAACCACTTGTAGAGGATGCACGCACGTGACAGTGTACGCCAGACACGTGAACTAACTTACGTGATTGGACATGCAAACACGTTTGTATCTTTGAAAGTTTGCAACCTGAAGGTTCGTATGTAGGGGACTTACAGTATACTACCAGAGTACCCAAAACTTCCACTTCATCACACCTGTCACAATTGTGATTAAATGGTTGTGTGTCGTTATTTACTATGTCTTTTCATCATGATATAAGGTTCATAAGGACAGGAGTTATATCTGTCTTAATCATTGGTATATCCACGTTAGTGAGCTCAATACCTTTCAGATAAAAGCTACCCTAGTACTTGTAGAAAGAATGAATAAAGCTGCCAGGCACCGTGGTAGGTGCTAGGAATATAGAGCTTTTCAATGGCACCGAATCTATCCTTGAAAAACTTTGTGCCTCTAGAGTAGCTATCTCTAATGATAATATATCCCTCTCTCAGCCTCCAGAAAGGAAAGACCAAGGATGAATCAAAATCCTCGCCTTCTACACCTCATTTCCCTAGGTCACACTTCTTTGCCACAAGAATACCAACACTTTTCATATCTAAGAACATTGAGTAGAAATGAACCAACTTATCTCTTACCAATTTCTATTCCTTTGTTGAGTAGACATTTACTTTGTTTTTCCAGAAACAATTTTAACTTATGTCTGTATAACCATTTTTTAGGGCCCTACAACATTGGTCTGTTAAGTTTTTAACATGGGTCATCTGAAATAGGATTAAACATTACAGGATAAGTAAAAGCAAATAAATCCCCACAGTTGTTCCGTAAACCTTGTCTTTTCCCTTGGCCCTAAGCCACCCAAAAGATTATTCACTCGTTCCTAAATCCCATTTTACTTCAGAACTTCCAAGGATCCCTCAGCTTTGAAATGTTCGACTTTTAAAAAGAAATTTTACTTGTTTCTTCCTCACTTTTTCCTTCTAAATCTGTTTTTAAATGTCTGTGACCTTTCTGCATAGTTTTTCAGTATTTGTGATTAATAATTAAAACCTCCCAATTTAACAACTCTTGAATCAGTTTTATTCCTTTCAAGCATCCTCAATCTGCCTTTTCATCCTACTGATGAAGCTGTTGAATAAAACTGCTTTAGATAACTGGATGTCACCATGCAAGTTGATATATTACTGGGCTTTAGTATCTTATCTTCTAGGTCTTTGAACCATTTAAAAATACATTTGGCAGAGCTCAATATCTTTGAAATAGTTTTCTCAGGAAGACCTCATCTGGCCCCAAGCCATCTTTCTTACTAATAATAGCAACTGCAAGTAAACAATTTCAAAATATTGCTATACAGTTTGTCTATAAAGATGGCACTGTTTGGGGTCTTATTCCAAGTTAGCTGATGGGCTCTAAATTTTTCCCTCTATTTTCTTTTTGCTGACAAAGTATTCAAATTAATAAGTCTGAGATCTCACACTTGGAACTGTTTTTGGAACTGTTCTTGGAACTTTGTTTTGAATGAATTATTAATTTGTTCGATTAATATATATTGAGCACCTGTTATGTGCCAAGACTGTTAGGTGTCGGGAAGACAATGGAGACCAACATTCACCCAGAACCACACAAATGAATGGAAAATGGTGTCTATGACAGGGACAACCAAGAGAGGTCCACAGTGCTGTGAGAGCCTGCAGTGTTGGATTTGCCCTAGTCAGTGAGATCAAGGACAGCTTCTCTGAGTAAGTGGTACTAAAGCCAAGCTCTGCAGGGTACATAGGAGTCTGAAAAGTGAGGAGAGATTGAAAGAACATTCCTATCGTAGGGTTAGCACCACAAGGACCTGCTACTATTGCTTGTATCTCCTTTGTAGTGACTTTATGAGAGCCCCAGAGATCACTCAACCTTTGCAATCATGTGCATCACCTAGTTTCTTTCCTTTTTCTGGAGGGCGGGAAATAGGGTCTTATTATGTGTTTTTGGAAAAGAATAATTATCTTCAGAAACAGATGTATTTTAATGAATTGATTTATATTTTCCAAGGATTTTTTCATTTAGATTCTTGGCACAGTCTAGCCTTTGACCATATTCTCCTGGAGCCTTCATATACAGAAGCTTTTTATGCCCTTTGCCAGCCTTTAGGATGGGAGACTCTAGGAGAACTGAATATCATCATGTTAGATTTTATTTAGCTTTGCTGTAAGAAGATAAGAGTTGGAAGAGGGAGCTCATATAATGTCTAACTTGGAAAAGATGGGCCATTAAATCAATGTGTTAACTTTACAGCCAAACCCAACAAATATTTTTCTTTTAGACACAAAGCCTTGCATTAAATATTTATTGGTTGGCTGGACAAAAACCTAATATTCCAATATTCAGGTACATTCATGTCAGTTTTAATATGCTGACAGTAAAATTCTGGTCATTGTTGATTTTCTCCTGTAGTTTTTTTTTTTTTTCTTGGAGACTGGAGGATCTGAACTTCTTCCTTCCATCATGGATTTTACCGAGCACAGCCAACAGAAAAGACAGACCAAGAGCTAACTTCTTGAGAATAACCTTCTTGAAAAGCCCCAAAGAAATTTATTCAGCATTTAATATTTTTCTGCTATTAACAACCCTACCATGGTCCCTGATCTTAAAAGAGAAATTGTGAATGTCAGATTCTTATAAAGATGAGTTAAAGGATGATAAAAATGGTCATACTATAAATCCATTAGTCTTTCAATCTCTCACTTTAACCGCCAATCTCTTGTTTCCGGAGGAGGGTTACTTTTGTCTCCTACTGTATTTAACATGGCTGGAAATTTGAAATTTTACCCCATTGAAAAAGAAAGCTTAGTAGCAAAGTTTTGATAACAAGTTGCTTTAACTTCCCTGTCACTCTTTTGGTTGGTGCTCTGTTTTCATACATACCAGTCTACTTATGTGTGTGAAAAGGTGTTTGTAAAACACACCAAACTTTCTGTTGGAACAGAAAAGGCAACATTCCCCCCACAGAATCATTAGGAATTCGATTCAACAAACTATTGAGCATTTTAGGCCCCATAGCATGCACTATGAAAGAAAAGGTGATCCCTGCCTTTTCAGACTGCTCTATTTTGTGAAAAATAAACAAAAAACTTTTTAGGACTTCCCTGGTGGCGCAGTGGTTGAGAGTCCGCCTGCCGATGCAGGGGACACGGGTTCTTCCCCTGGTCCAGGATGATCCCACATGCCGCGGAGCGGCTGGGCCCATGAGCCATGGCTGCTGAGCCTGCGCGTCCGGAGCCTGTGCTCCGCAACGGGAGAGGCCACAACAGTGAGAGGCCTGCGTACCGCGAAAAAAAAACACAAAAACTTTTTAGTTTTAATGTTCTAGAGAGCAGGAATATTCCCGTCTTCTCCACCTCCCTCTCCTCCCTGTCCCTTCCTCAGAAAGAAAGTTGCCTTCCAGGTAGATGGCTTCCTGCACTTGTTTAAATCTTCCGGCCTGCACTGTATATTCATGGTGTGTCAGCTGCTTAGAACTATTACGCTGTCTTTGTTCAAGGGGGAAAACTGGACTAAAGATAAGCCTCAGTCTTTTTTTGTCCATTAAAGGAAGAAATAAATCATCTTCAAAACAATCATTACAGATTTACTAAATTGAAATCTAGACTTAGTTTTTGGATGTGAAGACTGGTAAGAACCGAAACCTCGTCTAAATCACATAAGGGGAAACAAACAGTCTTTTCAAGAGTTTAGAATCTTATGGGGTTGGGGGGCGGGGGGTTGAGTATCCACTAATTCCTGGAAGGTTGTTCCTGGTTTAAAGGAGGTAGAAAGAGTGTGGAATGAAGAGGTGACCAAGAAGACCAGTGGGGTGCAGAGAGCTGAGGGAATGAGTAACATTTTATGATTTTATGATAATCTTTTATGGTCAGGGTTTAAAAAACGATTAGATCACAATTTAGCCTCATTCTCAAAAAGATTTCTGAGTTGAAATTTACTTAAAATGTATAGATTAAGCATTACATAATTATTAGTGTCATATACATGGAGCTGAAGCTCTTTGACAAAAATTCTAAAGAAATCAAGATCTCACTAAGATTTATAAATGCAGTATTCCAGACCATTATATTGTAAATAAAACTTCTTTGTTTGGCTCTGTTTTCTGCCGATTGTTTCTTAATAGGGTAATGTTTTGATAAGGGAGTCACAAAATGTGGCCATTGGGTACAGGTTGGTGCCTAAGAAGTCGTCATCGAATGACACACCCTTTTAGTAACTGGTGACAGACATTGTACATTAGAATTTCAGTGACCCAGGCTTCCCTGGTGGTGCAGTGGTTGAGAGTCCACCTGCCGATGCAGGGGACACGGGTTCGTGCCCCAGTCTGGGAAGATCCCACATGCCGCGGAGCGGCTGGGCCCGTGAGCCATGGCCGCTGAGCCTGCGCGTCCGGAGCCTGTGCTCCTCAACGGGAGAGGCCACAACAGTGAGAGGCCCGCGTACCGCAAAAAAAAAAAAAAATTTCAATGACCCTTCACTTTGAAATTATAAATTATTCCTGACTCTTGTCCTCTTCTCAAACTGTCTCTTCAGTAGTGGATGTTCTTTGAATAATCACTATTTACAGTGTGAAGCTGTGTGATAATAGTTACTCTCTTATTTATTGTAGTATCAAACTATAACAGAGGATAATACCATAATAGAAGAATTTGGTCTTTACTACAAAATGCTCAGTTGGGCATGTATATGTTTAGGCCTCTTTGAATTTAACAAATATGTATGGAGGGTCTATTCTAAGGCATTGTGCTGTTTTCTAGAAGATACAAAGTTAAACAAGATATAAAACTTGTCCTCAATGAAATGAAAACAGCCACCTCTTTAAATGCACCATTGGCACCAGAAACAATAATCAATCACATGTACAAAGAAGAGCAGTTACAATTCATGCTTTTATAGGAATTTCTTTCAGGCACATTCTCCTAGTAGAGGACACAGGGGTGAGGCAGGCACTTTCTCTATTTTGTTCACTTCCATTCCACCAGCACCTAGCACGGTGCGTGACATATCTTAAAATTTATATTTTTAATGTACATTTTAATATACATTTTAATACATATTTATTATAATGCTATAATTATTTATAGCAAGTGCATGAGTAAATGAATTATGCTTGTGAGAGAAAAATCAGCTACTGATAATAGTACATAACAAATTTTTGGTGGTGGTGGGATGAATTGGGAGATTGGGATTGACATCTATACACTAATATGTATAAAATAGATAACTAATAAGGACCTGCCGTATAAAAAATTAAATTAATTTTTTAAAAAAAGCTTATGACTATGTTAAAGATAACTGTGGAAACTAGTATGTAAAGCAGCAGCCTTGAGATGTGTGACCTGAAGCACAGTGACTAAAGGGGTTTTCTTTAAATATGGGAAGGGTATAATGAGAAAGAGGTATTCTATCTTTACTGATTAAAAGATAACTAAAATTGCCAGGTAGGCATAATTTTTGTTCCCCACCTGTCTTAGAAAAACAGGTTAAGCTCATTTTGAATACTTTTCAAATAATGTGATTGGGCCATTAATTTAACACATGGCATAGCGGAAATATTCAAGGAGATGATAGTACAGAAGTATCCACTGGGTTGCAAGTTCAACTTGCCTCGTGATTCCTTCTGAATCTAAAGTTCTCATTTATGGGACTATAAGAGCACTATAGCTTAAGAATCATTTAAATGTATTAATAATAGTTTATTTTTCATTTTATTTTCAAAGAGGGACATGAAAAGAGAAATTCTATTTAAACCATTTGTTTCCTAGTATATTTTAGATTCTGTACATTCAGATCAGCATGATGTAGTTAACTAAGAGCTGTATAGTAAGAGGTAAGATTTGACCAGAAGTCAAGGCTCACCGCTAGCTGTGTTCCTTGGGTAAGTCACATAATCTCTCTTGGTTCAGGTTGTTCACTCATAAAATGAGAGTTATGGAGTGGATGACTTCTGAAAGTGCCTTTCAGGTTCTGAACTGTTATAACCCATTTATGAGTTTCTTTAAATTAAGTATATGTCTATAGAACCATATAATTATGGTCTTCTGTAGTGGATTTTTCTAAAAAAAATTTTGTCACATATACCACAACTACAGAGTAAAACACAATCCAGAGTCACACTCTCCTAAGAAAGAAAGATATTTCTATAAAATTAGAAACTTCGGCTTTTGTCCTGTTTTTTATTTCCATCTTTGCGCTGCTAGAGGAAACGTAATTTGTTTTATAATTGATGTTTGGAGCATGTTCTGATGACTTTATTTTGATTGGTACCACTGAGAAGGACCCATAAATAAATCATGGTATTTCTGTGCCCTTCCTCTTTTACACTGCTTTTCTGCACTGGCCTTGGCTCTGCCAATGTCCCGGCCCTGCACTGTGGGATATTCCTCCCATGACATTACTCAGACACATGCTTTGCTTTCATAATCATTCTTTCCAAAACGAAAGGCAATTGCACCCCCTATCTTTATTAAAATTACTAGTTATTCACTGATTTATTCAGCAAATATTGAGTGCCTACTATATGCCAAGCATTATTTTCTAGGTACAGGGACACGTCAAAATACAAAATAGAATTGAAAAGAAAGTTCCTGTCCTCAAGAAACTTTCATTCTTTTAGGGGAGACAGACAATAAGGAATATAAGTATTTTTTGACAGATGGGATGTGGGATGTAAGAGACAAAGAAGACTCACGGATAACTCCAGAAACGTTGGTCTGAGCACCTGGAAAGATGGAGTTGCCATCAAGGGGGAAAAGTTGCAAGAGCAACAGGGCTTTGCCAGGGATGGGAGAGGTGGAGATAAGGGAATGGAACTGGAGTTAGTGTGGCACGTAGTGAGTTTCATGTGTCTACTGGATGTCCAGACGGAGATACCGAGTAGGCAGTTGGGTCTGCCATTTAAAGCACTATGCTCACAGGGGAGTGAGTTAGGGGAGAGAACTGCATCGAAGACTAAGCATTGGGCACACCAAAGTCAGAGGTCAGGGGGAAGATGAGGTAACAGACAAGTAGTTAAAGAAGGAACAGCATGGAAAACAGGAGGAAAACCTAAAGGCTGTGACATCCTGAAAGCCAAGTAGAGAATGGTCACTTTATGCCAAATGCTGAAGATAGAGCAGGTAAGGTGAGGGCTGAGAATTGACCATTAGATTTAGCCACGTAGATGAATAATATATGTGGGTTTCTTTCCTGTAGAATTCACACTTGATGCTCAGGAATTACTGAATTTTTAAAATTCATTTTTGTAAGGGGACACTCACTATGTTACTGATATGATTACTATTATCACTTGGAATTGGCCCTTGTTTCCTTGAGTGGTATATGATTGTACTGTCTAAAGGTGATGCCATTCTCCATCTGCCAGAAAAATGTGGAACAAAGCACTGTTAGCCATATATACCCACCTGATAGCTGTTGGAAAACAGTGTTAGCAATCAGATTTGAATCAAAGTAGAATATGTTTGGTATTCTTAAAGTCATGGGTTAACAAATAGAGTAGAATTTGTTCTGTAATTAATTCTGGAGAAGATATTAAACTTCTCCTGAGAGGGAGGAAGACAGATTGTTTCAGGAAGAACCAGATAAATGAAAGAAATAAAAAACTCTGAGTTTGCAACTAACTTTACCAATATTCTTTACCTAAGGATTATGTTATGTGATATTTTTGAGAGGTAAAATTTTATAGACAATGAGGCCATTAAAATGACTTTTGGTAATAAGTATTTTTAATAAAAGTAATGCAAATAGATTTCTGCAAAAGGATACAGAGGCAAATATATAACATAATATAAAAGTTTATATATTTTTAATTAGGATACCAGAATTTCTTTTTTAAAAATTTTTTAAAAAATTTTTATTGGAGTATAGTTGCTTTACAATGTTGTCTTAGTTTCTACTGTACAGCAAAGTGAATCAGCTATACGTATACATATATCCCCTCTTTTTTGGATTTCCTTCCCATTTAGGTCACCACAGAGTGTTGAGTTCCCTGTGGTATACAGTAGGTTCTCATTAGTTTTCAATTTTATACAGAGTATCAATAGTGTATATATGTCAATCCCAATCTACCAATTCATCCTAGCCCCCCCTCACCTTGGTATAGGATACCAGAATCTCTTGATTGAATGTGAAATGCCATGTTTCCAAAGACATTATTAGGTAAGCTAAAATCTTACATAATGGTTGGAAATTAGAGCTGGAAGAAATATAAAGATAACCATTTATATTTCTAAAATAGAAAAAAAAATTAAATATAAGTATAATTATCCTAATTGATCTTTAGGGGAAAAAACTATAAACTCAGCAGTTTATTCAGAAGTGGCTTCTTCAGCTTGAAATGGTCACAAATCGTGTGGAAACTACAATGATAGTGAAAGAGAAATTGTGTCATCACTGTAATACACAACTTTAAGAGATGCTGAAATTTGTGAAAGAATACAAAATTGTTTTTCAATTAAGCAAGCACAAGGTTCATCTACCCTCTGTTTAGTTTTGGCGTTTTTAAGTCAACTTCTCCTTTACTTCCTCCTTGCATCAAAAATAATTCCAAGGATTAAATCTGTGCTGGATATTGGCTTTGAGCCTTGTGATATGTAAAAACAATAAAGTCTATGTGTATGTGTATTATACATCTGTGTGTGTATTATACGTATGTCTGCATACATTTATATGTATTATATATGTACGTACATATAAGGGCATGTACATACACGAGTACATACACACACTTACCCAAAAGAGGTTAAGTACATTGAGTAGAGTTATAATGCTGAAAGTCTGTTTCATCTTGACTGTTTGTTTCTCTGACAGTCCGTCTTAACTAGGCTGTACCAGTATTAGGAAGCAGTAGATAATACTTAAGTTTCTTAGATTCCTCAGTTTGTCTTTATTTTCCCTATGAAGAGAATGATGCCAATGAAACAACTCAGCCAAGGACTCAGAGAATCTCATGAATAAGTGCCAGGCCTTTGCTTTTGCAAGGTGAGCCATAGATAAAGGAAGGAACAGTGAGCCTCTACCTCAGTGGTTCTCAAAGTGTGACTCATGGAACACCAGTCACCTAAACATTTTCAGGGGGTCCACAAGATCAAAACTAATTTTTAATGCTAAGATATTTTTTTGCCTTTTTCACTGATGGTACAAAAGCAATGGTGGGTAAGTCATCTTAGCGTGAATCAAAATAGAGGCACCAAATTCTACTGTACAGTATTCTTCATTGGCACACTTTTACAACTTAAAGGAAGAAAAAAGCCAGTTTCATCTAATGTCCTCATTGAATCAGTAAAATTATTATTTTAATAGCTCTCGACCTTTGACTACGTATTGTAATAATATACAGTGTGATGAAAGGGAAGAATACATAAAGCACTTCTGCTGAATTCAAAGTACAGTGGGTGTCTCAAGGGAAATCCTTATTGGAGTTGAAAGTTGAATTAGCCACTTTATCATAACATACCATTTTTAATTGAATAAAACAACTGATTATTCAGACTTGACTATGTGGAAGATACTTTCTCAAAATGATTGAAGCGAACTTGACATCTCAAGGCAAACAACTGATAATATTTGCTGCCACAAATAAAATTCAAACTTTCAAGTGAGGAATAGAATTTTGGAAAATTTGTGTCCACCACCATGAGTTGGATAGCCTCCAATTACTTAAAAAATTTTCTGATGAAAGCAGTAGTGATATTAATGAATGTGATTTTTAGGTATGATTTGTAACATTTGGAAGATCTCCATAACTAAGTGATCCAGTATTTTCCAGATGACCAACACATGTTTTTACCAAATCATGTACAGATAAAAGATCCATTCAAAGTGAAAGATAGACGAATGAGTTTTTTTTTTTAACATCCTTATTGGAGTGTCATTGCTTTACAATGTTCTGTTAGCTTCTGCTGTGTAACAGTGAATCAGCCATATGTATACATATATCCCCATATCCCCTCCCTCTTGCATCTCCCTCCCACTCTCCCTATCCCACCCCTCTAGGTGGTCACAGAGCACCGAACTGATCTCCCTGTGCTATGCAGCTGCTTCCCACTAGCTATTTGTTTTACATTTGGTAGTGTATATATGTCAATGCTACTCTCTCACTTCGTCCCAGCTTACCCTTCCCTCTCCCCATGTCCTCAAGTCCATTTTCTAGGTCTCCGTCTTTATTACTGTCCTGCCCCTAGGTTCATGAGAACCTTTTTTTTAGATTCCATATATAGGTGTTAGCATATGGTATTTGTTTTTCTGACTTACTTCACCCTGTATGACAGACTCTAGGTCCTTCCACCTCACTGCAAATAGTTCAATTTCGGGTTTTTTTTATGGCTAAGTAATATTCCATAGTATATATGTGACCCATCTTCTTTATCCATTCATCTCTCGATGGACACTTAGGTTGCTTCCATATCCTGGCTACTGTAAATAGAGCTGCAATGAACATTGTGGTACATGATTCCTTTTGAATTATGGTTTTCTCAGGGTATATACACAGGAGTGGGATTGCTGGGTCGTATGGTAGTTCTATTTTTAGTTTTTTAAGGAACCTCCATACTGTTCTCCATAGTGGCTGTATCAATTAACATTCCCACCAACAGTGCCAGAGGGTTCCCTTTTCTCCACACCCTCTCCAGCATTTATTGTTTGTAGACTTTTTTTTTTTTTTTTTGCAGTACGCGGGCCTCTCACTGTTGTGGGCTCTCCCGTTGCAAAGCACAGGCTCCGGACGCACAGGCTCAGCGGCCATGGCTCACGGGCCTAGCCGCTCCGCGGCATGTGGGATCTTCCCGGACCGGGGCACGAACCCATGTCCCCTGCATCGGGAGGCAGACTCTCAACCACTGCGCCACCAGGGAAGCCCCCTGTTTGTAGATTTTTTGATGATGGCCATACTGATTGGTGTGAGGTGATACCTCATTGTAGTTTTGATTTGCATTTCTCTAATGATTAGTGATGTTGAACATCCTTTCATATGTTTGTTGTCAATCTGTATATCTTCTTTGGAGAAATGTCTATTTAGGTCTTCTGCCCATTTTTGGATTGGGTTATTTGTTTTTTTGATATTGAGCTGCATGAGCTGCTTGTATATTTTGGAGATTAATCCTTTGGCAGTTGCTTCATTTGCAAATATTTTCTCACATTCTGAAGGTTGTCTTTCCATCTTGTTTATGGTTTCCTTTGCTGTGCAAAGGCTTTTAAGTTTCATTAGGTACCATTTGTTTATTTTTGTTGTTATTTCCATTATTCTAGGATGTGGGTAAAAGGGATTTTGCTGTGATTTATGTAATAAAGTGTTCTGCCTATGTTTTCCTCTAAGAGTTTGATAGTGTCTGGCCTTACATTTAGGTCTTTATCCATTTTGAGTTTATTTTTGTATACTGTGTTAGGGAGTGTTCTAATTTCATTCTTTTACAGGTAGCTGTCCAGTTTTCCCAGCACCACTTATTGAAGAGGCTGTCTTTTCTCCATTGTATATTCTTGCATTGTTTATCAAAGACACGGTGACCATATGTGTGTGGGTTTATCTGGGCTTTCTATCCTGTTCCATTGATCTATATTTCTGTTTTTGTGCCAGTACCATACTGTCTAGATTACTGTAGCTTTGTAGTATAGTCTGAAGTCTGGGAGCCTGATTCCTCCAGCTCCGTTTTTCTTTCTCAAGATTGCTTTGGCTATTCGGGGTCTTTTGTGTTTCCATACAAATTGTGCAATTTTTTGTTCTAGTTCTGTGAAAAATGCCATTGGTAGCCTGATAGAGATTGCATTGAATATGTAGATTGTTTTGTGTAGTATAATCATTTTCACAATGTTGATTCTTCCAATCCAAGAACATGGTATATCTCTCCATCTGTTTGTGTCGTTTCTAATTTCTTTCATCACTGTCTTATAGTTTTCTGTATACAGGTAGTTTGTCTCCTTAGGTAGGTTTATTCCTAGGTATTTTATTCTTTTTGTTGCAGTGGTAAATGGGAGTGTTTCCTTAATTTCTCTTTCAAATTTTTCATCATTAGTGTATAGGAATGCAAGACATTTCTGTGCATTGATTTAGTATGCTGCTACTTTACCAAATACATTGATTAGCTCTAGTAGTTTTCTGGTAGCATCTTTAGGATTCTCTATGTATAGTATCATGTCATCTGCAAACAATGACAATTTTACTTCTTTTCTGATTTGGATTCCTTTTATATCTCTTTCTCCTTTGATTGCTGTGGCTAAAACTTCCAGAAATGTGTTGAATAACAGCGGTGAGAGTGGGCAACCTTGTCTTTTCCTTGATCTTAGAGGAAATGATTTCAGTTTTTCCCCATTGAGAACGATGTTGGCTGTGGGTTTCTCATATATAGTTTTTATTATGTTGAGGTAAGTTCCCTCTATGCCTACTTTCTGGAGGGTTTTTATCATAAATGGGTGTTGAACTTTGTCGAAAGCTTTTTCTGCATCTATTCAGATTATCATATGGTTTCTATCCTTCAATTTGTTAATATGGTGTATCACATTGATTGACTTGCATATCTTGAAGAAACCTTGCATTCCTGGGATAAACCCCACTTGATCATGGTGTAGGATCCTTTTAATGTGCTGTTGGATTCTGTTTTCTAGTATTTTGTTGAGGATTTTTACATCTATGTTCATCAGTGATATTGGCCTGTAATTTTCTTTTTTTGGTGACATCTTAGTCTGGTTTTGATATCAGAGTGATGGTGACCTCATAGAATGAGTTTGGGAATGTTCCTCCCTCTGCTATATTTTGCACGAGTTTGAGAAGGATAGGTGTTATCTTCTCTCTAAATGTTTGATAGAATTCGCCTGTGAATCTGTCTGGTCCTGGGCTTTTGTTTGTTGGAAGATTTTTAATCACAGTTTCAACTTCAGTGCTTGTGATTTGTCTGTTTATATTTTCTATATCTTCTTGGTTCAGTCTTGGAAGGTTTTGATTTTCTAAGAATTTTCCATTTCTTCCACGTTGTTCATTTTATTGGCATATAGTTGCTTATAGTAATATCTCATGATACTTTGTATTTCTGCAGTGTCAGTTTTTACTTCTCCTTTTTCATTTCTAATTCTGTTGATTTGAGTTTTCTCACTTTTATTTCTTGGTAAGTCTGGCTAATGGTTTATCAATTTTGTTTAACTTCTCAAAGAACCAGCTTTTAGTTTTACTGATCTTTGCTATTGCTTCCTTCATTTCTGTTTCATTTATTTCTGATCTGATCTTTATGATTTCTTTCCTTCTGCTAACTTCGGGTTTTTTCTGTTCTTCTTTCTCTGATTGCCTTAGGTGTAAGGTTAGGTTGTTGATTTGAGATGTTTCTTGTTTCTTGAGGTAGGATTGTTTTGCTCTAAACTTCCCTCTTAGAACTGCTTTTGCTGCATCGCATAGGTTTTGGGTCATCGTGTTTTCATTTTCATTTGTTTCGAGGTATTTTTTTATTTCCTCTTTAATTTCTTCAGTGATCTCTTGGTTATTTAGTAGCATATTGTTTAGCCTCCATGTGTTTGTATTTTTTACAGTTTTTTCCTGTAATTGATATCTAGTCTCACAGCGTTGTGGTCAGAAAAGATACTTGATACAATTTCAATTTTCTTCAATTTACCAAGGCTTGATTTGTGACTCAAGATATGATCTATCCTGGAGAATGTTCCATGAGCACTTGAGAAGAAAGTTTATTCTGTTGTTTTTGGATGGAATGTCCTATAAATATCAATTAAGTCCATCTTGTTTAATGTATCATTTAAAGCTTGTGTTTCCTTATTTATTTCCATTTTGGATGATCTGTCCATTGGTGAAAGTGGGGTGTTAAAGTCCCCTATTATGATTGTGTTATGTCGATTTCCCCTTTTATGGCTGTTAGCATTTGCCTTATGTATTGTGGTGCTCCTATGTTGGGTGCATAAATATTCACCATTGTTATATCTTCTTCTGGATCGATCCCTTGATCATTATGTAGTGTCCTTCTTTGTCTCTTGTAATAGTCTTTATCTTAAAGTCTATTTTGTCTGATATGAGAATTGCTACTCCAGCTTTCTTCTGATTTCCATTTGCATGGAATATCTTTTTCCATCCCATCACTTTGTCTGTATGTGTCCCGAGGTCTGAAGTGGGTCTCTTGTAGACAACATATATATGGGTCTTGTTTTTGTATCCATTCAGCCAGTCTGTGTCATGTGGTTGCAGCATTTAATCCATTTACATTTAAGTAATTATCAATTTGTATGTTCCTATTACCATTTTCTTAATTGTTTTGAGTTTGTTTTTGTATGTCTCTTCCTTCTCTTGTGTTTCCCGCTTAGAGAAGTTCCTTTAGCATTTGTTGTAAAGCTGGTTTGGTGGTGCTGAATTCTCTTAGCTTTTGCTTGTCTGTAAAGGTTTTAATTTCTCCATCGAATCTGAATGAGATCCTTGCTGGGTAGAGTAATCTTGGTTGTATGTTTTTCCCTTTCATCACTTTAAATATGTCCTGCTACTCCCTTCTAGCTTGCAGAGTTTCTGCTGAAAGATCAGCTGTTAACATTATGGGGTTTCCCCTGTATGTTATTTGTTGCTTTTCCCTTGCTGCTTTTAATATTTTTTCTTTTATTTAATTTTTGATAGTTTGATTAATATGTGTCTTGTTATGTTTCTCTTTGTGTTTATCCTGTATGGGACTCTCTGCCCTTCTTGGGCTTGATTGACTGTTTCCTTTCCCATGTTAGGGAAGTTTTCAACCATAATCTCTTCAAATATTTTCCCAGACCCTTTCTTTTTCTCTTCTTCTTCTGGGACCCCTATAATTTGAATGTTGGTGCATTTAATGTTGTCCCAGAGTTCTAAGACTGTTCTCAATTCTTTTCATTCTTTTTTCTTTATTCTGCTCTGCAGTAGTTATTTCCATTATTTTATCTTCCAGGTCACTTATCCGTTCTTCTGCCTCAGTTATTCTGGTATTGATCCCATCTAGAGTATTTTTAATTTCATTTATTGTGTTGTTCATTGTTGCTTGTTTCCTCTTTAGCTCTTCTAGGTCCTTGTTAAATGTTTCTTGCATTTTGTCTATTCTATTTCCAAGAATTTGGATCATCTTTACTACCATTATTCTGAATTCTTTTTCAGGTAGACTGCCTATTTCCTCTTCATTTGTTTGGTCTGGTGGGTTTTTACCTTGCTCCTTCGTCTGCTGCATATTTCTGTTTTCTCATTTTGTTTAATTTCCTGTGTTTGGG
This sequence comes from Leucopleurus acutus, assembly GCF_964270905.1. Classification (NCBI taxonomy): domain Eukaryota; kingdom Metazoa; phylum Chordata; class Mammalia; order Artiodactyla; family Delphinidae; genus Leucopleurus; species Leucopleurus acutus. The sequence goes on along the minus strand of NC_139143.1, from coordinate 114,684,218 downwards.
GTCTCCTTTTCGCAGGCTGCAGGTTCCTAGTTTCCGTTGTTTTTGGTGTCTGCCCTCCAGTGGCTGAGGTTGGTTCAGTGGCTTGTGTAGGCTTCCTGGTGGAGGGGACTGGTGCCTCTGTTCTGGTGGGTGGGGCTGGATCTTGTCTTTCTTGTGGGCAGGGCCGCATCCGGTGGTGTGTTTCGGGGTGTCTGTGAACTGAGTATGGCTTTAGGCAGCCTCTCTGCTCATGGGCAGGGTTGTGCTCCTGTCTTGCTAGTTGATTGGCGTGGGGCGTCCAGCACTGGAGCTTGCTGGCAGTTGGGTGGAGCTGGGTCTTAGCATTGAGATGGAGATCTGTGGGAGAGCTCTCGCTGATTTATATTACATGGCGCTGGGAGGTCACTGGTGGTCCAATGTCATTAACTCAGCTCTCCCACCTCAAGAGGCTCAGGCCTGACACCAGGTCAGAGCACCAAGACCCTGTCAGCCACATGGCTCAGAAAAAAGGGAGGAAAAAAAGAATGAAAAAGAGAATAATAGATGAAAAAACTTATTTAAATAAATAATAAAAAAAGAAGAGAACAACCAAACCAATAAACAAATCCACCAATGATAACAAGTGCTAAAATCTATACTGAGATAAACATAAAAATTAGAAACAAATAAGTCGCAGACAGCAAACCCCAAGTCTACAGTTGCTCCCAAAGTCCACCTCCTCAATTTGGGATGATTCGTCTATTCATGTATTCCACAGATGCAGGGTACATCAAGTTGATTGTGGAGCTTTAATCCGCTGCTCCTGAGGCTGCTGGGAGAGGTGTCCCTTTCTCTTCTGTGTTCTCACAGCTCCCGGGCTCAGCTTTGGATTTGGCCCCGCCTCTGCGTGTAGGTCGCTGGAGGGCGTCTGTTCTCGCTCAGACAGGACGGGGTTAAAGGAGCAGCTGATTCGGGGGCTCTGGCTCACTCAAGCCAGGGGGAGGGAGGGGTACGGATTGCGGGGCGGGCCTGTGGCGGCAGAGGCCACTGTGACGTTGCACCAGCCTGAGGCGCGCCGTGCGTTCTCCCGGGGAAGTTGTCCCTGGATCACGGGACCCTGGCAGTGGCAGGCTGCACCAGTCCCAGGAGGGGAGGTGTGGATAGTGACCTGTGCTCGCACACAGGCTTCTTGGTGGCGGCAGCAGCGGCCTTAGCATCTCATGCCCGTCTGTGGGGTCGCGGCTGCTAGCCGCGGCTCGCACCCGTTTCTGTTGCGCCTTCAAGTGGCGCTTTTAATCCCCTCTCCTCGCGAACCCGGAAACAATGGTCTCTTGCCTCTTCTGTAAGTCCAGACTTTCTCCCGGACTCCCTCCCTGCTAGCTGTAGCGCACTAGCCCCCTGCAGGCTGTGTTTACGCTGCCAACCCCAGCCCTCTCCCTGCGCTCCAACCGAAGCCCGAGCCTCAGCTCCCAGCCCCGCCCGCCCTGGCGGGTGAGCAGACAAGCCTCTCAGGCTGGTGAGTGCCGGTCGGCACCGATCCTCTGTGCGGGAATCTCTTCGCTTTGCCCTCCGCACCCCTGTTGCTGTGCTCTCCTCCGTGGCTCCGAAGCTGTCCCCCTCCGCCACCCGCAGTCTCCGCCTGTGAAGGAGCTTCCTAGTGTGTGGAAACCTTTCCTCCTTCACAGCTCCTTCCCACTGGTGCAGGTCCTGTCCCTATTCTTTTGTCTCTGTTTTTCCTTTTTTCTTTTTCCGTACCCAGGTACTTGTGGAGTTTCTTGCCTTTTGGGAAGTCTGAGGTCTTCTGCCAGCGTTCAGTAGGTGTTCTATAGGAGTGGTTCCACATGTAGATGTATTTTTGATGTAGTTGTGGGGGGGAAGGTGATCTCCATGTCTTACTTCTCCACCATCTTGAAGGTCCTCCCTGACGAATGAGTTTTAACATCAAGGAGTTTGAAAAGTTCATTGATATAGTTTTCAGATTCCATATTGCAACTAACCAAGTTAGTTTGATATATTATCAAAAGTTAATATCCCCAATTATATAAAAAGTCTGTTAAGAAAGTCCTCCTTTTGCTAACTGCACATATATTTGATTCATAAATTTCAATCAAAACAACATATCTCGGGCTTCCCTGGTGACGCAGTGGTTGAGAGTCCACCTGCTGATACAGAGGACATGTGTTCGTGCCTCGGTCCGGGAAGATCCCACATGCCGCGGAGCGGCTGGGCCCGTGAGCCATGGCCGCTGAGCCTGCGCGTCCGGATCCTGTGCTGCACAACAGGAGAAGCCACAACAGTGAGAGGCCCGCGTACAGCAAAAAAAAAAAAAAAAAAACTCAGCAGATTGAATAAGCAGATATGAGAATCCAGCTATATTCTATTAAGCCAGCTTTTAAAGAGATTTACAAAAATATAAAACAATGCTATTATTCTCATTAATTGTTTTTGTGTTGGAGAATATAGTTATTTTTCGTAATAACAATTTATGTTAACTTGTAATGGTTTTGTTATTTTTAAGTGAGTTAATATATATTTTTGAAATTTCTTGGTTTTAATTTCTCATGTGGCCAGTATTGATAGGTATCACCCACCTAAAAAGTGCTCTTTGAGGTCCTCCTCACTACATTTTAGAACATGAAAGGATCCTGAGGTCAAAAAGTTTGAGAACACAGCTCTCAATAAAATACACATTGGTATATTTTATTCCTGAAATTGTTCCTTGCTTCAAAGAACAAGCCCAATTCCCTCCAAGATGTACAGGAAGTTATCATGAAGGAGACAATAACTAAATCTATCAAAGGATGTAGACTACAGCACAGGCACCATACTTGTTAGTGCTGTCACTGTAGCTGGCTAGGGTCCCCCCCAATCTGATTGAGTGAGCATTGCTCCACGAACAAGCATCCGAATTCACCCATCAATTTAACAGACAGTTGTTCAGGGCCTCTTGTTTTCCAGGCACTGTGGTAAGTGGTAGAGGTGCAAAATAGAACAAGACAGTAGCTTTTAGGCAGAATGTGGAAGTTAAGATGAGTTCGTGCCTGTCTGTGACCGCCACTGGATAGCTGTGACGAGAAAACATTTGGGGCCATGAGATTATAATGATCCATTGAGAAGAAAAAGGTCGTGAAAGGTCAGGAAAATCAAACTTTGGACTAGTCTGAAATGCTAATAACACTAGGAATAAGTGAAGTTTTTCATTTAGCTTGGGTGGCTTGCCTGCAACATATGTTTTGAGAACACACATATGCATAACATATAGGTTTTCCCCCTTCAAGAAACTTCCAGCCCAGTGGTGGTAACAAAGTAGAGTTAAGAAAGTTGTGTTTTCGGACTTTTCATGGTGGTCCAGTGGGTAGGACTCCGCACTCCCAATGCAGGGGACCCTGGTTCCATCCCTGGTTGGAGAACTAGATCCCGCGTGCATGCTGCAACTAAGAGTTTGCGTGCCACAACTAAGAAGTCCTCATGCCACAACAACGAAAAGCCCGAGTGCCACAACTAAGACCTGGCGCAGCCAAAAATAAATAAACAGTAAAAAAAAAAAAGAAGAAAAGGAAAGTTGTGTTTCAATAAAATGAGGCAATCATATCAAATGCTGCAAAGATGTCGAGTAGGTAGGTCATAGGTGAAAGCAGCATGAAGCGGTTGAATTTTCAACGTCATGTTAAGGAAGACTGCTTAAGAAAAAGTCAGATAAAGCAGTGAGATGGAATGGAACACATTATAATAGTTTCCAAAGATAAACAGCAGTGAACTCCAAGAAGAGGCTCTGGTTTTCTTTAGGCTGTTTATTGTACAGCCTTTAATTCACTATTAGGGAAGAGAAGATCCAGGAAACAAAAAGGCTTGGAAGAATGAGCACCAAATGTAGCTTTTCCCTGCCTTTAATCAGACTAAATAACAAGGGCAGGTGTAAAGAGCAAGATTATTGGATCCAAAGATGGCAAAAGGGAGAGAAACTGTCTTTTTGGCCCTCACTGGCCACCCTTATTCCTTGCCATGAGATAAGGAAAGAATATTCCTTCTCCCTGTAGCTGGATGGTTACCTTCAAGTCTTAGATCATAATACAGGCAGTGGGACTGAGCGATAAGAAAGGACAACGCAGGCTAAGAAAAGGATGTGTCTCTTCCCCTTTTCCCAGAGCCTCAGTGCACCCTATTCATTTATCCTCTGTCATTTAGATAGAGTTAGGTGTTTCCAGAGAAAACTGTCAGAGGATAAGTTTGAGGTTCACAGTGAAATTTAGGAAATAGAGAAAAAAAATCAAGTCAAAAGCACAGGAACCAAAAAAAGAGGGAGGGCAAAAAAAAAAAATTGAAGTTCTCCCCAACACCTCCTCCCCACAATGAGACTGTCCCTTTTACAAGAAGAGGACCAGTGGCAAAGCCGTTTGCCTTCCCCAGGGAGCAAGCAAAAGGCTTTACAAATAGGGCTTAGTAAATAATTAATACAAACCAATGCTGAGGATACACTTAAAAAAATAGTTTGAAGCAAAAACCTAAGATGATAAGATAAATGGCAAAAACATTTTAAAGGATGGGCTCTGCTCTTTCTGGCATCTTTGTGCTCTGTTTAGGGGAAGGGAGACCAGGAAATAACGGGTGGCTCTGGTCATGCTCTCTCTGGTCCATGTGGAGCTAAAGGGCACCCACTGGTTAGACAAGAGTTAGCAAAGGTACTTGATTTTTCGACATGGGGCTCCTTATTTCCTCAATTGGTGGATTTCTCAATGGCTTGTTCAAACTCTGAGGTGCTGTGACAGCTCCTGGACTGATTCCGACCACTGAATCCGACGAGTTGAAGCGGAATTTCAAATGCTGTTAACAATGCAGTATGTTGTGCATAAAGATAAATTAATTCACCAGTAATCTCTCTTTTCTCAGAAACATGATTCCGGTGACAGAGTTCCGGCAGTTCTCTGAGCAGCAGCCTGCCTTCCGGGTTCTGAAGCCATGGTGGGATGTATTTACCGATTACTTGTCCGTGGCCATGCTGATGATCGGTGTGTTCGGATGCACTTTGCAGGTAGGTCCCTAGACTCATGTCAGAACAGAGCCAGGGGCTTCCCTGGTGGCGCAGTGGTTGAGAGTCCGCCTGCCGATGCAGGGGACGCGAGTTCGTGCCCCGGTCCGGGAAGATCCCACATGCCGCGGATTGGCTGGGCCCGTGAGCCATGGCCGCTGAGCCTGCGTGTCCGGAGCCTGTGCTCCGCAACGGGAGAGGCCACAACAGTGAGAGGCCCGCGTACCGAAAAAAAAAAAAAAAACAGAGCCAGAGCAAGTCACTAAGCCGTTGAGACCTCTTTAAAAAGAGTGTGTGATTTTTAACCATGTATATATTAGTTGCTCTTCTGTACTTATGCATGGTGTTTGCAATCATGGCAGGGAGCCTGAAGCCTGATTTCCCAAACTTTCCTAATTAGGTAAATATGGTACTTGTAAGATTTAACAGAGCTCAAAGAGCAGTTGACTATAGTCAAGTAATATTTGATGTCACAAACATCAAAGGGAGCCCTTTATCTTTCAAAGTTGGTTTTATATCCACAGCAAAATATAGAATATAGCAAAATATATTATGTATAGCCAGAGTGCCATTTATATTGTTAAAATGGAATGTTTTTCTTTATCTCTTACATTTACCCCCGATAAGATTTTCTGGGAGGACTGACATTTTGATGAGATATTATCTTACCCAATGCTTAGTTCTGAATTAAATTGTAACTGAATCATAATTTGTTCTCTATAGATACTGTATATTCATATATTGAATCCAGATTTTTTGCAAGCCTATGTATCAGGCACCATACTTTGAGGACATATATACCTGTAAGCTGTTCATTTCTAGGGGGAAACTAGATAAACAAACAACAGAAAAGGTTATACTGTGCTAGAGTTTGTTTTTTTTTTTTTTTTCTGAAAAGCTCTATGCAAGTCCAAAGGAGAGGAACAAGAGAAATGGTGTATTAAAACTTGAGAACCAGTCAGGAAAAGGGAGCTGGGGATGAAGAAAGTGCCAGGAAGAGGAAGGAAAGCTCCAAGTCATGGATATGAGAAAGGACATGACGTCTCTAGGAAACAGTCATTAGGATTGACACCCTTTGGGTGTCATCAGCATGAGAGTTGAAGCCATGCCCGGGAATGGAGTCACCCCAGGAGAATGTGGTTGGTGAGATGATGTCAGGAATAACAGTAAAGAGCGAATGAATGAAAAGGAGACTCCTCTGGAGAAGGCTGAGTAGGGGCAGCCATAAGGATGGGGGGAAACCAAGAGAGAGGAGGGGCTCAGGTGTGGTCAGTGATGGCACGGGCTAAGGGGAGAAAAGCAGTAGCTAGGGCATTAGAAATCTTAGTGTCACTGGTTGGAAAAGTGAATGGGAGTTAAAGGCTTATGGAACTTTCAAGTAGATCATCTGAGAGGAAGGAGAGCCAGGAGAGAGCGAAATAGCTAGAAGTGGTGCAGAGGAGAAATAAAGACCTTTTTAATGTTGATTTTAATAATAGTTAACATCTAGTGCTTCCTACGTGTCAGGCACTCTTCTGAACACTTTACACATGTTTTAAATCATTTCATCCTCATGCCAACCCTAGGATATACTGTTATCATCCCCGTTTATAGATGCAAAACTAAGGCACAGAGAGATTAGAGAAACTTCCAAGGTGAGTAGCAAAACCCTTATTGAAGTCCAAGCAGTTTGGCCCCAAAGTCCCTATCCTTAATCCCTAACACCATGCTGCTTTTTATTTGTGGGCTGAAAATATCTCGCCCTCCTCCCCCCACCAAAAAAAAGGATGCCAATGAAAAACTAGAGTTTGAAAGAGAGAAAGGGCATTAATTCATTCATAAATAAAACAAATAGTTGTTGAAGAATCTACTGTGTGCCAGGCACTGTTCTAGGGGCCAAGCATTTTCAGTGCAGGAGGAAAGAAATAAAAGACAAATATCCCAGCCTTAAAGAACTTAAATTCTGTGGGGGAAAAAACAAGCAAAATAAGCAAAATCAGTTGGTAAATTATATATGTTAGAAGGTAATAAGGACAATGAAAAAGAAAATAAAGCATACGAGGACGGTAGGAGATCACAGCAGGTGAGATTAAGAGTTGTGGTTCTCAAATAGGGTGGCCTCACTGGGAGGTGACTTTTGAGGAGGGAACTGAAGTCGGTGCGGGAGCGGGCCTTGCAGATGTCCCGGGAGGAGCCATCCAGACAGAGGGAAAAGAAAGAGTAAGAGACACAATGAACAAAGCAGTCACAGGACCCCTCCCCTTCTGCAGGAGAATTTGACATTTGGCTTTCTCAGCTTTCTAGCTCAGCTTCTCTGGGAGCCTGATAAAGGTAGAATGTTAACTGTGTTACTAGGCAACATTGCTTATGGCATAAATGGCTGCTGATTGGTCAACTGCATCTGGGCTGGGAGAATGATAAGTGCCTGGTAGGAAGCCATAGATGGGATTTCTGTGACTGTGGTGACACTTGTAACTGGGCATGTCCCTTGATACATGGAAGGTGTATCTACTGAGTTACAAGAGCTATTGGCTCCTTTGGAGCATAAGGCATCAAAGCCAGAGTAAATCCGGAATCTGCCTACAGTGGATCTCTTTTTCTTGCATCTGAGATGATCGTGGAGAAGCTTAGGGAGAGACTAGCTCCTGGGCAGTGGTGTGGACCACCACACAGGCAGTTGTGAAGATTCCCCCAAAGGGAGAGAGTCTGATGCTGCCTGGCTGACAAGCTGTGACTCCAATCCTGTTTCTTTCCAATGATTCTGGTACCAAATGAGGTTTATGATAATACTATAAGTTTGAATGTTGAGATGATCCTAGGAAGACCCCTGGTGATGTCACAGGCCTGAAGCATGGGTATTCCTCGCATGTTGAGGGAAAAGCCAGGTGGCCAGTGGGCTACAGCAGAGTGAGGAGAAGAGTGGTAGAAGAATGAGGCCTGAGAGGTAACAGCTGCCGGATCACGTAGGGCCTGGAGGCCCCTGTAAAGGTTCTGTCCTTGCTCTGACAAGGGTGGGGCATGTTTGGAGGGTTGGCATTATCTGACTTAGGTTTTGACAAGACCACTCTAGGTGTTGAGAATACAGTATGGGGGGGGGGCAAGAGCTGAAGCAGGGAGATTACTGAGAAGGCTAGTGCAATAATCCAGGGAAGGTATGAATCAGATGGCTTGGACCAGGACTGAAGCCGTGGTTCTGGATATATTTTGAAGGAAAAAACATTAAGACTTGCGAGAAGATTGAACTGAGCGTGAGTGATATGTATGAGAGAAAAAGAGAAATCAAGAATGACTCTTCAGATTTTGGGGCCTGAGCCACTTGGAAAAAGTTTGTTTTTGAGCATGTTGAGTTTGAAATATGTTAGATATCCAAGTGGAGAAGTGAGCAGTTGGATATAAGACCCAGTAGTTCAGGGTAAGAGAAGAATGGTCAGGAGGAAGGATGTGATGGATCCAGGATCCAGGTGGGATTATCCTTGATTTGGGTGGAGGGTGTACCTTCCACAAGAATAGTAATGATGGCTACAGATGCATTTTATTGCAGGAGAGGAGAGGCACAGTAAGATGGGAGCGTGTGCCTTGTAGCTTCTGTGAAATAGTAAGTGACACATCTGCTGAGCGATTGTGAGGTAAGGGAGGTAGCAGGATGTGGCAACAAGGTAGGTAGTAGAGAAGGGCGAATTTTGGAGTGGCAAGTTTGGGAAATAGCAGAGGGAGGTGACATAGATCTGCAGGAGGACTCTATGTCTGTCTTTATTACTGTGCCACGCACAGCACCAGCACTGCCACAGGACCTGCTTATGAACAAGCACAGGAGTCGTTTCTCCTTTTTTTTTTTTAACTTTTAATTTTATATTGGAGTATGTAGACGTTTCTCTTGTTTACTTATTTCATAGCAGGATGAAATGCAGAAAAGAGAAACCACACAGAGTATCTATAAGAACTAGTAGCTAACTTGGAACAAAATAAATGAAAATGGTAGTGTGGACCTATGAAAGTGTCTATGATGAACATCATTTAGGGATGTGGCCAGTGACTTCAGAAGGGGATTCAAGAACAACTTAAGCATCTCTTCCTGAGCCCTGGTCAGAACCCTCTTCCTGGAGCACAGCCCCCGTCATGTCTCTCTGCTGCACAGAAGCATCCCACTTAGCACCCTGCCCAGCACGCTTAGTACCTGCTCCTCAGATGGGTGACCTAATCTGGACACCTCACACACAGGCCTGTTTTATCCTTACAGCCTTTAAGAAGAATATGGACACCAATTGACTGGGTACAGGAAGTGTAGTCTGAGATGTCAAGATTCTAAAAAATGTGAAATACCCCAAAGGAAAATTCCATCAGAACATGAAGGTTACCAGGCTCAGAATTCATATGGGATGGACCATTTGTTCAACAAACATCCCTAAGCACCCGAGATATGTCAGGCATTATGTGGGGTGCTCGAAACACTGAAAGAGAAATACAGTACAGCCCCTGCCGTCAGACTGCTAATAGTCTACAGACTGTACAAATACAGAAGCAGTGCCATTTGGTGTGTAAGCGCCTTTATGGTGATAGATTTCAAGAGCATTAAATATGATGTCATCTCAGCTACTGGAAGTTAGGGACTTGAGGAGGTGAATTTGAGCTAATTCTCAAAGAATGAGTATACAAATCCAAAATATACATTTTTAAAAAAGAGGAATGGAAGAAAAAATAAGCAATAGATTTAGTGTGATCATTTCACAAAGCCCTCATTATGGGTCCTCATGGCATTTTCGGGGGCATCCTGCACTGGGTGGGGCATTCCCACAGAATCCAGGATGCTAATAGCACTCACATTGAGTGATACTGGTAAGGAACCTGTGCTACCTGTGTGTAGAATCCTTATGTACTTTATTTAGCTCCCAGAAGGACCCTTGGGGAGTAGATTAGTTCCATCTTTCAGGTGAGAATTCTCATCTGAAAGGTTACGTAATGCCCCCAAAGCCAAGAGGGATGCAGCGAGGGTTCAGATCTCAGGTCAGTTCTCCAGCATGTGGCTTTCACCCCTGTGCACCCTGCTGTGGGATATTATGGAATCATTACAGTTTCACAGATCCTGTGGCCAAATTTTGGCTCGTAAAACAGGATTTTACGTATAAAAACAAGTGCAAAATGACTAAAAGAGAAAATAGAAAGTTATAAAAAGAATTGATTTTCTGAATTACAGCTTAGATTCTCTAAAAGATTATTCACTATACACCTGCTATTAAAAAAAAAAAAACTTCCAACCTATAGTGAACATTGAAGAGACAAGAAATAAGATATAAATTACTAAAGAAAGTAAAACCACTCAGTATTCATATTACAAATGAAAGTAATGTTTCCAAGGGGGAGAATTTAATCTCTTATTTTAGCTCTCTTATGATAATCCTCTGAAATTGTTTTAATGACTGATAACTTCGTAAACAAAAGGTTCTCTGTGAAGCTCAAAATCCTTTCCCATTTCCAAGGTGATCTTACAATAATCAAAATATGTTTTTATGCCTTGATTTTCCTTTTGTGAAATGAAAGTGCAGTCATTCCGATCTTACTTACAAAACAAGTTAACGCTTGGGGTTTGAAAACACGACAAAGCAAAATCTAAGTAGGGTTAGAAGAGCACTCTGCTGGTAAAATAGGCATCCAATCGTTTTTGACTATTTTCTAGATGGCTTCTTCCAATGGCAAACACTATTTCATTATCTCTTTATTCCTAAAAGATTGTGTGCCTATAGGTTTAACACTATGTAGCTTTAAAGATGCTGGGGGAAGGAGGAAGTCATCGACTATCAGTGGGATGTTGATTCGTTCTTGCCCTGATGTAAAAGGATTAAAGTCAACACTTGTCTTACTCATCTGACAAATATTTATTCGTTTCTGAGCAAGTAGCTATTTTCAAGGCTGCCATGGGATAGGAGCATGCATAAAGAGCATTCCTTAGATTACATCAGAAAGAAACAAAGAAACAAATATAAACTCATTGTAAACCAGGAGAGTGTATGTATCCTATTTCTGTACAGTCACAGACCCTCAAGGACCCATAGCGTAAACACCCAATCTTGTGCTATAAATAAACAACATTATTCAACTACTCAAAACACTCAATAAAATAGACGAGATCCTGAAAGGTCAACACGTTGCTTCCTGGAAAAATAAGATTGCTTTAGATCTCTGCTCCGTGACTCCAGGTTATCTTATGATGACCAAATCCACAACAGCCCATCGTCAGGCCATTACCAAATATAGAGTTAACAGTTAGAAACCAGAAGCAGGAACTGGAAGACAAGCCCCCTGAAAACCCTAGGGGACTGCTCTGTGACTGCTACACAGGAAAGACATTTCCTGCTTTCTGAATTGGGGGGGGGTGGGGAGCCAAGGGAATGATTTCAATGACTTGAAACCACCTACCAAAAAAAAAAATTCCTTGTGGACTAAGCCCGTCACCAGGAGCAAACTGGCTGGCGCCAGCAGGATCACACTGGACAAGAGTTGGTGCATCTGAGCTGCTTGGTTGGAGTTAATCCCCACTTTTATTTTTGGTACATACTCAACTGCTTCTCTGATTTAGAACCATCAGCATCAACGCCATGGCACATGGCCTTCAGCCGATAATGCTCACAGGCAGTTCACTGGAAAGCACAGGTGGTAAAAATTATAGACCGCAGAGGGATTTCAGAGTAGTTCATTTTGATAATGTGCCCTGAATCCTTGCTTCTATAATACCTCTCTCCCCCAGTCCTCTGTCCCATACTAACCGGGATCTCTAGTAGATCTTTTTCTTTTGCCAGATCTGAATTTACAGATGGAGACTCAGAAATTCGTACTTAGATTAGCCTATTGTTTAAGGTGAAATTCAGAATGCTAATGAAACAGCAGATAGCACCAATGGGTAGGCTTAAAATGAAGACCTCGTCTACGATATGTTTTATAAAGTTTCTGTGTACCCACGACATGTCAATATTCTACTTCAGTCTTTGGGGAATATGAAACAAAAATCATTTGATGGTGAGCATAATTTTAAAGAAAACCTTTCGCATCTCTGTAGGGATGGTGGTAGATGCTGTGAGAGAAACACTACTTCAGAATCCCTGTTACATCTAGTAACAAAAATATGCCTCAGTTAGGACTTCCTTGTTATGGTGGTTTATTCAAACTGATACTTTTTTCTTCCCTAGAACTTTATTTCTTGTCATCTATCACCTTGACAACTTAATGTACAGTGAATTCCTGGCCACAAGAATAATATATGAGTGCCTTTCACCTCACTTGCTTGGGTTTAACACAGGGCATGAATCTAAATGCTTTTCTTAGATCATCGGATGCCGTCCAATGCCAGTCAGTGAATGGGGAACATTTCCTTTTATTTCACCATTATGGATTGTTATGACCATGTTGCCATTGATTGTTTAATAATACATCTTTTCCCTCAAATAATAAAGCACTGACAGAGTACTGGATTTTTTTCCTATGTGAAGCAAATGAGATTTACTGTATATTTAGTCTCTGTTGTGGATCCTGTACTGTAAATCGCCAAAATCCATGTTTAAAAATCTCTACTAAGTGGGTTTATCATGATATGGAGGGAGATAATCTTGTATTTCTAATCAGGACCCCTGATTCGGAGACCCTCCCCGATCCTCTCATCCTGTCAGACGAACAGATCCACTTGAATTCTTCTGTCCTCGCTTGGTTCCTCTCCAAGGCCCTTCTTTCCCATTTCACTGAGAACACTGACCACATCTGGATCCTCCCAGCCATACAGTGACCCTGTGCTAAGGATTAGGCCAACACTGGCTCTACATTTTAATTACAAGGCTAGTAAGTTTCTAGGTTATATCTGGAGTCTTCTATTTAATATAAATAATGAGCGCTGCTCCTTTGTCCCCTATACTACTGTTTTCTTGTAAAATCCTGCATTTTTATTATTTTATAGTTCCTATTGTTTTGGGACATCTGGCCTTCATATAGTTTTTCTTTAAATCTAGTGTTATTGTTTTGTGTCTAATTTTTAAACTATGAAATAAAACACTCCCAACTAGAAAGATACATACCAACTAAAAGATTTAACAAAAATAAGATACCACTCAGAATGGCAACAAAAACTATCAGATATCTAGGAATTAAGCTAATCAAGAATACACAGAGACTTCCCTGGTGGCACAGTGGTTAAGAATCCGCCTGCCAATGCAGGGGACACGGGTTCGAGCCCTGGTCTGAGAAGATCCCACATGCCGTGCAGCAACTAAGCCTGTGTGCCACAGCTACTGAGCCTGCACTCTAGAACCTGCGAGCCACAACTGCTGAGCCTGCGCACCCCAACTACTGAAGCCCGCGCACCTAGAGCCCACGCTCCGCAACAAGAGAAGCCACGGCAGTGAGAAGCCCGCGCACACAACGAAGAGTAGCCCCCGCTCACTGCAAGTAGAGAAAGCCCGCGCGCAGCAACAAAGACCCAACGCAGCCAAAAATAAATAAATAAGTAAGTTTATAAAGTAAAAAAAAAAAAAGAATACACAAGAACTTAAAAACTTTTAAATGCCTAGTCGATGACATATAAGACAATTTGAATAAATGGAAAGACATTGCATGTCTTTGGATGGCACAAACTTGATATTACAAAGATGTTCAGTCCTCACAAATTAGTTTATAAATTCAAAGCAATATTAAGAAAAGTCTAGTTAGATTTTTTTTTAAGAAAAAGCAACTTGGTGAACATATACCAAAATTTATTTGAAGAGTGCTCACTTATGGTGGTGAAGAGGAATAGAATGGTGTAAGGTGATAAAAGGAAAGAAAAGAAACAGAGAGGAGGAAGAGGAGATGAAGGAGATGGGGAGGGAGGGGCTTTGCAGGACCTGATAACATACTGTACCTTGAGAAATATGGAGAGTTCAGCCCTCTGCCCCGAGGGTCCCCAATCCCACCGCACACACAACAAAACACTTTGACTATATGAACTAATTTCTTCAGAAGCTCCATCTAATTCTCATCCCTTTTCCCGTTGTAAATTTATAAATCTCTGTGCAAATATTCTATTTCACAAGCAGGAAATTTCCTAACTCTAGATTTCACAAGTGGGTAAATTGTTAGCTCTAAGATTTAGCATCCCTCTGTTTCAAAAACAAAACTCTAGTTGGAAGAATTACCTCTAATTGTTAGGAATAGAAACTTCATAAGGCCAGGCCTCGTCTGTAGGGTTCATTCCCACATCCCCAGAATGAAAGACAGTAGCAGTCCTGTGGGTCATGTGTACGTGCTCACCAGAGTTCATTCTGTGGAATGAAGGGACGAGTGAGTGAGGAAAAGTGGATGAGACATTTTTGGCATGTGCTAATGTACAGTGAGCATTTAACGGCTGTGGAAAGGGACTGAGACCTTTGAATTACAGAGATACTGTGCTAATTTCTGGGTATTTTACACCATAACTTAAGAGATTGTGACCAGCATAAAAGAGGGACCAAAAACCCTTATATGAGACCTGGTTGAAGGTATATATAGCCTAAAGTTGAGAAGATTGATGTTACTATGAGAACAGACAGGAGATGCTCAAAGAGCTGCCATGTGGAAAGTGTAGATGTTTTAAACTGATTCCACGTGTCCTAGAACACCAAATATAACCAACAACAGAAGTTTTAGGAAAGATTTTCGCTCAGTACAAACTCAACTTTCAAAAAGTTAACAACTTTCTGAAAATGTCATGTTAGGTAGTGAGATTCCTATTATTGCAGATGCCCATTGTAGAGAGCGAATAGCCTGGTGGAGGGGAGGCTACAAGGAGAATCCATGTGTCCTCAGACAGAACCATGCGCATTTGTCTTTAACATATAATAAATAGTTCCAGGCAATGGGGTCAGGCAGTGATAAAAATGACAAGGCCCTGCCAAAAAAATAAAGATACATTTAAAATATAATGTCAGATGTAAGTGCTTTGTAAGGAAAAAGCAGTGTAAGGAGAGAGAGGGACAGGGGTCCTACTTTAAGTAGGGTTGTCGTCTCTGAAAAAGTCACATTGGAGCAGAACTAAAGGAACTGAGAGAGGGAGGTATGTGGGTATCTGGGAGAAGAACATTCCAGGCAAAGGAATCACAAGAGGCCAGTGTGGTAGATATAGAGACAGCACGGGGGACTGTAGCCCCTTGCAGTGTTTTCTTGCTAGGATCCACTGTGTAAGACTTGAAGTCAGTATTGACCTAAATTGAGCATTACTGCAAATGTCAGCCTTCTGAGATTTAAGCTTCAGACTTGCCAGAGTTAAGAAAAAGAATTTAATCCTGCGGTATCTGGAACCTGGGACCTTATGAACTACCAAAACAATTAGTATTACCTCTTTGTTGACACTTAACTAACCACAGTGTGTGGAAGCAAATGTTAAGAACATATCTCATGGCCCATTCAAGACTTCAGGTTGCCAAAAGGCAGGATCTGTGTGTGATACATCTTTGTACCCACCTTTGTGTCTTAGACCTAACACTCAAGAAATGTGTGTTGAGTGAATGCATCAATGTGCTTCAGCAGCTCTAAGAATTCATTGACTCTTTTAATAATAAAGACAATTGTACAAACTGTAATTTAAAACTGGATCATAAACTGATGGAGGAAAGCTTTGTGCGGGATAATTAACAACAAGGTGATAAAAATCAGATCTTCCTGCAAAAAGTAGAAAAAGCGGCCAGTAGCAAATGATCTCTCTTTAGTAGTATCAGAGATTAACCACAGCACTGCAGAGCTGGACAGGAATACTAGGAGCATCCTCTCTAGAATAATTAGCATAAACCTAGTGCCAGAGAAGGGAGACAGGCCCTTATGCTTGAGTAATAAACTTGAAAGAAAAAGTCCTTTGAGGATGTACTGCAAAAATGTGCTAATAATAGATCAACAATTCCTGACTTGTATATGTTATATGCCCTCACATGTTAGAAAACTACAGCCGAAATTTGTGTATAAAAAAAAATCATGCTGTTGTGACAGAGAAACTTAAGAAACTATAGACATTGAGGCACCTCAGTAGAGCAAGTTACAGAATCATTTCAGTGAGACCAATGAAGTATATTTTTACAGAACTGAGAATTTATGTTTTGGCCATATGTGGTTGTTTTATAATAAAGTTGAATGCCATGGTGAAAACCAGGTTTTTCTTACCCAGATGATTGCCCATTCATACAGATGTCGTATGGAGAAGAATATTTCGGGCATCCCCAAATGAACCACATTATGAGTGTTGATTGAGTTCTGTAACAGTATTAGTACTTGATCTTGTACCCATGGAATAGATTTTATGAACTGCCCTGAGAGTCTAAAAACCTCCATGTTGTTTTGTGGGAAAATGGTTTCTTCTTTCTAAACAACGAGTTTTCAAATGAACTTTTGAGGGCTTGCTAATGTTCATTAACTATTTAGTATACTTTAGTCTTTTGGAGATTTTTTAAAATTCGTTTAAAATTTAGTGGTTTCTGAGTAATGGTGATATTTTCATGATATTCGTTTATTCTAATCTAAGAAGGTTATAGTCCTGCACTAGTTAAATGTCTTTTAAAAATAAAAATAATAGAATTTCAGAATTGGAAAAGAATTTAGAGGTGATTTAGTATAAGTTCTCATCCAGTATAGAAATCTTTTATAGCTTCCTTGACGGATTAATATCTAGTTTCTACTTGAGTGTATTTGGTGCTAGCAAGAAGTGTTCTGTTTAATGAAATTTTTGCTATGAAACTGCAGATAAATCAGTGCATATTTATTGAATGTTGACTAGGTTCCCAGCACTGTTAGGTATTATTGGGAATAAAAAATAATTTAAGGCTCCATCTCTGCCCCAAAGGAGCTTAAGGAAGAAGCAAAATAACACATTCATTCATTGTACCAGTTTATTCAGTATGCAATGTTGCAGGCACTGTGCTAAGTTCTGACAACACAAAACTTGGTCTTGGACCTGAAGTTGTTTAAACTGTTGCAAAGATGGACATTCATATACATCCTTCTAAAACAGAAGATAATTGCTGCGGGGTGTGTGTGTGTGTGTGTGTGTGTGTGTGTGTGTGTGTGTGTGTGTGTTCATATTGCAATAACCATATATTGCAATAGCTGCAAAAGAGAAAGGATAGTTAAGTCTACCTGGGGAAATCACGTTTCTTGATATTCTAGGTAGGATGGTTTAAATTATATTCCTAAAAAAAAAATGTGTTGTGGTGTGTTACAAAGAATAAGACTTGTGGGGCAAATGTCCACATGGAAGTGTCTAGCAAATAAAGACTTTCAGCTTTTTAGATGTAACAGCACTTTATTTCTAAGAATAAAGGAGTAAAGGCTTTTAAATGTACACATGACTGTTCATCATGTAATAGCAAGTTTAAATCTTTAGCCCTCCTAAGAAATAAACTATGCTAACTGGCAATATTAGAGTTAACTACTTTAAATTTGAGTTGGCATCTCCCTACTCAAGGTATATTAGTCTTAAGAGCTAGTGAGATTCTTTGCACCGATACCTAAAGCTAAGGCTGTGTAATCTTAAATTCAAATACATTAGCTTATGTTTTGGGATGTTGATGTTAAGTTTTAAAATGTTGGTGCTGGATACTGGACTCAGAAAATACCTAATGCATGATGAGACAATGTTGTAGAGATCCCTTTCTGAATCACTTTTGTGTATCATTGTACTGGTCAGTTTCTTAACTTAATATTTTTAGAAATTCTGCAGTATCCGCCACAAATCTTTTGTCTAATAAACAGGCCATCAGCTACATCATCATTTTACCTTGTAAGAAACCTCATATGCTCAGCGGAAATATAAAATCTTGGTTAATTTTTATAACTTCAGCTAGGTCAAGTAAATTAAAGAGAAGAGTTAAATCTTTCCCCAGAGCTTCAAGCAGAAAACATGGACTCTGCCGTATGATTTTGGATAAAATACGTGGCCTTTCTGAGCCAGTTTCATTAAAGGAGCAGGATTGGCATCATTTCCACTTCACAGATAAGAAAAAAAAAATGATGGTAAAATAGAAATTTATTATTTTTAGTCTTTTAAACTATAGACTTCAAATGCCTTCTCTTCATCTGGGGCATTTCCATATGTCACAGGTGTGATGAGTTGGGCCTCTGATTGAGAGAAGTCTGAGATCAAGGTCCACATGCCCAATTCTTCCCTCCCACAGCTATCTGCCTTCCTCTCCCAGAGGATCTGCAGGAGCTATATAGACAGAGGACAAGACAGGCAAAGAACATTTAATGAAAACTAAGCTCTGGCCCCAAACCTCACCGTCACTCTCCTGGTGAGCTAGGCCAGAACTCGGTTAAGTCACAAGGACTTCCCTTGCCTAGGTGCTGAAGACCTGGACCAGAAGCTGGAGGAAACGCAGGAAGCCTCCTTGCCCTCTTTCCCTGTACTTTAATCTCTGTTTGCCCAGATGAAGGAAAGGGGAACCTGGGCAAGGAAGAGACAGGGTGAGGAAGGGGTGGGGAGGAGGAAATTGACTATTGATTCTCCCTAAAGCCAAGAGGAGAGCTTATGTGAGCTATCCTCCCCTGGCCCTCCTAGGGTATAATCCACTTCCAAGAGAGAGCAGCTCCAGACCCACCCTATCACATCAACTTCAAGGAAGAAGAGAGACTTCAAAGTGATGGCTTCTAAGAGGAGCTCTAAGAAGAGACTCCACACAAACTAATTCCAAGAGATCCCCTGCTTGAACTCAGAGCCTTAACCCCTTATGAGCACCAAGGTTTAATACTACTCCTTAAATGTTGCCATGTCTACTAGCCCTCCTTCTAGAAAGAAGTAAGGAGGAACAAAGAAGAGTCTTGAGTCCTGCCCAGAGATCAGCCATCTAGATGAGTCAGAAAAAAGGAAAAATCCGTAACTGAAATTCACCTTATATGGTAAAAGATCTATTCGCTTGGAATGTGTGGAACCAAATTAATGGTATTTCTGCAGTCCAGAATAGCTTAACTTCCAAAAAGCATAATGGCTGGGAAAAAAATTCTCCTACCGTCCACCACACCTAAATGATAAATTGTCATGACTCTTACCTTACCTACAAGTCTTCTTGTCATAACAAGGTACAGCTACCACAGCCTGGCAGTTGACATCATTCACTTGCCAATAACTAGAGCAAATTATTCTTTGATTACTATAGAAAATTTCTAAAATAAATGATCTTTTTTTAAAAAGATTCTTTTAATACTTTTTTGTTTATTTGTATGATTCCAGTGTTAGAATTCTGTATCTTTGTGCTGTTTGTACATTGGTGTGGATAGTCCAGAGGATTTATGTTTCTCCGGGACTCTCCCAATTTCTTTGATCTTACTACTGCTCACAGATTTATCAGTGAACTGCAGGGTGTCCAGAGATAAGTCAGTTGAGTACAGAACTGTGGTTTCAGTCCCTGGGGGTTGCTTCAGAGCTTTTTCTTATTTCAAGAGCATAATTATAAATATTTCAAAATTTTAAGCACCAGAAACAAATTGTCTTGGTTATGAATCACTAACAATATGTTCCTAATGTTTATCCATAGTTTTTGTGTATGCACTGAATTTTCTCGCATGGTTTGACTTTGAAATGGACGCTTTCCACTTAGATCTTATATTGCCATGGATCGGGCTTCCCTGGTGGCGCAGTGGTTGAGAGTCCGCCTGCCGATGCAGGGGACACGGGTTCGTGCCCCGGTCCGGGAAGATCCCACATGCCGCGGAGCGGCTGGGCCCGTGAGCCATGGCCGCTGAGCCTGCGCATCCGGAGCCTGTGCTCCGCAACGGGAGAGGCCACAACAGGGAGAGGCCCGCGTACCGCAAAAAAAAAAAAAAAATTGCCATGGATTAAATAATTCATTAGTCTACTTGGCTTATGGGAAAATGCCATGAAGCAAAATGAAAACAGTTTTGAATCTCATCCACTCCCTCATTTTTCTTTTTTTGTGTCCTGGAGAAGCTTTTCTCGAAAGAAAGGGGAAGAAAACATAACATAGATACAACTAAAATACAAGCTACAGGAAACGAAAGCATCCTTGATGGCTGGAAAGTCTCAGGCTGACCGAGGGTTTAAAAAAAATTAACATTCATAGTATGTATAGTCATCCTTACCCTCGAAAAGTCTGTCTGTATATTCATAGTGGTAGGAGAATTGCCTTTGTTAAGAGAGGTATCAAAATGCGTACAGGATCCTAAAGTAGGTGTGATGGTTTCTTCTTTCACTTGGAAATGAAATGAATAGGTCGTGCCTCCCGAATCTGGCACTCTCTTTGTGCACCTTCAATGAGTCAGCACTTAGCTCCGGCTTTAGGAATCACTAGGCTGACATCACTTGGCAATTTGGAGGTTGTGTGAAGTGAGCTGTTTCATCTCAGAGGAAGGTAGCTAAGGCAAATTTTTCCAGATGTTCACTGGCATCTGATTTTATACATGTGTGTACTTGCCGTTGTTGTGGTTTGTTTTCCTTTGGGGAGGGGGCACAGTATGTGTTTATTCACCTCATATTTAGTACATACTTACTTTGTGCCAGGCGACGTCAACAAGGTTGGAGCTTGCCTTTAGAGAGCTTATTGGTCTAGGAGGTAAAATGATAATAGCCAATTACACTGTGTTTCCACAGGTACTACGATAGAGGGAAAATCAGTACTTAAATACTGCTCCAGTTAACTGTATACTTTTGTTCTGTTAATGTATAATAATGACTCGGGTAATTATGCTTTAACTTTTTCAATGTTTAATTCTTCCACCAGACTGGTGGCATTTTATGTTCCTCAAGCAGAGAAATTTCTGATGATGCTTCACTAGAGAAGATTTGCTTGATGTCTGGTTTTTAATCATGTACAGATGAATCCTATAACAAGTGTAGTGTTGTTATACCTTATCACCAAGAGAATTCGTTAATTCAAAAATCTAAGTTTTAATCAGCTCACCCCTCCAACCCCTTCGATTTTTTTCCCTAGGACATTGCCTTCATGCCCCAGAGGTGCCCGGGTATGATCTTGTGCCTCTCCTTTTCCTGTTGCTATTGAGGAAATGAGCAACCAATAAAAACAGACTTTTTACTCAGCCCTTGTGTTTATTAATAAACATCTGAAAGTTTGTCAATTATCTCTAGACTGCTCGCTCTCTTTCTCTCTTTACTCTCTGGCTCTAAACTTCCTCCATACGCAGGGTGTTATTTCCTGACCAACACATGAGTTTTAAACATTGTCATTAAAGAAGAAAGTGCAGGCAGGAAATGATGCCACACCCTTGCAGTTATGCTTTTCCATTTCCCCTGGAGACAAGGACTCGTTTGTGTTGGTGAGAGTGATGCAGTGT
Source organism: Leucopleurus acutus (assembly GCF_964270905.1). NCBI lineage: Eukaryota > Metazoa > Chordata > Mammalia > Artiodactyla > Delphinidae > Leucopleurus > Leucopleurus acutus. The sequence goes on along the minus strand of NC_139143.1, from coordinate 114,662,977 downwards.
GTGTGGTGATCATGGGTGCCTGTTTTTGTGCTCCAGTGGTGATTGCCCCCAAATACACATGTATTGGACTTGGAGAATAGTAAGCCTTTTGAATATGACATTTGCTGAGAATGAAATCACTTAAATCTTCGCCCTTTTAAAACCATCTTCCCTGCCTTTTCAGTTCCTTCTTTCTCAACAAGATTTTTTGGTACTTAAAACATTTTCAGCAGTTAGCCTTAAAACAGATTCTGCATTCTCAGAGTTAATCCTATCACTGATGAAGGTAAATCTCACATCTCTTGAGGATAGATGCTTTGTCTTCTAGCATCTTATTTCTGAGAGAACATAATTAGTTTGTACATTAACTGATAACTTAGTGACATGAAAGTTAATTCCCTTCCCTTGTATCTCCATCTCTTTTCCCAGGAGAAATGGGTCTACCTCAGAAAGGAAGAGCAACAGTCCATCTTTTTATTTAAAAAAAATTTTTGGCCACGCTGTGCGGTATGCAGGATCCTAGTTCCCCTTCCAAGGGTCGAACCTGCACCCTCTGCAGTGGAAGCTCGGAATCCTAACCACTGGACCGCCAGGGAGGTCCCATCTTTTTAATCTTATTCCTTGTTCTTCCCAAATGCAGCCCTTTGCCTCCTGTCTCTGGAACCCACAAGGTTCTGACCTTACCCTCCCCGCAAAACCTATCCAAGTCCAGCAGCTTCAAGGCCCAAATGAAGTTGCTCCTACTGCATGAATCCTTCTCTGCTCACTGCAAGCCTTAGCTTTTATTTCATTTACCACATCATTCACATGGTATATATACAGCCTTGCGTGCACTGTTGTTTGACTTTTCATGTGGCTATTTATGTCTCTCCAATGAGACTGTAAGTGCTTTTAGTTATGCCTCCTTGATTTTCCTATAATGGTTAGCATAAAGTAAATATTCAATAAGTTTTAGTAGATATTCAATAAAGTAGATATTCAATAAGTTTTAGAACGTCAGTTAGGCCTCCTTGATTTTCCTATAATGGTTAGCATAAAGTAGATATTCAATAAGTTATAAACTGTCCTTATAGTTTTAGACTATATGGATAGTCTGTCCTTAGTATCTCTCTGAACAAGCCCTGGGGAATAGGTCTTTGGGATCTGTTTCTTGCTAGGTCACTCTCAGATCAGCAGAGATAGCTTGTTTTGTTCTGTCAGACTGGGGACAAATCTGGACAATCAGCTTCAGGGTGCAACCCTCTGGAACCAGTTGTATTTGAATCTATGGAGTGGAGGGAGGGTAAAAGATAATCACCTTCCTGTTGGCCCACCTGCCACTTTGTGGCTCCAGTCTACATGTCTGTATCCAACTTGCCATAAGCAAGTTAAAGCACCATCTTTTAAACGAACAGATCATAATCTAAAGAATACCCCTGGGTCACACATTAACATATTGGAATGACGCCTGCTGTTTCACCATATGCAGCAAGTTTTCTCACTCCTTTCAGTGATAATAGAGTCATAACTAAGATTTAAAGTCTAAACCAGAGAAATAATTTGGGGGCTATAGTTCATAGAAAAAATATTGTACTTAATTGTTGAGGTTGTAGGAAAATAAGTACTCTCATATGCTGTTAGGGGGAGATGTATAAAGAAATCCAGCCTTTTCTTGTGGGGAGAGGAATTTGACATTGCAGGTTTACCTTGTTTGGCGCTACCCAAGCAATGTTGATTCTTCATAATGGTAGTCTTGAGACTAATTTTATATTACAGCACACTGTCTCTCTCTTATGAAAAGATAGTAAAGCAAGAGTTATGCTTGAAAACACTCCCTGTGTTCAACGGGTATAGCCATGATAAAATATAAAAGGAGGTACCAAAAATGCATATATGGACTCAAAAACAAGATAAACACTTCTGTGGAGCACAAATGGAATACTGAGTGGGGCTGAAGCAACAGCTGGGCTGTCATCCAAACGCAGGCAGTAGCGGCCAGGAGCTCAGCTCCTGCCAGTAAAGGAACTAAAAATGCACTAAGCAAGATAAGAGACCGGAGCCTGGTCACTGTTTGGAGCCAAAGGTCCTCACTCCCAAAAGGAAGCTAAAAAGAATGGCAATTAACTGGCTGCTGGAGCTGGTACTTCAGAGGAAACCGTGCATCTGGGGTGCCTCCCAACCAGGAACTGAGTCAGCCTGCCCATGTCTCCCTGACTGGAACTGTGAGATCCTGACATCACAGTGGAACATCAAAACACCATGACGAGCCCTAATGGTGGACTGGGGAGCTGGGTGCAGGAAACCACAAAAGAGTGCGCAAGAGAAAACAATCTCAGAACGAGCCTACCACCCAGAACACGTGAAGAAAATTATGCTAAGAAACTCTCTCAGCAAAACTGACAGTTGGAATATTGATACTCTCCACTTGAGATGAAACTAAGTTTTAAAACAAGCAGTGAAGTTAAAATAAATACATTTACTTTAAAAAGTTCAGAAAAGGGCTTCCCTGGTGGCGCAGTGGTTGAGAGTCCGCCTGCCGATGCAGGGGACACGGGTTCGTGCCCCAGTCCGGGAAGATCCCACATGCCGCGGAGCCATGGCCGCTGGGCCTGCGCGTCCGGAGCCTGTGCTCCGCAACGGGAGAGGCCACAACAGTGAGAGGCCCGCGTACCAAAAGAATAAAAATTAAAAAAGTTCAAAAAAAATAAAATAAAAAGCAGAAAAAATAGATTTAGAGTGGTCAAAGAAATAACATTAAAAAGTGGGTAGATATGACGTAAGATCAAATGGATATAAAAAATTTAGAAATCATGGAAATAAAAAAGCCACTGAACTTTAAAATATCAATAGGTAGAATAATGTCACTGTACTCAGTTGTAGAAAGATGTAATGAATTAGATAAGAGTTCTGAGTTACCCAGAGGCCAGCACAGAGAGAGACAGGTATTAAAAAGCACAAACACACACCCGTGGAAGATGAGTTGAGAGACTCTAACGTACATCTAATAGGAATTGCAGAAAAAAATGGAAGAAATGATGAAGCAAGTTTTGAAGCAATTATTTAAGGAGATTTTGCTAAAGTTTTCCAAAATTGAAGAAAGTCAAATCCTTAGCTACAGATACCAAGCAGTGTTCATCTACATACACTTAAAATTAAAGTGAAACTATAGAAGATCTGGGGTTAAAGGTAAAATCTTCAAAGCTACCCTAGAGAATTATTAAGGGAGATACTTTAATCAAAAGGAAAAGGAACCCAGGGGCAAGATAAAGGATCTAAGAAAATTGGTGAGCACATGATAAATATGTAAATAATCACAAGCAACTACAGATTATTTTTTTTAATTGTGTGTTTCAAAGGAAAGCTAAAACAAACTCTGGGAGCAACAAAACGGGATGGTTCAGCGGCTAGTTGAAACATGCTTGGAAGGGGAGGTAGGGATTCTGAAAAGCTTTAAGTGTATATGTTTTGAGAAATAATAGATAACCTTTATTACAGAAATTTAATCTTCACCTTCCCAACCAGCTGAAGCAGGATGGAAAACAGGAGATGTGGAAGATGTTATCAATGCAACAGAAAACAGGAAGAAGGAAGAAATGGTATATATAGAAATAAAAATATGGAGAGGGAGGCGCAAGAGGGAGGGGATGTGGGGATATATGTATATGTATAGCTGATTCACTTTGTTATACAGCACACCATGGTAAAGCAATTATACTCCAATGAACATGTTAAAAAAATAAGTAAAATTATGGAAATAAATCCAAATATCAGTAAATATCCCAATATGAGTTAGGTTAGCAAAATAATGTAATAGATTAAATTCAGTTGTAAGAGAAAGAGGTGATTAGTTTAGATTTTTTTAAAAATACATAAAACAGACACCTAAAAAAATAAAACAAAATCACAGACAAAGGTGCAAAATAGAGATTAAAGAAGGATATTTAAAAAACAGAAAAAAGCCAGTGGAGCTCTGTTAATATTAGACAGCATTTCTAAAATGCACTCTTTATCAAAACAAGGTATCTATTTAAATTTTAAAACATGCATAAATTCTTGTAACACCACGCAGGATACAAAAGAATCTCAACACCCCAAGGAATTCCCTGGTTCTGAACCTTTGCAGTGAACCTCTGGCAACCGCTGATCTGTTCTCTGGCCTGATTTGCAGAATGCCATGTAAAATCAGGCAGCATGTACTTTTTTGAGACTGGCACTGTCGTTGGAATGTTTTTAATAAATTGCCTAAATGCACATCGTCGTTGGAATGTTTTTAATAAATTAGAGCACATCCACACCATGTAATAATGTGGCCCTTAGAATGAAGTAGATCCCTATGTGCCGATGTGTTAAGGTCTCCAAGACATACTATGAGAGTGAAAAACTCAAGGTGCAAGAACAACTCATGTAGGAAGATCCCATGTGTTTATATGTCATGTTTCTGTAAATGCACAGATATAGATCCAGAAGAGTACGCACGAAGCTTATCAGGGCTTCCTAAGGAATGGCAAGGGAGTAGGAAAGGTGAAGGGAGGATGCTCCCTTCTGTGCTAAATATGTGTTTTTTTAAAAAGATTTATAATAGCAAAAAATAAAATGTTTAAGCATAACTTAACAATAAATGTCCAAAATCTATTTGGGGAAAGCTATGAAACACTCTTGGGAGACAGAAAATTAGATTGAACAAGTGGAAACACACACCATGGAGAGGAAGAATCAACACCATAAAGATGTCAGTGCTTCTTAAATTAATTTATAAATGTAATGTAATCCCAATAAAAATACCACCAAGTTTGTTTTTTTTTTTTTCTGGATCTAGACTATAAAGTTGATTATAAAGTTCATTGTGAAAGACGAGCATGAATTTGAGCACTTGCAACACTCATGACTGATTCAGTTGTCTTTCTCCTGTGCTTGACCTGGAAGGGCACATTGCTCTTGGTATCTCTAACATATCTGACGTACAGCAGAGGCTCCACAATGGTTGACTTTTCCTGAGGCACACGCAGAACTACTCAGCACTTGTGTTCTACACATCCTACACCACCGCCATCGATGTCATTTATGTCTCCCTCATATAACAGATAAGCTGGCCTTTATTTATGTTGCTCTATTTTTGTTATATCAAGCCGTTTCTCTGAAGCTAAGTGGTTTGGTTTGGTTTGGTTTGGTTTGAACCTCAGCCCTTTGGTGTCTCATTCATGCAAATGTGAAACTGTTTCAGCATGTTACCACTGTTCCCTGCTGCTTCTCACCGCAGTCCTTTTCTGGAAACTGCCTAAATTAAGTAGATCTTAGATTTCCCTTATAATAATGGGTGTTATGATTCTAACAAAGGGACTGAGAATCAAATAACCATCATCAAAGATAAACAATCAAAGATGTAGATGAACATTAATGATTTAAAACTGTGAAGATTACTATTAAAAGGCCCTAAGTTTACATTGACCATGCGAGGTATTTCAATATGTGATCAAGAGTGTACATGCTCTACTTAAAAATGCATCTCTTTGCTAGTATAAATGTGATCATTACAATTTTAAATATTTGATTTCTTTTCCTAGATCTGAGCAGCGTTTCAGGGCATAGTTTGGATGGGTTGCTTCCTTTTTTAAAGAAGTTTGAATTTTACTTCGTTTCTCTTGAAAGACATCCCCCTGTAGAAAGTAAAAGCAAGAAATTCAGTTGATTTCATTGACCTTAGGATTTTTTTTCAAAAACAGCTGTGGTGTTATCTCAAAATAATTTGCAAATGGGAATTCATGAATCCAACTTTAGTGAGCCCATTTCTCCAATCACTGCAACCCTTGTGTTTCTTTTCCAGAGATATTACCTAGATATTACGACAGACATGGAACAATTTTACATGTATATTTTTTATTCCTCTAGGAACTTTCACTGTAAAGTCTTGAGGAGCATTTTATATACTTATGTTACTGGATGTCAGCTGCTCCGTAGGACCTAGAGAGGATATTGGATCAAATTCCAGTCCATGGCCTAAGTTCTGACGGACTCATAGAAGAATTAGGTTCTCATGGTCCCAGTTCCTGCTTCCGTGGAAACAGTTTATAGATTTTTAGCATCCCAGGCAAACTCTCCTTGTCTGTTCAGGTTTGATCCAAGCATGAAATTTAGTCCTTTTTTTGCTGTGATTTCCACAAAGTTCATTCATAATAGGGGTGTATGTGTACATTTAGCAGATTTTACCAAAGGTTTAGGGAAGAGTGAAAGGTATTGACATCTCAAAATAGAAATAATGAGTGTACACCCCAGCCTCCTACCATGTTGCTTGAGCTATTTCCTTCGATTCTAGCCCCTCTCTGCTCTGCTGACTCACTCCTCCTACCTCCAAGCCTGTTCATCCCAATACAGCGCGGGGTGGGGGTGGGGGGCGGTTAGCATCTTTGTTGCCTGGCTTCACCTGACCTTTGCCCTCAGTGACTCACCTCCTTCTATATCCCTATCTTCCTCATTCCCAAACTGAGATATTTTCTTGAAAGTAGATGATTTCGTTCAAGAATTATTCTCATGGAGGACTTCCCTGGTGGTCCAGTGGTTAAGACTTCACCTTCCAATGCAGGGGCTGTGGGTTTGACACCTGGTTGGGGAGCTAAGATCCCACATGCCTCAGTGGCCAAAAAACCAAAACATAAAACAGAAGCAATATTGTAACGAATTCAATAAAGACTTTAAAAATGGTCCACATCAAAAAAAACATTTTTTTTTTAAAGAATTATTCTCGTATCTGCTTCTAGGAGAGTAACGTTCTCACCTTGCTATATTGTGGATCAGATTCTCTCGTTCATCTTGCTTTTTAAATTTTTTTCTCTTCCCCCTACCCTCATTTCTTTCCCCTCTTTCTCGTCCTCCCCCTATATAAAGACTCTGTGTATCTCTAGTCTCAATGCTTTTTCGTCCAAAGGCAGTCTGAGGGCTGTCCCTAGAAGAAAAGGATGGGATTCCTCGTCATAATGACATGTGTGTGTATGAGCTGGTGGTGATGGTCTGAGCCTCGATGGTTTGTAGGATGGGATGTGGGCGGTGGCTTTCTCCCTGGTCTTACCCCAAGCACTCTCCTTTAGCCCTGCACCGGCAGCCTGGAACCCTACCATTATGCCTTTGCAATTTGTTTTGCAGCCTTTCCTTAAGGCTTGTTTTGTACTTTAATCTTTAAATTTCTGGGTAAAGGCAAAAAGAAGTGAGGTATAGGTTTAATTAGACAAGCTTCTCAAAAGAGCAGAAAAGGTGAAGCAGAAACTTTCAAGTTCTTACAAGCTGCTATTTACAGATATCCCCTAGAAACACCCTTTACCCTTTTCTTTTTTTAAAAGAAACCTATCTGCCTTATTTTTTTCTGTCTTCTTTCTCTGTTTTACTCTACCTTTGAAAATATTGATGCTTCTCCCAATTCTTCTCAGTGTTGCAAAGTTTCCATTAGCCACGGAAGATAACTTCCTTCCTCTCTCCTGTGGCTATTTCACTGTTTAAGTCCTCACACTCTTTACTGTTGGACTCCGTAACCTGCCCTCTTCCTTTTCATAGTCCTGGATAGACAACCGGCCATCACATTCTTTGGGACTTCAACTATGAGCTGTGTCTCTGCTGGAGTCTTCTTAGGATGTGTTCTCTTGGCAGCATGAGCAGCAATTGTTCGTGGTGACTAAATTCCAGCATCTTTTTCTACTCTGTGCTCATTTCTGAGTAGTTAACAGCTTCTGGAAAATAGAGCACTGTCTTTACCTTCCTGGGATTTAAATAGGCACATTTTAAAAATTACATCTTTGTGAAGATTGAAAGAAATATGGCATCAGAAGGCGGAGAGGAACTTCTGGAGATTGTCTACGTGTTCCCCTCCTACGTTGGGCTGTTCTCTTAAAGCCATCGTAGCAAAAACTCGGAGGAATGCGGAGACTATCTGGAATGGTGGAAATATACTAGTCTGCTCTGCTGTTTCCTAGCTACGTGAACGTGGGCAAGTGATTGAACTTCTCTGAACTTTAGTTGGGTTCTTCTGTAGAATGGGGAGAAAATGACCTACCTCTCTAGCATGGCAGATGCGAGCCAGTCAGGTACCTTTGTGCAGAAAGGGTGAACAGCTGACCGAGGGGGGCAGTAGCAGGATTTCAGCCCACACTTGCCCCTCAGCTGGGCACCCTGGTGCAGGACATAACCTGAAACCCTCTGTAGCAGCCAAGCTCCAGAGGTTTATCGTCTTTCCCCATGAGGAGCAAGCCTGGAGAAGGGCTGGGCAGGGGGCAGTAAGGGGGCCACCTGGTTGCTTGGCAGGGACGTAGCACCTCCAGAAGGTGCCTGCCTTTTTACCTTCTAGCTCGTCTCTATTTTCATCACACCATTAACAATGTCATATTAACATGCTAGCTCAAAGGTGTCACTCTTGGAGAAGGTGCTGGGGAAGAATTTCTTCCCATGCTGGTCTCTAGCCCCTACCTTATGCCTACTTCACAGATTATTGGGGGCATTAAATGAGACCACGAATGAGAAAACATCTAGAATATGGCCCCAAACACTGACTTTCTTACTTTTTCTCTGGGATATTTCTTCAGGATAATCCGGCATCTGTCAAGACTTTCTCTTACTATTTTCTGTTCCAGAGGTTTCCAAGGTAGAGTGCTTGACCTCCAAGAAATATAAAGGATGCCCCATTGAGATGAGATTAAAATGAAAGCTTTATGTTTATCTTAAACTTAAAGGAAAAATAATTAAGTTTTCTAATATTTGACATATGGATTGGCAATACTTTATGGGTATAATTATAAGTAGACATATATATGCCCACAAACGTGGGCATGTTTAACATCAGGTAGGTGATTAAAATGTTTGAAGGCATTCTCAAACATTCTCACACCTCTGTAGCCACTGAACCCTCTGAATGCAATTACATTTGTTTTTCTTCCCTGCCTTCTTTTGATTTACATGGTAAGTAGTAGCCCCCTGCTATATCTTTTAGGCTGGAGCCTTTATAAATCGTTATAAATGAAACTTCCTCTCTTCCCCTAACCTCATTCTTTCATTGTTCTCTGCATAGGATATGGGGAGAGATAAGCTTTTCCCTAAAATATGTATAATTTATATAAGGTAATTTGTTACTTAGGATAAAGTCAAATTGAGATCTTTTTGGTTTAATCCTAGAAATTCAATAAAATAAAATAAGAATGTGGGCTCTGGGTCCAGGTGGCCTGGGCTTGATAACATTAAGCAAGTTACTTAACCTTTCTGTGGCTTGGTCTCCTCATCTGTGAAATTGGGATAAAAGGAGTGCCTGCCTTATCAGGTGAAGGTGACAATTAAAATAATTAATACCCATGACATTATTGGAACAGGATTGCATATTAAATACGACAGAAAGGTTGTTGCTGTCATCACTATAATCACCATCCTTATCTTCATCCCTAGGAGACGTGTGGTCTACACCCAGACCTATGCAACTCTGAATTGGAAGGACTAGTGTCAGCTCTAGATTCATTCACTTTCTCAGCAAATACTGATGGTCTCCTATGTATCAGACACTCAACTAAGGGTTGGGTGCTCCACTGCATTGTCAAACCTTGTAAATACTTTTCTCTACGGGGCTATATCTCCCATGTCACCAGGTTATGGTCATATTCTCATGCCATAGCAGTCTACTTTGTAATAGAGTCAGTTTCTACTTCTAGACTCAACATAAAGAGCTTTGCTGTTGCAAAATCATTATACTCTATGGATTTTCAGCCATTTGACCTAATAAGGTACAAATAGACTTCCCCTGCATTATCAATTCCGTGTTATTACCATAAATTTCTTGGTTATTATTCTTTCTCTGAACTGTTTGCTTACTGTCCAGATGATTCCACTTACGTGTACTTCTTCCTGGGGATGATTCCTCCAGGTTGATTCAAGGATTATTTTGCCTCATCCTCCCTCATCTTCAGAAAGAATGTGTTCTCTCTTACCCAAACTGCAATCTTATGAGACTGCTGGACATTCTTAGGGCTTAATATTCTTTTCAACAAATTGAAGCATTGGTAGAGGGATAGAAGTTGATGTAATATTTTGTGTGAAAAGCAGCAAGTTTAGACATAACTATTTTACTATCGAACATTTCTGTATTTTTTCATCTCTCTCTGAAGAAATAGTTTTTACAAAAGCTTAGTAAATTCCCATTTTATTAAAGCCATTCACGTTCATCTATGCATGTCTAAGATATGGATAGGAAGAAAAGAGGAAACAATAAAGACGGGAATTTCTCCCGTATTTCCTCCTTTTAATGCTTCTCGTACAGAAACTAATATCAGTCTTGGGAGCCATCCAATTCAAGACTGAGTCTGATAAGAAGATGTATTTCCCAGACCAATGACTGATTCTCCCAGGCTTCAGTGAGAGAAGAAATGCAAATTTTTTTAAATACATGAATGTTCTTTAACTATTTATTTTGTTGTGAATCGTTCTGTGTCCTAAAAAACTGCTGCGTTTTGTGTCCTGAGTTAGACATGGTGAACAAAGATATATCGATACAATTCATTTTTCCAACATGTGGGCTAAGAATAAAAATCTCGGTGCTGGAATTGAACGTTGTATTCTCCAGGCAAAGGAAATGGACATTTATTGGATGGTATTGCTGCTTTCTTCGCACTAATGACATTATGAAAGCTCTTTGAGTAATATAATTTGAAAATATTCTTTCTTTGTTTCAGGTCATGCAAGACAAGATAATCTGCCTTCCAAAAAGAGTGCAGGCTTCTCAGAACCAGTCTTCCGTTTCGAATGTCTCTCAAGCAGTGGCCAGTACCACCCCACTGCCTCCACCGAAACCGTCTCCCACTAACCCAGTCACTGTGGAAATGAAAGGACTGAAGACAGATTTGGACCTTCAGCAGTACAGCTTCATTAACCAGATGTGCTATGAGCGAGCCCTCCACTGGTACGCCAAGTATTTCCCTTACCTTGTCCTCATCCATACCCTGATCTTCATGCTCTGTAGCAACTTTTGGTTCAAATTCCCTGGTTCCAGCTCCAAAATAGAACATTTCATCTCGATCCTGGGGAAGTGTTTTGACTCTCCCTGGACCACACGGGCTTTATCTGAAGTGTCTGGGGAGGACTCAGAAGAAAAGGACAACAGGAAGAACGTGAGCAGGTCCAACGCCACGCCGTCTGGTCCGGAAGGCGGCCTGGTCAACTCTCAGTCTTTAAGGTCAATTCCTGAGAAGTTTGTGGTTGACAAATCCACTGCAGGGGCTCTAGATAAGAAGGAGGGTGAGCAAGCGAAGGCTTTATTTGAGAAGGTGAAGAAGTTCAGGCTGCACGTAGAAGAAGGTGATATATTATACGCCATGTATGTTCGTCAGACTGTACTTAAGGTTATAAAATTCCTAATCATCATTGCATATAATAGCGCCCTGGTTTCCAAAGTCCAATTTACAGTGGACTGCAATGTTGACATTCAGGACATGACTGGATATAAGAACTTTTCCTGCAATCACACCATGGCACACTTGTTCTCGAAGCTCTCCTTTTGCTACTTGTGCTTTGTAAGTATCTACGGATTGACGTGCCTTTATACCTTATACTGGCTGTTCTACCGTTCTCTGAGGGAGTACTCTTTTGAGTACGTCCGGCAGGAAACTGGAATTGATGATATTCCAGACGTGAAAAATGACTTTGCTTTTATGCTTCATATGATAGATCAGTACGACCCTCTGTATTCCAAGAGATTTGCAGTGTTCCTATCTGAAGTGAGTGAAAACAAATTAAAGCAGCTGAACTTAAACAACGAGTGGACTCCGGATAAACTGAGGCAGAAGCTGCAGACGAATGCCCATAACCGCCTGGAATTGCCTCTCATCATGCTCTCTGGCCTTCCAGACACTGTTTTTGAAATCACGGAGTTGCAGTCTCTAAAACTTGAAATCATTAAGAATGTCATGATACCAGCCACCATTGCACAGCTAGACAATCTCCAGGAGCTCTCTCTGCACCAGTGCTCGGTCAAAATCCACAGCGCGGCGCTCTCCTTCCTGAAGGAGAACCTCAAGGTCTTGAGCGTCAAGTTTGATGATATGAGGGAGCTGCCCCCCTGGATGTATGGCCTCCGGAACCTGGAGGAGCTCTACCTGGTTGGCTCTCTAAGTCACGATATTTCCAAAAATATCACCCTTGAGTCTCTGCGGGATCTCAAAAGCCTTAAAATTCTCTCTATCAAAAGCAATGTTTCCAAAATCCCACAGGCAGTGGTTGATGTTTCCAGCCATCTCCAGAAGATGTGCATACACAACGATGGCACCAAGCTGGTGATGCTTAACAATCTGAAGAAGATGACCAACCTGACAGAGCTGGAGCTGGTCCACTGTGACCTGGAGCGCATTCCTCACGCCGTGTTCAGCCTGCTTAGCCTCCAGGAATTGGACCTCAAGGAAAATAATCTGAAATCTGTAGAGGAGATCGTTAGCTTCCAGCACTTGAGAAAGTTGACAGTGCTAAAACTGTGGCATAACAGCATCACCTACATCCCAGAGCATATAAAGAAACTCACCAGCCTGGAGCGCCTCTTCTTTAGTCACAATAAAATAGAGGTGCTGCCTTCCCACCTCTTCCTATGCAACAAGATCCGATACCTGGACTTGTCCTACAATGACATTAGATTTATCCCGCCTGAGATCGGAGTTCTACAAAGTTTACAGTATTTTTCCATCACTTGTAACAAAGTGGAGAGCCTTCCAGATGAACTCTATTTCTGTAAGAAACTCAAAACTCTGAAGATTGGGAAAAACAGCCTATCAGTACTTTCACCAAAAATTGGAAATTTACTATTTCTCTCCTATTTAGATGTCAAAGGCAATCACTTTGAAATCCTCCCTCCCGAACTGGGCGACTGTCGGGCTCTGAAGCGAGCTGGTTTAGTTGTAGAAGATGCTCTGTTTGAAACCCTGCCTTCTGATGTCCGGGAGCAAATGAAAACAGAATAACTTATTTTTGTTTAAAGTTTGACTGAAACATGCTTCTACCAAATACAGTATAAATAATTAGGTAGTCTTAATGCCTTTCCTATTTTATTATTTTTTTCTTTTTCACACAAAACAAAATGTACACAAAGACTGAGTAAGGAGTATGTATTTTTAATAAAAAGTTAATTGTATTTTTTCAATATTAATATTTTAAAGTTTTATTTGTCCTGGAACCTAATGTATCTATTACTGTTTTCTACTGACAGAAACAGATGGTTCCGTCTGTTTTTTTGTTTTGGTTGTTTTGTTTGTTTTGGTTTTTCAGTTCATTCTTGTGAAGGGAAGGGAACTTTAAGTTGCATGCTTTTGGTGTTTTTTAAATCCATGAAGATATTTTGCCAAGGTCATTTTTAGCTTGTTTACACCTGTACAGGGTCCTTATTTTTGTTTTCATTGTATGTGTACCAAGGAATCTGTGCTAGTTATTTTAATTCCAGCTGCCTTCTCCATTGGCCAAGTATTTCATTCTATAGAAAACACTTCTCTGGAGTGTAAACTCACATAAGGGCATTGTCATAGACTATTATTTGCGAAATTTCCCCTTGCCTCCAACAGAACCCTAAATTCTATTCTTTCATATACCTGACAGTTATTTATCCTTAGGCAAGGATTTTGTAAGTGAGTAAAGACAATAATCTCCCGTGGTCAGCTTGCTTGAATTGGTCATTTATAATTTAACTGATTTACATTTTTACCAACATTTAAAAAAAATCATTGAAAAGGAAATACAGAGGTTCCTCCCATTTAATATCAATATTGTATGTAGTACTGGTGAACAACCTTAGAAATGCTAATTTATTTTAATTCAAATAGGTAATTAAATTTAAAACTCTGAAGCCTGTTTTTTAGTAACTTAATCATCTTTGATATCTTGATATGTGAATACATCCGATGGAAGAAAAAAAAAATGTGCTACTAAAGCACTCTGCTAAAGAGCTGATGCACTCCAGGCAGGCACACTGGTTCCTCTGGGTAGTGTGGAAGTGGGGATCTCTATTCAAATTCTGCCTGTTACACGAAATAATCCACGTATATGTACGTATATAAATCTATCTCCCTCAAGCCTGTCCTTGCTGCAAATGCTAGTGATGCAAGCACAGAAAGTCTGCTCTCTTTGGCTTAAAAAAAAGTATCTCATCTAAAATGGTTCTGTTCCTTTTTTTTTCTTTTTTAAGTGTGAATAAATTGCTACGTAGATAGAAATAATTTTTGCCTGGTGGTTAGCCAAGTTTTATTTATCTCTGTACTTAAACATCCAACATAGTATGGGTCTTGGGCACAAGTTTTCACTGACTATTAAGCTGTATAGAACAGGAAAATGAAAGCACTATTTGTGCCCTCAATCCAGGACCAGTGCTACCTATCATGGGAATTTTGTTTTATGTTCCAAATTCACACTGTTTTCGGAACCCTAGTCTGACCTAAGGAAGTTTTGTGACTTAACGAAGAAAAATAGAAAGATGGTTTGGGGTTTCAAGATGCTGCTTTTAAAATCTACCCCTTGATCCTGGTGACTTTGTTTAATGCTACTTTGAGTCATACATGGAACACAGCTATGGGAACTACTCAGCAGATATATGTACCTCAACTGTGTTTTAAATGTTATGATAGATACTTCGTGGGGTAAAGGATTTGGGGAAGAGAGGCTTTTCATTTATTTAATAATTGAATCATGTAGACCAAAATGCTTTGCTGTCTCTGCTCTGTGTTTAAGTGTTACAATGGTGATTTTGTATAGCTGGTTTATTTTGCCCTGGAATTGAAACAAAATGTCTAAAATAGTAACATGGTTATGTTTCTTGTAGGATAAAATATTCAATTCTCGAATGTTGTTAGGATCCTGATTATGAACGATATGTTATATTTAGAAACATAGCGCTACCTGTTCTAAACAAACAAACAAACCTGGAAGGTTGTCCATGGCTGAGCATGACCCTGTTGCAAGGTGAGCTTTGATAACTACTGGTAAAACACTAGGTGCACTATTTTTCTGGATAAAATTTATAGTTGTTTTCTGTATCACCTTTAAAAGGGACCTATTCAGGTTAAAAATCATATTTATGCTGAAATCTTTATCTGGTGTTAACGCATAATCTCATATGTGTTCATAACTGAAGTAACTAATAATTAGTCTTTGTGACAGTTTGCTCAAAATGCCAAAAGAATTTGATTCGCTTTCTTAATGATTTCACAGGCTGACCCCTAACCTAAGTTCTAAATAACATCCAGTAAATCAGTATAGTTCTGTGACTTTATGGTTTAACTAGGAAGGAAAATTCATAGATGTTTCTGTTAGATTTTATAAAAATTCAAAATGTTCAAACTTCATCTTGAGTCTAAATTTTCTGACCCTGACCCTTTTTAATATTGTATATTTTTGTTCACATTCTTAAGTGAAAAGCATTAAATTACTCTTTAGCCTTTAACTGGGAAACTCAGGTAAATGAACTGCTGACTTTTTTAAAGTTCTTTAATGAATCAACTCAGTGTTAAAAGGGGTATTAACCCAATCCTTTTCGTATTTTTACAAGTGCTCTTGCTAAAAAGGAACAACTAGCTCTATTTCTCCAACTTCTATAAGACTCATGGGAAACAGCTTATGTAAATATAAAAGCATCATATGTACTCTTAAATCCTATGGCTATTGGACACCCACAGTGAGTATGCTTTTTGGTCAGTTTTAATGGTTAAGTGTAGAACAGACAGTTGTCTGGAGATGGTCTGGTTGAAACAGAGCATCTAAGTATATCCCAGTGGAACTCACCTAAGAAGACCACATCTCAGAAAACTAGTTATATGTTGGGTTTTCACTTTGTTTTGTTTTTAATACAACACTTTTAATATAAATGTTCTTGATACAGTGAAACCTGTTATTTACACTGGTAAATTTTCTGATTGTTCATTCACCCACCTTTCTCTGCCTTAGGTTTCCAATGTAGCTATTGTAATGAGTTCTAACAATTTCCATGGCATCCTGTGTGCAGGCACTGCTTTTTCAGAAAGGCTTGGGACATGAGCCTGCTGTGAACACTTTGGTCATTTAGAGGTGCCTCCTTATCTGCCTCTGAAGCCATCTTTATAGAGAGGGGCTTAAGCAACCTGGAATCTTTCTTGGGTTACTTGGGATGAGGAAAGTTCACATTTCTGCAATATGCTATCTTATGATTTCTGTTATAAGAAAGAGAAGAAAAAATCTTTACATCTCTTGTTATCATTTCCCCCAAGGGTTTTGCTGTTGTTTATGTTCCTAATTCTAAGAAAAGTCCATTTTTTAAGGAGTATTTTACTCTCTAATCTAATTTCATACCAAACACCTGATCAGTAGTAATGATATATTTACTAAAACAGTGAACACTCATGATCCATCTTTATGAAAACTGTCAGCAATATGTAGTAGTGAATAGATAAGATAAACCGCAAAACAATTTCCATTTGTGTTTAGAGACTAAAGTAAGATTCAATTTACATTCTCCTATAAATCCTGAATGTGATAATGCCATTCAAGCAATTCACATTTTTGGTAGGATCTCCAGAACTCAGGGTACATAGGGTTCCATAGCAAAACAGCACAGTTATTAGTGAGGGGAATGCCTCAAGGGTCGGTAAGATTTTCTCACTTTTTTTCTTGTCTATTCAGATACATTGTAAGAAAGCCTGGACAGTCTCGACCAGACGTGCCATTGATTTTTCAGATTTAGGCCTCAGTGACATGCTTCTAATACAATTACATGCCATCCTTCCAAACTAGCTGTCCACTCTTACCCCATCTTCCCAGAGCCTTTCACTGATAAAGGTAACATCCTTGAATTCCTTTTGGGGTGAGGGAAGAGGGTCTCCTCCCACCCCAAGGAATTTTTTTTTATTTAGAAGACCTCAAAAAGGGGTATATAACTTCGAACAACTTAATTTCTCGGCCATGTTAAATAACAGTCCCTATGTGTGGTTTCGGATGTGGAATAAATTTGCTTTCTGCTGAATACCATTCCCTCTCCCATACGATTCTGCCTGTTTAATGAACATTTTTACTAGGGTTGAAACTCAATGCCTTACGTGGTCACTTAGTTTTCCTTCTGCTGCTTGTTTTCTCTCGCTTTATGTGTTCAGATTGTGTCAAATGCTGGCAAAACCTCTAAGACTGTCAAGAAAATGCTTGAAAGTTGATTTGTCATAGTGTAAACTCATGATACAATGTCTTAGGGTTATTTGGCTATGTAGTACATAGGAACAGAAAATAAAGTCATTTTTGTAATTTAAAATTGAGATTGGTCCCTTTCTTATTCATTTGTAGAAACCATGTTTCTCTTTTGGATTTCTCTTGTATTTTTGCATATTCTGTTATTAAGGCTTCCTGTACTCTGCAGGAAATAGGCTGCATGCATTCTTTCACTTTGTATTTAGCTAGTTTCTGCAATTGTGACTAATTATTTCCTTCCTTAATTCTCTGTACTGCATCTCCCCAAGGTGCCCCTGGAGTTTCATTTGGGTAATTAGTGCCTTGCTGTGTAATCTGGAGTGCAGTTTCTGTGCGTTTGCCAGATCACATTGTACCATGGCTGTCCAGCCCAGCTTTCGGTAAATACTTTTATGGTGATGATTGTCATTAAAGAAATCAGAATGGTTCTGTACAACCAGAAGGCCTCCCCTAGTTAAACACATACACCCCAGGCTTAGGGAAGCCCTTTATAAGAAAACTTTATGTACCACTTATGCATAAGAAAATTGTGACGGGTAAATTTCGAAGCTAAATTGTCACTTTACATATTTTTCCATAGTTATTTATGACTCAGTTATTTTACTGATAATCCTTTGGAGGAGACAAGAACTGAGATGGGCAGCAGATTAGAGACATGTGGTGATTTCAGTGTAATATGCACATAAGAAAAAGTCTCTTGTCCACTGCCACCTTCTACTGCCCCATCTTCCAGTCCTTTCATTTGTACAGAATATTGAGATAAACACTGAAATTAACTAGATTGATTCAGTTATTCATTATTGTTGCCTAGCAAGATATAAGATAAGCACTTTGATTTGGATGGAGAAGTATATGAAGAGAGTAGTCACTAAAGCCAATTTTAGACTCAGTGGGATACTTAAATAGCCATAGCATAAGGCCTGCGTATTTCTGAATGTACATTTGAATGTCATCCTAAATATCCAAGTAGGAAAAAGTGAAAAGCTCTTCATAAGCTACATTATTTTTGTGTGTAAATCTTTGAATACAGGCTATACTTTACATTTCATATTTAAACATTTTTGAACAAAGCAAGGTACAAGTAAACATTTATGTGATCAGGCATACCATAAGTGATGAAGTATTTTCAGAGTTTGGAGATTTTGCATAAAAAACACAACATTAGGCAAAGATTTTATTACCAAACATCTGAACGGAAATGACCATTCTGATTATTTTGATTCAGGGATTCTTCTTTTGTAAAGTTTGGGAACAATTAGAAGATGGACTTTATTTTTTTAAACACTTAAGGAATTAATTTTTTTAATTGAAGAATAGTTAATATACAATGTTGTGATAGTTTCAGGTATATAGCAAAGTGATCCAGATATACAGATATAAATATATACAGATATATTCTTTTTCAGATTCTTTTATGTTATAGGTTATTACAAGATATTGAATATAATTCTCTGTGCTATACAGTAGGTCCTTGTTGTGGAATTAATTTTATTTCAACTCAGGTTACATTTAGACAGCACCATTAAAAAAGTATTTAGTTCCATTCTTATTAGTTTCATGTAATACAGATCTTGGGGAAAGTGACACAAAGAGGCAACATGCAAGTTTTGCATTTTATATCTCCTCCATAGTTCTTCTAAGAAAAAAAAATCAACTATTCAGCAGAGATTTTGGTATAGGAAAAAACTGCATTTCTTCAATCTGAATTACAAGGTTCGTGGGATTCCATTTTAATTTCACATAGATTATGTGGAATAAGTTTGTTAAAATCATACTCTAGGGGCTTCCCTGGTGGCGCAGTGGTTGAGAGTCCGCCTGCCGATGCAGGGGACACGGGTTCGTGCCCCGGTCCGGGAAGATCCCACATGCCGCGGAGCGGCTGGGCCCGTGAGCCATGGCCGCTGAGCCTGTGCGTCCGGAGCCTGTGCTCCGCAACGGGAGAGGCCACAACAGTGAGAGGCCCGCGTACCGCAAAAAAAAAAAAAAAAAAAAAAAAAATTACTCTAAGTAACATTTGAACAGCTTTCAACATCTCAGGCTGATTCAGTCCAGGTATAGATAAAATCAATGCAAAATGTGAAGCTACAATCATTGTAAGTTTGAGAAATAAATGTCCACAAGTTTATGAAATAGTTGATGTGTTCCATTTATGCCCATTGAGTTGTATGTATAAATTATATTTCTTAATGATTTAAATTGCTTTACGAAAAATAATTTATGATGTAGCCAGTCTCAGCAAAAACCTGAGGCCATGTACATTAATGACCTCTAAGTGGTGTTAAAGAAAAAATTAATCTGATACTTGTTAGAATGGTAAGGAAGACTTTATTCAGGACTTATTATTTATTCAGGGTTTCTTCTTAATTCTCCCCAGGTTCTAGCCTCTGGTGATGCAACTTGCATATTTTCTTGGGAGTCACATTCTAAGCCTTAACAGTATCAGCAGGCTAACAGGTGTAGTTGTTTTATGCATCCAGAAACAAAGACAGGATGTTGACTGCCCTAACTTTAGTATTTTTCCCCTTTGCTTTTTTTTAATTGAAGTATAGTTGATTTACGTTGTAGTGTTAGCTTCATGTGTACAGGAAAGTACTTCATATATATATATATATATATATATATATAAAATTTTAAGATTATTTTCCATTCTAGGTTATTACGAGAAGTGAGGAAGTGTTTAAAATGAGTTTCTGCTTGTGAAATTGAAAACTAGAGATTCAGCTTCAGTCAAAACATTTAGCTACATAAATATTTTAAGTCCAGATAACCTCTTAAAGAAACTGAATTGGTTTCAAATGGGAAATATGAAAAATGTCAGAGGGATTAAATACCTGATTTATATTACATAAGGCTTTTGTTTGTTTTGGGGTAGTATGGGGAGTAGAGGTGTGAGTCAACGGGGAACCTCCTGATAAAGGATGCTCAGTGCACTTTCTAAACTTCAGGCTGATTTGTTGCCCTTCAGTTCTACCAACAATGTGAAAACAATCAAATCTCAAGTATGGAAAACTAACTAGACCATTATTTTCAAATAACTTTTCCTAACTCAGAAACTGATATAATAAAACAAATAAAAATAATTTTTTAAAAAGACACTACTAGTGACTATTGAGAGCTTTCATTATAAATCTGATCAAGAACTTGCATCAGGGGATAGATGGAGGAAGGGATAAATTGGGAGATTGGGATTGACATATACACACTGTTATATATAAAATAGATAACTAATAAGAACCTACTGTACAGCACAGGGAACTCAACTCAGTACTCTGTAATGACCTATATGGGAAAAGAATCTAAATAAAAGAGTGGATATATGTATATGTATAACTGAGTCACTTTGCTGTACACTTGAAACTAACACAACATTGTAAATCAACTATACTCCAATAAAAACTAAAAAAAAGAACTTGCATCAAAAATGCCTGAAAGTTGACTCTAAAACCTTGTAGTAAATGCTTGTAAGACAGAAGTTGCATTCTAGGTTGTTTTAAAATGTTTAGACTCATACACATTTTTTTCTTATGTGTACGGGGAGGAAACAATCATTATCCAAAAATATATCTAGGATTCTATAAATGCTTTAAATAGACCTGACAATAAAGGAGTTATACTTTACCTATGTACTTTAATCGATTAGCCAGGGACCCACTGAGTGTTAGACATTCATAGAAATGCCCCTTCTACCTTCAACTCTGTCCATCCAAATCTAATTTTGGCTCTACTTATACTAAGATCACTGAGACTTTTTAAAAGAATTTTAAGCCTTATTTAGAATTTCTCTTAACACTTTCTATATGCCTCATTATCTAGGGCCCTTATCACTTGTACTATGGTTATTTTAGGACTTATCATATCTCTCCTTCCAGAGTTGGTGTTCCAATGATTGTGGAAACCAAGACTTAATTTATCTTTGTATTT
Organism: Leucopleurus acutus; assembly: GCF_964270905.1. Lineage (NCBI taxonomy): Eukaryota > Metazoa > Chordata > Mammalia > Artiodactyla > Delphinidae > Leucopleurus > Leucopleurus acutus. The sequence continues at coordinate 114,641,908 of NC_139143.1, read as the reverse complement.
TTCTAAAGTGCTTCCCATTGTGACTTCTATGAGATGGACCTTGAAAAGATATTGCTGAATGAATCAAGAGGCCTAACTTGCATTAGCTGAGGACCTTGGAGCTATAAAGGGCTATCACTCCTGTTCAAACTGGTTCTCGAATGTATTATTTTCCCAGAGCTGCCGTGACAAACTACCACATACTGGGTGGCTTAAACAAACAAAATTATTGTCTCACAGTTCTAGATCAAAGTGAAAGCAGGGTTGGTTCCTTCTGAGGGCTGTGAGGGAGAATCTGTTCCATAAGTCTATGGTTTGTTGGCAACCTTTGGTAATCGTTGGCTGATAGACGCAGCACCCAATCTCTACCTTCATCTTCATATGGCGTTATCTCTGTGTGTGTTGGCTCTGTGTCCAAACTTCTCCTTTTTATAAGGATACAGAATATTGGATCAGAGCTCACCCTGATGCTGCCATCTTAAGTCGATAGTCTGCAAATACCTTATTTCCAAATAAGTTCACATTCACAGGTACCGGGGGTTAGGACTTCATCTTTTTGGGGGACACAATTCAGTTCATAACACTGAACGAGACAATTCTCTTTCTTGATAAAGCTATTAAATTCCAGGTTTCTTAGAAACACAGAATTTGGAGCCCTTGGTTAGTCCAGAGGTTTTCAAATAGTATTCCAAGAAGCTCTAACTCTTCCACAAAGTAGCCACTCCCAGATCTCTATCTCAGGAGGACTTGGGGACCACATAGGGCTCCTGGTTTCATATCTGTACCAATTACTATTGCCTTGTAACAAACCACCCCAAAACTTAATAGGGTGAAACAATTATTTTATTACACTCCCAGATTCTGCAGACAGGGAATTCGGAAAGGGCACAGCAAAGGCAGCTTATCTCTGCTCCATGATGTCTGGGACCTCAGTTGGGAAGACTCGGTGACTGGAAGCTAGAATCTTCTGGAGACATCTTCACTCCCATGTCTGGCATTTGATTCTCGCTGTTGGCTGGAACCTCAGATGGGCCTCTCCATATGGCCTGGGCTTCCTCACAGGATGTCAGCTTCAGGGTAGTCAGAGATCTTAGATGATAGCTTAGGGTTCCGAGGCGACTATTCCAACAGCCAGAAAGTACACTGCCTCACACTTTATGGTATCACTTCTGCCATTGGTTGAAATAGCTGTAAATCTTGTCCAGTTCAAGGGCAGAGGAGAGGGGACACGGACCCCCACCTTTCAATGGGAGGAGTGTCCATGTCACATTGTAAGAAGCATATGTGGAGCCGGAGATAGTGTTGAGGCACCTGTGAAAAATATCATCTGTCACACTATATACACCACCCTCTTCAACCACTGGGCAGCACCTCTCCATAACTGATGTTCACGAGCAATTGTAGCTAAGAAACACAAAATCCATAAAGGCCAAGTACACTCACAAACTTCATACAATCTTTCAGCATATCTGGTGATTACTGTAAAAAACCAGAGAATTGAGAAAGCTAGTATTTTCTTCACTCCTTTTGTTTCTAATTTCTTTGGGCAAGCTGGGAGAGCCTGGTAGAATAACTATTATGAAATAACTGGAAGAAAGCCATCATATCATTTTATTGAATCACATCTTAAAAATCGTCAACTTTTTGACAGGGTATAAGTAAGGTGCTTTCAGAAATGTTATTTGATTATCATATGTTTCTCCCAGTGTCAGCCAAAATGTCCTCAGTTGCTCAGGGATGTATGTGGACACAAACATGCATACACCCTGGGTCTGTTACTTACACAGATTAATAAGAGGAAAAGTCTTATCAGTGTCTGTGGGGAAAAGTGCAGAGCCCTGCCGTGGTCCCTTAGCCAAGTTCCTCAGCTTCCGTTATCTTCCAGGCACAGAAGCTGTCTCCTTCCCTAGCTCTCTTCCTGACAAACCCTCACAGTGACTGCAGGACAGGCAGCAAGAACAGACCGCTGAAGCCTCTGACCCCTTGCTTGCAGAAGCCTTATCTGTTAGGTCCTATCCTTCTAGCTCAGGAAGAACATTTGGGGGCTGGAAAAGTTTTCTAGGAAACGATTACTCATGAGCAAATGGACCAGAAAAGTCCCAGAGATGTTCTCCAGCAGACAATTTAAACTAATGACTCACAGCTGGGCAGCCTGCCCTGCTACAGCTGATGTGAGCTGTCTGTGTAATGCTGCCTTAAGATCTGTGTTCTCCCTGCATCCTACTAAACCTCCAAACCAGTTCCCTGAGGGCTCTCCTCGCTCATGTTCACTCTCTAAAATCCACCAGCGTATTTAGTTCATTCAGAAGGAATAACTATTGAAGGGCATGTCTTCCACCATAAGGTTGTACCACAGGTGTCAGCTGGAGTCTGAATGTCTCAAGATTTAGATGAAATTGGCTATTCCCCCATTCCATGCCCTTTGGAAGTCCAGTGTCCTCCCCAAAGTTCACAAATTTCTGGTATGGTTATGGATTCAGGCCACTGGCTCTGAACCTCTGTTTCTATAGAATGTCTTCCACTCATACTCACTGTTCCCCCTGTTTGATCCCTGTTCTACACCTGAAAGACAATCTGCACTTTCCTTTATTTCCCCCAGTGCACACACCAGGCTTCGGTGCATTTCAGATTTTAACGAAGGTTTGGAGAGATGCAGAGCATTCATGAAAGCCACTTTAGGGCCCTAATTTTGTAACAGCCCTTCAGCCGGTCTACGGAGAGATTTGGCCATCCCCTCTACCTTCCTTATCACCCCTCCCCCTCCCCCTCCCCACACCCATCCTTCCCTCTCCCCAGCCCTCTGGTCTTTGCTCCACGACAGCCCTAATCTCAAGTTCCTCACTTCCAGCACCGGGTAGTTTAACGTTCTCCCGCTATCTACATCCTCGCTCTCACCCCTGTCACCCTGGCAGCTTATCACAGTTTTTCTCAACACACTTCCATCCCATAAGAGGAGTTCTCATGTCTGTTGTTAAGTTGTCTTATCAGCCAGTTTGTTACAAGTCGTTGCTCTGAGCTGCACCTCTCTGACTATTCCTCCTGTCTTCAAAATATCCTGCCTTTCTCCTTCGCTCTGAAAATGCCAAATCTCCAAGCTTAATCCTCACTCCTCTGGCCCCCTTCCTTCTTAGCCCAGCCACGAGTGACCTCATTCACTTTCAGGGCTTTGTCTGCAGCCTTTCTGTAGCCACTCCCAGATCTCTGCCTCTGATTACCACTTCTCTTCTGCCTCTCACCTCCAGCTAGCTTCTGGGCATTTCCACTTGTCCTGTCATCTCAAGACACACCTTAATGTGTCTGACGGCAAAGCTCATCTAAGCATAACTAGTCGTGGCAACAGCCTCCTAAACGGTCTCCCCGCAGACCTCTGGTCCCTCCACCCTCACTCTCTTTTCTCCATTACTAGACTAGTTTTCCAAAGTGTAGCTCTGATCTTATTGCTCCTCTGTTCAAAAACCTTCTCGCTGTCTTCTTAAAACAGTCTTAGACTTCCTTTCAAGATCTACCACAATCTAGGCCTGACCTGCATTTCCAATACAGGCCCTGGAATCCAACGTGAATTCAAATCCTCACTCTCCATTTACCTGATGTATGACTTTGGGAAAGTTAATGTAAACTCTCTGGCCTCTGCGTATGTTAAAGATATCCATATTTTGGCCCTTCTCAGGAAGTACTAAGATGTTATATATCCTAATGCTGGTACCAAGTCTGTCCTTACTAGTTGTAAATTTCTTCTTTTTCTTTATTTTATTGAAGTATAGCTGATTTATAATGTTTTGTTAATTTCTGCTATACAGCAAAGCGATTCAGTTATGCATATATATACATTCTTTTTCATGTTCTTTCATCACAGGATGGTTTATCACAAGATATTGAATATAGTTCCCTGTGCTGTACAGTAGGACCTTGTTGTTTATCCATTCTGTATATAGTAATTTGCATCTGCTCATCCCAAACTCCCAATTCATCCCTCCCCAACTCCCCCTCCCCCTTGGCAACCACAAGTCTGTTCTCTGTCTGTGAGTCTGTTTCTGTTTCATAAATATGTTCATTTGTGTCATATTTTAGATTCCACATATAAGTGATATCATATGGTATTTGTCTTTCTCTTTCTGACTTACTTCACTTAGTATGATAATCTCTAGGTCCATCCATGTTGCTGCAAATGGCATTATTTCATTCCTTTTTATGGCTGCATAGTATTCCATTCTTGCACCCTCAGCCACAAGTCATAGCTATTTTCAACGTCTCTATGATACAACCTAAAGTTTGATAGCCAGAAAGTAAAATGGAATGACAATGTAGTAATAATGCTATCAACCAAGTGGCTGGTTAGCTATATGGAGAGCAGTTAGTGGGGGCTGTGAGAAGTGGGTAGAGTTTGGGAAGGAAGGCTTGTTCCCTTTTCTTGGAAGTTCAGATGCTGAAAGGTAACTGGAGATATGGGGAGGAAGGGCTAGAGCCCAAATGCTGGCTGCCTCATAGCATCTGAATTCAAACCAGAGTTTACATCTCATCTCTGCCACTGTCCGGATGTGTATATTAGAGCAAATCACTTAGTTCCTTGAGTCATAGTCTCCTCATACAATGGAGGGTGGTGGGGGAGGGGTACCCATCTTAAAGGCTGCTGTGATGATTAGTTGTGTAATGTGTAAGACGTGCTTAGCTCAATGCTTGCACTCAAGAAATTTGCTTGTGTTATTATGACTATGTACTGAGCTCTGGATAATGTAAAAAGTAGCCTACAATACTGCACATTTTCCTAAAGTCAACACTTATTTAGCACCTAGAATGTGCTAGGCATCATCTCAAAGGCATTGTCTTTTGCCCTCAAGGAGCTGAAGCATCCCAGGAGAGCCACAGGTAAGCCGTTACCATTGGGCAGCATGATGAGTGGTGTAGCAGACGTGTAAATGCAGTTAAGTCGTCCCTAGATATCTGTAGGGGACTGGTTCTGTGGACCAAAAAAGCCCAGAAGGCTACAAATAGGAAAAATGTTTATTTGGGGTCTGAAAAATTGCATTTTGGGAGACAGATTCAGGTAAAGCCAAAAGAGTGTTCCAGGGAAAAGAAAGAGTCAGGGGCTTATAAAGGCAAAAGCCATGAGGCTGTACTCTGACAAAAGAAAAGAAATATTTGTCCTTAAGGGATAGGCTGTCACCAGTTGTTTTAAGGTAAGGGTCGGGTAAGCATCGTGAGTTTCTGCCAGTTGTTCTGGGTGCCTGCATTTAAGACAATAAGTGGTCAAAAGTTCAGATTCTATGCGGGCGAGATGTGTACAAGTCACACTTCCTCAGTGGCCTCCCAGCTCCATTTAGAGAGCTCTCTTAGCAACACTGGTGCCATTTTGATTTTCCTTTCACAGCTCCAGGACTCCTGTGCAGATAACAAAATCCATGGAAGCTCAAGTCCCTTATATAAAATAGTGTAGAACAGTCAGCCCTCTGTATCCACAGGACCAACTGTACTTCTCTGGAAACACAGGCGCTTTCTCCACCAACCAGCATTTTCTGAGCACATTCCAGGTGCCAGACACTGTTCTAGATGCTGAAAGTTCAAAAATGAATATGATTCCTGTGTTTAAATAGTTCATAATGTAGTCGGAAATGACAGCCGTGTCTCCAATAGCTACAGTGTGTTCCAAGAGCTCACCTAGATGTCCATTCACACTACACATGGGCACAGGGAGGATGCAGTCAGATTCACCTGATGACAGGAAGGGTTTCAGGAGGTGAACCTGGGCCGAGTCCTGATGCAGGTGACGCCCAGGAAGAATTGAGAGCACTGTGGGGAAAGAGATTTTTGAGTGGGCACAGAGGCCTGAGAGGCCCATGATGTCATTGGAGGTCTTAGGGGCAGGGAAGGATCAAGAGCCATTGAAATGCATGGGAAGTGAGGATGGATAGATCAGCTTGAGGTTGCCTTGGATATGCCACCAACACCAGAGAGCTCTTTGGTTTATCCTTCAGGCAGTGGGAAACAGGAAGGAATTTAAGCCTATCCTCAGTTACTTTCCAAGCCTGGATAATCTTACAGAGGCTGTCTGAGACCTTCCTCTCTGTTTTCAAATCCTTGTAAAAAGAAAAAAACTACCATCTGGTTGATCTTGAAGAAAACCAAAGGCTGCAAGGAGAAGCCAAGTGTGGGCAGACTGACAATGCCCAGAGCAAACTTGGCCTTGCATAATGAGACTCATAAACAGTAATGTGTTGCTTTAACTTGTCCTTGGCACGGGAGACCTCAGGGAAACCACCCAGACTCATTCTCCTTTGTCCCTGCCTCTTCCTCTTCTTTCACACCCTAGTTTCTTCCTTTGCTGCCATTTTTTTAATAGACCAGCTGATGGTGGGAAACTTGCCTTGTTTAGAGTCTGGAAAGTCATAAAGGAAACCACTCAATTAAACTGAACTCTTAGTGTCATTCTCGAGTCAAAACCTCCCCCCTCTGCCCCTGCCCCTTGTGGTTTGGGGTTGCTCATTTGGAGGTGCTGTGGGTCTCAGGGCACAACAAGGTGTACAGTTTGCATCTGCCCACCCTCTCCGAAGCCGGCTCCTGGCCGAGCCCGGCTGCTGGCTTGAGTCACGTGGGCTGGATGGTCCAGACCAGAAGATGCAGAGGAGGACGTGGTTGGACTCAGCTAAGTGTCCCTGTCTGACCTCTTGCTCTTTTTCTGTCCCCAGAGGAAAGGTGGAGCTTTCCTGCCCACAGAATTGAATTTCCTTTTCCCATTCTTCACAATGCTGCATTCCTGTCCTACCTCCTGGGGGGAATGGGACTTGGTGTTTCACGTGGCTAGCTCTCTGCAGAATCCCTTTTTTTCTCAAAACCAAGGACTTTGATAGGCCTACTGGGAAAGCTACAGGTTGAAAAGCCAGAGGTTATCCGCCTCCTCTGCTGGTACCATTTCTTAGTTTATTCGCACTTCCTGCCTCTCTCAGGGTGAGGCTCAGGTTCTGCCAGGACCCTGTGAGCCTGCCATGGTGGAAGCACCTCTGTAACCCATGCTCACCCTGACTACACCCAGGGAGTCCCTTGCTCTTCCAACCACTTTCAGACCTAGAGGAAACACCGCCCCATAGTGACCGCTGTCCAGAGCTGACCAGGTGACACAACCTGGAAGTGAGGGGGAGTTCATGCCGGCGGGATTTACTTGAACCAAAGAGAGAAAGGAGACCCAGGGATCCTCCCTGCTATGGACCATTCCGAGGCTCGGTTGTTTGTTATGCCCTGCCAGAGCTGTCCCATGTCACGAAGAAACCAGCTGTGCTTTACCATGAAGCTGTGACCAACTCGTTAGCAAGTACTCACTTTCCTCCTTCCCTGCCTTGCTTTTCTTTTTCCCTCATTTTCACGACCTTGCCATTGCACCTCCCAGAGAAGCATTAGCAGGTAAGCTTTACCTCAGACGGTTTTCTAGGGAATCCACCAACAGTGGTCCACTGACCCATTCATTTGGTTGGTTTGTTTCTGGGTTGGCCTGGGCAGGTTTGTAATCACCTCTTCTCTCTACAGCCCCAAAAGAAGGTCATTCCTCGTTTCTGCCTTGGAGGAGAACACATTCAGATCTATAGATCCCTGGAAACCATTTAGTCGAAGGAGAGCCGTCACAGCACTATTAACAAGAAGAAAAAAAAAAAAAGATTGGAAACAATCTAAGCTTCCCCAAAGCGGACAGTGTTATTTTAAATACTAGATAGACATTTAAAATAATGTTACAGACATATTTCTTGATAAATAAACTTATTTATGATGTGTTAATTGAAAAAAATTAAAATCTAAGGTCAGTATGATCTCACTTTTGCAAGAAACAAAAAAAAATCTGTTCATAGAGAAAAATCAAAGGAAATTATATGTCAGATGCAAGCAGAGGTTGTCATCTGGTGATGGGATTATGAGTGAGTTATCCTTTAGTTTTTACCTGTATCAGTATTTTATTTTTTTCTCTAAGAAATATATATGAATTGTGATTTTTTTAATTAAAAGATTAAAAAGTACACTGGACCTGGTGCTCACAAATGCACATTCTCAAGCAAGATTCTGTCACTTTAGAAGGAACAGGAGATGAAGAACCCAGAGAGATTCGGGAAGACTAAGGATAACAGAAAAACTTTTATTTTTTGTGAGAATTATTAAGAGGAAATGGTTTGTAATTATTCCAATGATGTATATTTGTTGAAGTATAAAGGCAATATGTCTATATCTCTATCAGGAAAAAGGTTATAGTATTGCTATTGTAACTATCTTTTATGAAGCGGTTCATGAAGCATGCCCATGGATTTCATTACTTTATTACAGTTAATAACTGTATTCCTAAAATAAATATATTGTTCCTTAAATACTTCTTTTGGTATACGTTTTAGTTCTTGAGAATTTTTAAGAATAAACCACTGCATTTGTACAGGATGGGGGCAAATGATGGGCAGACCATTTATTCAACATACACTAAGCTTTGTCCATTTTTCAGAAATTAAGCTGGGTCCTGGGGAATCAGAAGTTGAAGACATACTCTTCCTTCAGTGAGCTGGTAGAGGACAAGGACCAGTGAACCGACATCTGCAGTTGACTGTAGTGGGCATTCTATGCCCAGGGCTCCAATGGGCCACAGAAGGGCATGCAATCCAGGCTGGAGACATGAGTGGTTAGTTGACACTTCTCCAGAGTAGGTGAAAGTTGATCTGCAGGGTATGTGGGAATCAGTCAAAGAAAAGAAGAAGGGCATTCTACGTAGAGGCTAGGAGGTATAGAAGAGAGCAGATACAGGAACTGGAAAAAGCTAAAACTGTTGATCAGTTGTGTCCAGAACCATTTGTGGTGATGGAAAAGTTTTATATCGGCGCTATTCAAAAAGTTAGCCACTCACTATGTGTGGCTGTCGAGCAGGTGAGGAACAGAAATTTTAATTTGTTTCATTTTTTTAATTTAAGTAGCCACATGTGGCTAGTGGCTACTGTGTTTTTAAACCACTTTATTAAGGTATGATTGACATACAAAAAGCTGTGCATAATTGATGTATACAGCTTGATAAGTTTGGAGATAAGTGTATAGCTGTGAACTCATCACCACAGTCTATGCCACAGACATATCAATCATCTCTAACAGTTTCCTCCTGCACTCTGTTATTCTTCTTTCTGTGTGATGAGAATGCTTAACATCAGATCTAGTGTGTATTGAACAGCACAGCTCCAGAAGAAATCTGCTGCTAGATCAGGTATGTTGCTTTTTTCTGGTGAGTTTCATTTTCATCCTGAAGGTGAAAAGGAGTCACTGCAAAATTTCAAAACAGAATAATTATATGCGTAGACTTAGGAGAAACATTACTTGCAAATTTGGAAGCAAAGTAATCTGGCGGGTTTTTAACATGCATTCACTTTCCATAACCTTCTTAGAGAAGGTGACAAAAAAGAAGTGTATAAAACAAACATTGCCATAAAATTTATTTTTGGAAATGACCTGACAGTGGAAACTACATAACAATTAGCTCACCTACAAACCAATAAGTAAAAGATAGCCATCACATTAGGAAATTGAGTAGATGGCATTAATGAACCATTCCCTAAGACTCGCATACAAATGGCCAATTAAACATGTAAAACAGTGTTCAGCCTCACTAGTACTGGTACATTCTTTCTGGAGACAAGGTTGGCAGTATTTTAGCAAAAGACTTGAAAATGTTTAAGCCCTGTCAGCCAACTCTTCCATTTCTGGGAATTTGCCATAAGGAAGTAATTGGGATTTCTTGCAAAGATCTATGTACAAGGCTGTCTATGTCTCTATCACATACAACAGTGAAAAAAAAAAAGACAACAACCTAATTGTGGTTCCCAATAGATTTATTAACTAAATCATGATACATCTACACAACTGGACACTACGTAGCCATTAAACGTCACGTTGTATATGAATACTTACCTGCATGGAACAAATATCTGTGATATATTTTTTAGTGGAAAAACAACAAATCCCTATTAAAATGTAAGATTTAAGTTGAAAATAAAAAATTGTGTCAATAAAAAAAATACTTGAGGGGTATTCACCAAAATGTTAATGTTTATCACTTAGTAGTATGATTAAGGGCGATCTTTGTACTTTTCTTTATGTTTCTCTGTATTTTATAATTTTCTACAATGAAAATATATGGAATTTAAAACAGAAAAGCATTTTTTAAAAGTTGAGGTTGTTAATTATGTGGGTAGAGTTCAAGTGTGACAGAAGCAATTGAAAGTATGTAATTGCCACAATTCTGCTATGCTAGATAAAATAGTAAAGTGGTGGCAGACACGTGCTTGTCTAGACTTGTGGACAGCAGAGGTTTTAGAGAGGCCAAGTGACTTTGTAGTCCTTTCCAGAGACTCTTCCCTGCTGTTGGTAGCAGCAGAAGTGCTTTAATTAATCAAGATAAAATGTTTTCAACTAGAGATAATTATGAACATGAAGATGATCTTGCAGACAAATATGTGGATGGTTTATAAAGAGCAGGGCTTTTCCTTTGTTAGGGTCTTCCTAATATTTTAACCCAGATGTATCAGGAAAAGATGAGAAGAAAGTGGCAAAGAAAGCTTTAACCAGAGACCAAATAACCAGAAACTTCAGTTAATCAGAAATTCTTCTGCCTTTGATTTTTAGGAGAAAAATGGGAAATCACAAAAAAAGTGACTCTAAATTGAGGATTGCTCATCACCAACTTTCAGGGCATTTCTCAAGGATTTATCAATTCAGACTAGTCTATAGGCTTCATACATGAATATTCATCATTCTATCCAATGAAAATAATTCCTAATGGTGAATCTGAATTTCCAGAAGGATTTTTGTTAGCAACTAAAACAGATTAAATTACGTTCTATATACTCTACTTACTACTCAGAAGGAAGGGAGGAAAGGAGGGAAGGAAGGAAGGAAGGGGGGAAGGGAGGGAGGGAGGGAGGAAGGAAGGAAGGAGGAATGAAGGGAGGGAGAGAGGGAGGGAGGGAAGACCATACAGATTGGGAAGACTGGATCTCATCCAAAGACTCACATGCTCTTGGTTTGGTCAGATACTTAGAGGGGAAAGAAGAAAAAATAATCTATTTCTAAAGTGACTTGGGTGGGTAATGGGGTTTGGGCTTAGAAGCAGAAATAGAGTTGAGTTAATGGACAGATGATGGCAAGTATGGGTCTCAGCATATTATTCTGTTGAGTTACTATTATGTGACCAAGCCTAGGTGGGGCAGGACTGGGTTATACATGAGTCTCAGTATATAAGAGAAAAACAAGGACAGTATAAGAAGCCTGTGAAGGAAAATACCTGTTTGTATTATTTTTAAGTACATTTTCGATCATTTCAATCAGTAGATGCTATGGCAGTGTAAAACGAACAAGCAATTTCACATTTTTGAGAGGTCAACACAATAATCTAACCTTGCCTCAGGAGGCAACAGGGTTCATCCAGAAACTGCTAGATTCCTGGCTCCTGTGAATACCTGGAATCCAGTTCCCTGTGCCCCAGTTGATGTTCACACACACACACACACACACACACACACACACACACACACCAGCACATGGCAAAAACAAGTCAGGAGCAGACAGCTCCCTCTGTAGGACTGGTGTTCACCTCGCTTGGGTCCAGGCCTCCAGGGCCGTGGTTTCTGACTCCCTGCTTCCGGAACTGCATGTGCCCAGATCGTTGGTGTCCGCCTGAAGGAGACTGGCTGATCTGAGATTCCTGTTCTGTACATCCCAGGATTTTGACCCCAGCTAGGTTTGCTCCTTGAAACTTGACTTCCATTTGCAGAAATTTCCTGCCCAGCAGACCTCTCATTCCATGTTCTACTGGCTGCTGTGCCCAGTCGCTGAGTGTGTCTGGGGCAGGCAATCACACTTCAGGTGTGGCACCCATCGTGATGCTGCACGTATCTCAACCAGAGGCATGCACGTACCTTTACGTTTGTGCTTCGTGGGGTGGTGAGGAGGATCAAGTGACAACGCACATCAGGCCGCTGGCAGGTAGCAGGTGACATGGCTTCTCATAACTTAATGGCTTTCTCCCTCCCCTTTTTCCCAACTTATCTGTGGCTATAAATAGATGCCTTGGCGAATGTACAGGGTATAATATTTATGAAAGTTCCATGAGTGTCAGAACTTGTAACCCCCAAGGCCTCGTGCTTAGCACATAGCTGATGTTCAATAAACATTTGTTGAATGAATGAATGTGAATACAGTATGTGATCCCTCTTACCTTACATGGCTTCCTCAACACTGATCACCTGACATGAATTTCCAAATCCTGCCCCCGTGGATCTCTGCCTTTGCCTGAGGAGATGACTAGTATCTGCTCTTGGATGAATTATGTACTTAGCTTGAGGGCAGTTCACTGGACGTCAGTCCTCTTAAGCAAGCCTGTTGCCTGGTGGACCACTCTGCTTCTGCTCAGTCCCTGTCTGCACAAGAAGACAGGCTGCGTTCTGTGCGGTCTCATAGCCCAGGTCCCGGCAGAGCATCTCAGTCAGGCAAAGTGAGGGTGGGGAGCTGACGGTGCCCTGTGTGTTTTGCTCCAGCCCCAGATTCCTTTCTGAAGAAGAGGAGACCCCTAACCTCAGGGCTAATTTATCCATTAGGCAGAGAGAGCCTAAGGCCCATGAAACCTTTTAGAGACCCATGAGAATGTTTTCATTTTCTTTTAAAATCAGAAGAAAATGAATATAATAAGGCATATGTAATAATGATTCCAGTCTGGATTCTATTCATCTCTACACCAACACAGTCATAAAAGAAAATTCTTAATTTTTTTTTCATGGAGGAAGGGGCCTGTGAAAATCATAGTGTGGCCTTGGGTGTTCCCAAGCAGAACAGCAGAGCTCTCCAACTCTGTGCTGCCCCAGAGGGCTGCTTCCTCAGGCACCTTCCCAGAGAGAAGCAAGCTCTTCCCTGTGAAGGCACTGCAGCTTCCTAACCTCCCCAGCCTCTTAAAGAAGGCAAATCCTAGCACAGTGTACCCTGTCTCCTCACTCCAGGACCCAAAATATGGGAAACAGCAGCATGACCTCACTCTTCCAAAGAAGACAAACCCAGATGTGACCTCATCCCTTGACTCTCAAGTACAGAAACTCATCAATGACTCCACCTCCTTTTCCCTCAAAAGTCAAGCTTACGCATGACCTCCCCTCCAATCTGGCAGGAAAGATCGGGCATGATGTCACCCCACCCCCACCCCCCCACCTCCCCCACCCACCCCCACCCCCCCACCTCCCCCACCCCCCCCACCCCCCCACCTCCCCCACCCCCCCCACCCCCCCCACCCCCCCACGCCAGCCCACGCACCTCTCCCACCCGCCTGGCTGATGACACATTTTCACCCGGAGGATGGAGGACGGCTTCTCAGAAGTGCCTCTGCCTGAAGGTGTGGTTATCCGGCTGCCCGCTGCTTCCTCTCAGCCCTAGGGCAAGCCCCCCAGCCCAAAAGGCAGCCAGGAGTCAGTGAGGAGTCCCTGGTGACTCAGCACGTGGCAGCAGGCAGAAATTTATTCACCGCTCAACATCCAATATGGAGTTTTTAGGCAAGTCTGGAGGGCAAGATGAGCTGACTCACAATGAGAAACTGAAAAGCAAAAGGGGAAACCCAGGGCTGAGAAATTCCTAGAAAATTGCACAACCTTGGCCGGGAGGAGAAGGTTGGTGGAACTGACAGGGCTATGAGGCGGGGATGGCCTCAGACCTGCAGCAGTTCGCGGCCCTGCAAGCACTCAGGAACGCAGCCATCTGTCCGTCCATGTTTCCTGCATGTCCTTCTGACCTTCTCTGCCTGCACTGCGTCCTCCTTGCGAAGAGAGAGAACAGCTGGCCCCTGATGGACGGGGCAGCCCAGGTGTGAATCGGGGCCTCGGCACCCAGTGAGTGATAGTATTTGAACCTGCAGCCAAGATTCAATACATGAGAAAGGAACAGGACAGGGAAGAAGTTACCCTTGTAAATAAAAGACTAGGCAGATGTCAGTAGTGGGGGAGGCTGGCAGGGTGGGAATGGGGGCAGGGTGTGGGAACTCTCCGTACTTTCCGCTCAATTTTGCTGCAAACCTAAAACTGCTCTAAATAAGAAAGTCTATTTTTTAAAATTGGCTGAGATTTTTTTGTTTTTGAAGTCTTAGTTCTATGGCCGTAGAACCCTGCCGAGCATCACGCAGAGAGGTCTGTTCTATCTCAAGAGGGAGACAAGGTAAGCAAGTCAGCTAAACCATCGTGATTGTAGGAGCCACAAGAAACGGAACATCTCCTCTTTCTCACACTTTTGGCATAGCCGCTGCTGATATAATTCCTCAACTGTGTACAATTGCTTTGCATTCTACAGCTAGGAAGGAAGTTATAGCAAATGCTTCTGGGAGAGATAGACTCTGGCGGAAGAAGAGCGGGTAGATCTACTCTTGAGAAAAAGTTTTTATATTCTAAGCCTCAGTGTCATCTGTGAAATGAGGATAGCAGTATTATCTGTCTTACAGAGCTGTCACGCAGATCAGCTTTCAGTGTTGCCATCCGCCCTACTTAAAATAGCCACACTGTCTGCTCCCCAACGCTCACCGGCACTTCCTAGTACGCTTCCTCATTTTATTTTTCTACAATGCATTTATCATCACCTTTATCATATAGTTTCCTCTTTAAATTCTCTTTATCTCCCTTTGGAATGTAAATTCCATACAGAAGGGATTTTTTTTTTTTTTTTTGCGGTACGCGGGCCTCTCACTGCTGTGGCCTCTCCCGTTGCAGAGCACACACTCCGGACGCGCAGGCTCAGCAGTCATGGCTCACGGGCCCAGCCGCTCCGCAGCACGTGGGATCTTCCCGGACCAGGGCATGAACCCGTGTCCCCTGCATCGGCAGGCGGACTCTCAACCACTGCGCCACCAGGGAAGCCCCAGAAGGGATTTTTGTCTGCTTTATCCCATATCCCCAGCACCTGGAACATCTTCTAATATATAATAAGTCCTATATAAATATTTATTGGATAATAGCATTCAATTTATGTAAAGTGCTCAGCACAATGCCTTGTACATGCCAAGTATGTGATACACATTAACAAACTATGATTATTTGTATTTTTCCACGTTGCAAAAAAGAGTAAAGAACTATGAAGTTCCAGAGAGGATAGAAAGGGATGCAGATAAAAGAATTAGTAAGGATCCAGGAACAGAAGAACAGACTTCCTAAATGGCATAGTTTTACTTGGGGTTGGGTCTACAGATGCGGGTATGTGAATGGCTCCAGACCTGGACCCCTAAATAGCACAAAGTGCCCACCACGTAATGATGATTCATGCGTCTACATCAGAAAGCCTCGAGAACAATGTACGTCTGCTCTTTAGCCAACTACTTTACCTCTTTTAGATTCTTAGAGCAGAATCTGCTGTGGGCCAGTTGTACCTTCCACTACAATTTTAATCACAAGCATTACATACTTTCAGTATTTCATTTGATGCTTAAAAGGAAATATGAAGACTTGTCCAAAACCAGCTCCAGTTAGCCATCCCATAATAGCACCACCGGGAGTGTGCCAGGCTATTAGGGCCAAAGCAAAAGCTCAGAGGGACATCAGAGCAAAAGGCTGGAAGTGCTAAAGCAGGTGGGTCTGAGCCATGACAGGCAGCAGGAAAGAAAGAAGCATCCTCAGTAGATACTAAGCTATCAGGTACTAAGCTATCCTGATAAGGCACATTCCTATTCTATGAGCTCACAGACTGTATGTAGCTAAAATCAGTCAACAGTCTGCCTCTCATCTTGACGGGAAGTTGGTTCTTTGAAAATGTGCTTCTATCGCCTCACTTCCTACACACACACACACCCCAAATCCTCCTCTATCAAGCTCAGTTTCTGATTGAAATGCGCTGCTGATCCTCAAAAAGAAAAGGAGAAACTCTTCAAAATCATAATGAAGGTATCATTGTACCGATGCTTTGGGAGGACTTTCCTCCTCTCAGCTCTTACCTTCCTCACCTGGAGGTGCACTCAGGCTCCAGACAGGAAGGCCAGGAGCTGAGCTCATCTGATGAGGGCGATCTGTGAAGTCCAGGCGCACCACACTGGCTCGGCTTTCCCAAATGAAAAGGAAAAAAAAAAAAAAGTGAGACAGCTACAGGCAGGTGACTCAAGGGGCGCAGCTACACATCCAGTGCCTTTGTGCAAACTGTAAAAATGTGCCTCCTTCAGGGCCTTGGATCGGAAACATTTTTTATCCCTCAAGGCTGAAGCACTTGTGAGCCCAATGAGAGAAGTAGGGCTATATTCCTGCTTGGTCGGACATTTTTGTGCAGGACAGAAACTGCATAAGTGCACCTGGTGGCTGGCTATGTGAGAAGGAGGTATTGGAGGGCTAGGGGTAATGAAAAACAAAATGCCTGACCCCTACTCTATGCACCCCAAGGATGAGACCCTTTTCCTTTGCAGCTGGAGTTTCATCTGTGCTTGGATCTCCCCGAGAAGACACTAACCTCCCAGTCTTTCGCCTCCATGCTGCCCCCAGCACTAACCCTGCTCGAGGCCTGTGGTATCAATACTTAAACCAGGCTGAACTAGGAAGAATGAACAAATAACTTAGAAGGCCATTTGGAGAGGGGCGATGTGGTGTCATGGAAAGTCTGCAGGATGTGGAAGCAGCTGGCCTGGCAGGCTGGCTTGATAAGTGTCCACTTGGTGAGGCAGAACTGCATTTCCCAGAGTTCCCTTCCCTGCACGTGTCCCATCAGAGTGGCCACAGGAGATATTCTTGTGGGAGATCTGAAGGGGAGAAGCAAAGCAATGGTCCTCTGTTGCCACTAATCTTCTGACTCACCTTGTTGGCCCCAAACAGGTGTATTTTATTGTTGCTCTTGCCACCCCAGAGCTCTCCAGTGTGAAAGCAATTGCTGCTGCCACCCCACCTCCCCGCCCCCATTCCAAACTCTCTAGCTACAATCTCTTGAATTCTTAGCTGACAGCCAAATAAACCGACCCCATTCCAGTCAGCTGACCTCCCTCCCCTCCCAGGAAAAATGCCAGCATTTTCACAGGGGCTTTGAGGGACAGGGCTTTTGCGCAAAGAAAGGATGGGAGCAGAGCTTGTAGGCACCAGACCAGGCTGGTAGGGGAGGTGTTTTGGGGTGTTTTCCTCCAAACCCCACCATGACTGGCATTACATACTCTAGTTTCATGATAAAGGTGATTATTTATGACCTTATTAGCAAAGACTATAAATACCTCAGAGAAGGCCTCCACTGTTTAAGTTCTTTTCCAGTTTTAGGGACATGCCGGAATATGGAGCAGTTCAGACAACGAGGTCGCTCAGCCCTCCCTGCTGTCTTACCCTCTGCCCCATCCGCACCCTCCACTGTCGACGTCCGTGTCTACACCCTTCGTCCCGCCACTCTCTCCCTTTCATCCTGCTGTGTTACTGCCCTGTCCTCCATCTGTCTTGCCAAAAATGAACAAAGGAGTATAAGCTACCCTAGGATGGCTTGACACAGAAAAGATGTCTTTTCAAAATCCCAGAATGTCACGGTAAACTCGCTGACAAACAGTATGATGGACTGTATCAGCTTTTCCAAACTCAGTCTCTGTGAAAAAAAATGTTGAACACTTGACTCATTTGCTGACAATTTGGGACAGTTAAACAGGGGAGTAAGAAGAGAGAAAGAAGAAAGGAATAAATAAATGGTTTCTTTTTATCCATAGGTATCTGATTCAGGTGCCAAGGCTCACGAATCTTGGAATACAGTCAGCTACAATCATGGGTGATTCTCCAGATGAAGAGACCAAATACTGGCA
Organism: Leucopleurus acutus; assembly: GCF_964270905.1. Lineage (NCBI taxonomy): Eukaryota > Metazoa > Chordata > Mammalia > Artiodactyla > Delphinidae > Leucopleurus > Leucopleurus acutus. Next base: position 114,624,168 of record NC_139143.1, on the reverse strand, counting down.
AAACAAGAAGCAGATTTGGACCATCACATTCCTACTCTAACGGATGCTGAGAAATGGACGCAGGACAACCACCCCCAAGTTTCCTGGTACTGCCGCTGTCATTACAGAATCCTGGCTCCTTCAAGGTATCATCTCTTGCCCCTGCCAGAGAAAACCAGTCTTTAAAAGAAACTAAATCCAAGGTCACTTACTTCCACATAAAGAGAATATTTTGTTGGCTGCCAAAATTCATTTTTCTAATGTACTCTTATCCAATAACTTAAGCCTGGTGCACTGGGCACAGTCCAACTTGGGTAATTCCATCCTCCCAACCAAGTTCCCCCAAGGAGTTTGAACTGGACATGATATTCAATATTATTCTTCACTCCTTCAGCTATCCCCTCATTAATTAAACTAATGCTTTTCATTTCCAAAGCATGATGCAGATATGGGGATGGAATTTCTAAAAAAGGATTATTCTTAAGAATTTAGTGATGAGAGGTTCCATTACATGAATTCAGTCAAGTTCTTTGGAAGTCAAATCTGGATTCATTTATTTAACAGATAGTTATTAAAGTATATGCCAAGTACTGTTCTCAACATTGTCGATGCAACAGGGCACAAGAAAAGGTTTCTACCCTCAAGAAATAAATATTAGAACAAGTATATGAGATGAAGTTGGAGTGAGGGGCAAGAATCAGACCATTTAAGCCATGATCTAGAGTTTGGATATTATTATAAGGACAGTTGGAGAGTATTGGTTGAGTGATGTTGTCAGATATGGGTTTTTTTTAAAAAATAAGATCACCATGGAGGAATATCTGTGGGCCAGGGTCCTAGTCTTCTGCTATTTTCCACTGGAATTGAATTATTTGGAGGTCAACACAACTGTGGCCCTATTCTCCTCTCTGCAAGCCCTCAAACAGCATTGAATCTTGGTTCACTCAGAGGGCCAAAGAGCCATCAGCACATGGGCCATCAGCACTGCATCATTGCATGATGAATGCTGCTTCCCTCTTCCTCTCTATATCTGGCTGTATACTTCACAGGCTCCCTTTGGTCATATGGGACACCAGACAAAAGAAGGTAAATGAAGAAGCATTAGTTCATCTCCACTGCTCCAAGAGCCACCCATGCTCTGCTGAAGGTAGTTCAGGGACAAAAATCAAGGAGCAGAAACATCGATACATACATGTGGCTTATTGAATGGTGGCATTCTTAGATGAGCATTACCATTGAAAAGAATCATTTAAAACTTTCTAGTTATTGCCCATCCTGTGAACAGTGACATATATAAATGAGACAGTCATAGAATCTGGACATAGAAGGGGATATTAGTGGTCATCAAGTCCAACCTTTCACCTAGGTATAAGATTTCATATTGAATCCTCCTAAATATCTTTTTGTTAGTTTAGATTTATCCTTCTACCCAGTTGAGATATATTTGAATATTAATTCTCTTATCAGGCATATTACCTAACCATTCATGTTTTATGACAGATATAAACTCAATAACACACTGTGGCAAAGACAGTTCTCACCAAATATGCCACGTACTCCCCTGCTTTTCCCAGACTCTTTTGTAATTGGGTTGGGGCCATGTGACTTCCTGTGGCCAATGGACTGTGAATGAAGGTGATGTCACTTCTGGGCCAAGTCATTTAAGAGCCAGTATGATTCTTTTATTCTTACGTTCCCCTGACACAGAGACCTTGTAGGCCACAAGTTCTAGATGTCATAACTACAGGGGGAGCTTACATGAATTCCATTAAAGACTCTACATCCAGCTACAAATTGAATTTATCACCCAAAGACATTAAAAAGAGTAAATTAAATGTCATTAAAATCCATCTACACTAAAGTCCCAAGGACCATGGTAGTTAATCCACTGAAGATTTTTAAGCGTGGCTGTGATATAATCAGATTTGAATTTTAGAGATGTATCTAATGGGGAGCGAACTGGAGGGAACTGAGACCGGAAGTGGGAAGAACAGCTGAGAGGCTGACTCAAGGGCATCTGGAAAGGGGGTGATGATTTTGGGAGCCACTATGAGCTGAAGAAAAGCACAGTTCTGTCATAATCACTTCATTTCCACATTTGCCAGTGTTGCTAGACTGGTGTACCAGGGAAATGACCAAATCCATAGCCCTGAACTTGCTCTTGCGCACCACTCAGGCTGGTCCTGCCCATTCTCTCTCATTGGTCCTCTGGCCACTTGTACCCTTTTTGGTTTCCTTCACTGCCTTGAGGACTCTTTCCAAAGCTGGGCTTTTGCACAAGCTCCTTCTTATGTTTAGAATGCTTTCTTACTTTGTCCCCTTTTCCTGGCTAATTCCTCAAACTTTAAATTTCAATTTTCTCAGGGAGGCCTCCCCTGACCCCCTAAACCAAGTTAGATCCCCTCACTTAAACCATTTGCCCTTTGCTCTTCCCCTTTCAGGACATTCAATACCCCGGCAATCACTTCTTACAAAAGTACTTTCTCTCTTTTTGAGACTAAAAAAATTCCTTGAGGGCAAAAACCATGCCTGTTGTGTTTATCCCTGAGAACTTAGAACAGTGCAAAGTAGGTGTTCAAATAACATTTGTTGAATAGGATTATCTAATAATTTGTTCTGAAAATGTGTCAGAAGTAAGTGTGACGCTAAGTGGATTGCAGGTTTTAAATCTCCCCTTAACCCTCCTACACTGTTGGTGTGGGAATGTAAGTTGGTGCAGCCACTATGGAAAACAGTATGGGGGTTCCTCAAAAAACCTAAAAATAGAATTATCATATGATTCAGCAATCCCACTCCTGGGCATATATCCAGACAGAACTCTAATTCAAAAAGATACATGCACCCCTGTGTTTACAGCAGTGCTATTCACAATAGCCAAGACATGGAAATAACCCAAATGTCCATCAACAGAGGAATGCATAAAGAAGATGTGGTACATATATACAATGGAATATTACTCAGCCATAAAAAAAGAAAGAAAGAATGCCATTTGCAGCAACATGGATGGGACTAGAGATTATCATACTACGTGAAGTAAGTCAGAAAGAGAAACATAAATACCATATGATATCACATATATGTGGAATCTAAAATATGACACAAATGAAGCTACCTATGAAACAGAAAAAGACTCACAGAAATAGAGAACAGACATGTGGTGGCCAAGGGGGAGTGCGGGTGGGGGAGGGATGGACTGGGAGTTTGGGGTCAGCAGATGCAAACTATTATATACAGGATGGACAAACAACAAAGTCCTACTGTACAGCACAGGGAACTATATTCAATATCCTGTGATAAACAATAATGGAAAAGAGTATTAAAAAGAGTGTGGGGCTTCCCTGGTGGCGCAGTGGTTGAGAATCTGCCTGCCAATGCAGGGGACACGGGTTCGAGCCCTGGTCTGGGAAGATCCCACATGCCACGGAGCAGCTAGCCCCGTGAGCCACAATTACTGAGCCTGCGCGTCTGGAGCCTGTGCTCTGCAACAAGAGAGGCCGCGATAGTGAGAGGCCCGTGCACCGCGATGAGGAGTGGCCCCCACTTGCCCCAACTAGAGAAAACCCATGCACAGAAATGAAGACCCAACACAGCAAAAATTAATTAATTAAAATTTTTTTTTAAAATGTGTGTGTGTGTGTATATATATATATATATATATATATATATATATATCACTGAATCGCTTTTCTGTACAGCAGAAATTAACACAACATTATAAATCAACTATACTTCAATTAAAAAGAAAAATAATCTCCCCTTTTTGTTTTCGGCCCTTCTCCAGATTCTGGATGATTCCTCTTTCCTTAAGCTTCCTCAGAGATGACCTACAATAATTCTTTTCATTTTCTGGGGTTGTCATTGCTTCAGTGCAGGGATCTACAAACTACAGCCCAGCCCAATTCTGGCTAGCTGCCTGTTTTTATAAATAAAGTCTCATTAGAACACAGCCACACCTATTCATTTCCAAATTATCGGTGGCTGCTTTCACACTACAAAAGCAGACTTGAGTAATTGCAACCTAGACCACAAGGCCCACGAAGCCTAAAATATCACGTTTACAGAAAAAAATTTGCCAACCCCTAGTCTAGGGTAAATTTTTGAACTCATTTAAGACAGCTATGTGATTTCTTTCTGTCAGCTCATCTATATTTGGATGTTTCCTTTTGCCCACCTTTGAACTGCCTTTACAATTTCAGATGTATTCTTTCTATTAAAGAATTCAGAACAAAATAGACACCTGCCTATTATCATCTGCTGACATATATCCTCTGCCCCATGCAGTGTCTCTTCTACATTTGGTACTTTCTGTGATAAAGTTCATTTATTTAAAACAAAAATCACTTTCTCATTTTTTAAGTTACTCAATTAACATTTTCTTTTCTTTTCCAGTTTTATTGATACACTTGACATAGAACATTATATAAGTTTAAGGTACACAACACAATAATTGGGTATATATATATGTAGTGAAATGATCACAGTAAGTTTAGTTACCATCCATCACCTCTGCCTCATTTGTTCTCCTTGCTCTACACCTGTGTAACAAAGTCCATTTTAACACCCTAAGTATTTTTGTAAGATGCATTTCACTCTCAGTTTTCTTTTGCGGGTTATATCTGTTCTCGATTATGTGCTCCTCTGCCCATGACCCTTTATGATAAGAACTCACCAAAGAGCTCTCTTTGCAGACACAATCATTCCTTTCTTCAGGATCACCTCCACTTGTGTTATCAGAATTTTTTTTGAAAGTTACTTATCTCTCAAGTTTGGATCTCTTGATATACCTGTGAGTTTTTCTTTCTCTTTTTCAAAAATTTTCAAGTGTTATTTTGAGTTTTGAAAGCATGTCAGAAGGAGCCAAGATGTCCTTCCTGAGCAATTTTGGGCTCTCAGATGATTCCCACTCACCTTCTACTATCCTCCATCCAGTTCCCACCTGGTCCGTATCATGGGTTGAATTCTTTCTCCCCCAAAAAAGATGTGCTGAAGCCCTAAGACCCAGTACCTGAGAATGTAATATTTTTTGGAAATAAGGTCTTTATAGAGACAATCAAGTTAAAATGAGGTCATATGGGACTTCCCTGGAGGTCCAGTGGTTGGGACTCCATGCTCCCAATGCAGGGGGCAAGGGTTCCGCTGGTCGGGGAGCTAAGATCCCACACACCGCATGCTGCGGCCAAAAAAAAAGGAGGTCATAATCTATAATGATGGCATCTTTATCTCCAATAAAGAGGAGAAGTTTGGACCCAGAGACAGACACACAACAGAGAGAACACTACGTGAACATGAAAGCAGAGATGGGGCGATATATCACAAGCCCATGAACACCAAAGATTGGGAGCAAAGCACCAGGATCAAGGAAGAGGCATGAGACAGAGTCTTCCTCCCAGGCCTCAGGAGGAACCAAGCCTGTCCACACCTTGATCGTAGACTTCTAGCCTCCAGAACCGTTACACAACAAATTTCTACTGTGTTAAGTCACCCAGTTGGTGGGAATTTGTTACAGCAGCCCTAGCAAACGAATACAGTCAGAATCAGTCCAGAGATGTGAGAGTTTGCAGGCTGATTCCAACATGAGCTCCACCTCATTTCCCCTGGTTCTGCTGACTCTAGCTCCTCCCATCAGAGCCTGTGGTCATCCCAGTAAAGATCTTCAGATTGAAGGTTAACCTCCAGATATGTTCATCTCAGTAACTCCAAGATGGGGCCTCAGATCTGACCTTCATGAAGCCATAGAGGTAATCCTGAGGCATGAGAAGCAGGGAGGGCCTAACTCACTTTGTATAGTTTAGTCTCCTTCCTGGCCCCAGGGCCTTAGCACAACACCCGAGAACTGACAGACCCACATCTGCTGCTAACCTCAGCCAGGATCCAGGGCCCCCAGTGGGCTCCTGTGCTGCCTGGTGTCCCCAGGTGCCCCTTCCCTGAACAGATCTAGGTGGGGGCCTGCTCTTCCGTCACACCTTTGCCAGTCCTTCCCCTCTCCAGGCCCTAGTCCAGTGACAGATCTCCCAAATTATTAGCCTTCATTCATATGGGGGGAAACTGAGGCACATAAAGGTTACGACCCTTGTCCAGGATCACAAAGCTAAGTGGCGCTCCTGGGACTTGAACTCGGGCAGTCTGCCTCCAGAGCTGCTCTTTTCTCCCACCCTTTCTCACAAGGATAAGAAGTTTGCCCACCATATGCCGGGCAGCTTTGTAACACGTTTCCTATCATCCATCACCCTACCTACCTGCTTCAAGCAGATGGTCACCAGTAAGCCCCTCTTCTAGAGAAATCCTAGAATACCCTTGGGGATGAGTCAAACAAAGGGAGGGAGTGCTAAGGGTGGGCAGGGGTCAAGGGCTCCAGCCCTGATCCTGTCCCACTAAGAGAGTCTTTCTCAGAAAAGCAGAAAGACCAACAGATTACTAATGTCAGTCATTTAAGGACCCATCCCCCGTCCAGTGAAGCAGCCCAAGGTGCGCTTCAGGGGAAAGTCTGGGTGGATGGGACTCAGTTGACCCTCAGCCCATCTGTCCTTCACTCAGTTGACTATCTGCCCTCACCTGCTCTCTTCAGCGCCCCAGTTTCCCTTCCGCTTGACTCAGCCAGCTTCACGAGCCACAAAAATAATCTCCTTGCTATTGGCCTACAGTTTTTCAGACTTTATCAGGCAGCCTCTATAACCGGGTATAGCTCAAGTCTTAGGGACAGAACACCTAGACACGGCTCCACCATCCTTCCCCCACCTCTAAGGATTCAGGATGGTCCTGACAGGCAGCCTGCAAGGAAAATGATTCCTGGCTGGAATTAAATAATAGAAAGCTTCTAGAAATCTAACTTTGACACCGATAACTGAAAGAGTTAAGGCATGAGCCATAAGACTGGGCAGGAAAGACTCTACTCCATTCCCAGGCATCTGAACCTGCTGTGATGTAAGCCTGACCTAGCTTTGGACAAATGTGCCCTTGAACTGGCAGGATATACCTTCATAGTTAAGGGACTGTTAATCAGCACAACATGGCAGCTAATACGTAAAACGAATGGTAAAAAGGAAAAAGGCAATAAGTTCCTCACTAAATGAAAGAGATACAATCTGAGAAACGCAATCTGGCACTGATTGAAAGTAAATTACCAGCTGATCAGACAGCTGTAAATACAGGGAGAGAAGCCTCAACAGGCAGCAGGATTTTATAAGGAAGAGGGAAAGTAGAGAGGGCACAGGAGGCGCTGAGCAGAGACAGTGCTTGGCAAAGAGGAATGGTGGCAGCTCTGTCCTACCAAGATTACAAAAGCAGGAAGGGAGTTATAGGAAGTGCTCTGTAGATGGAGCCTACTTGAAAGGGTAGCACCCCAGCTCCCACTCTCCGAGCCCCACCTGCGTGGTGAGCCTGAAGGGGTTAAACAGTCAAACCCATATCCGGGAGCAGCTAGGAGGGCTGTTTGTTATTGCAAACACAGGAAGTATCAAGGATCTCAGTTCAGAGGGGGAAAACCTGTTTTAGCTTATACTCAATGTGAAAGTGTCTCACTTCCCACCAAAAAGCCAAGGACTTAAAAACCACTCTCAAACGTAAAATAGATAGCTAGTGGGAAGCAGCCGCATAGCACAGGGAGGTCAGCTCGGTGCTTTGTGACCACCTGGAGGGGTGGGATAGGGAGGGTGGGAGGGAGGGAGACACAAGAGGGAAGAGATATGGGAACATATGTATATGTATAACTGATTCACTTATAAAGTGATTCACTTATAAAGTGAATATATATTAGTATAACTAATTCACTTATAAAGTGAATTTCTGTTATAAAGCAGAAACCGACACACCATTGTAAAGCAATTATACTCCAATAAAGATGTTAAAAAAAACAAAAAAATCACTCTCATCCCTGTAGCCTACAGGGACAGAGTCCATGCACACCTCGGCAGGAGATACCATCCCCCAAATAGCAGCTGGGCCAGTTTCTGCAGAGAGCAGAACTGAAAGAAACAGCCCCTGCAAACTGAGAGCTCTCTGCAATCAGCAGAAGGAGCTTGGGGCTAGGAAGGACAGAGTAGTGTCACTAGAAACTCAGGACCCTCTGTGCATCCCAACAGAGACCCCCTCTTCCTTGGGCAAGTAAGGAGAGAGAGTGTGGTGAGCCTAGGAAGAGGTGACTGATTGGGCAGAAATGGTGGGGGAAGAGGATGACTGTGGTTTTTGCTCTGGTGATGGAAGTGAACGTAGCAAAGAAAAGAAGTGATGGTTTAGTCCCGTGGGTGTTATTGTTTCCATAGCCCCAGGCCCTGCCCCACAGCTTGTAGTCCCAAGCAAGGCAGCTGTGTGCTCTCACGGTCCAAGGAGAGAAAATAGAGAGGACATAGATGCTTGGTTAGCTCAGCAACACTCCACCCTTGTCTCCTTTGGGTTCCAGCCCTCAGGCCCTGGACATGCCTGTCACCATGAGTGAGCTCTTGGGGGACAATGGACCCAATGACCACATCAGCTACAGTTTGCATCCAAAAAGAACCATTCCAATGGAACATGGCAGAGGACAGACGAGAGGATGGGTAAGCAACATAGAATAAGGATAATGGGGGAAGGAGTGGGGAAAGAGGTCTTCGAGCTCGGATAAAGTCATTCCTTTAGCCAGATCTAAAGCTGTCATTAATTCCCTAAGATAGAGGCATTTTAAGTTACAACATACCTGATGCCACTTGAAGCTTATTGTGTTGATACCACATTTAAATATTAACTGATATAATTAACTGTTCAGTTAACTGGATACAGTTCTCATTTCACATGTAAGGTTAGTCATTCTCAACAAATCTTTTGATTGCCTCTATAAAATTCAGAGTTAAAGAACCCCTTAAAGCATCTGCGGATGCCCCAAAACTGTCATCCGTAGTCATTCCCACAATCTGAGGGCAAATTTTGAATAAGTAGTCATTCTTATCAAATGCTTCCCTAGCAATGCTTGCAGCTATGTGATGTGGTGCCCATCACAGAGCCAGTATAAATCATATCACGAAAGGAGCACACATTGCTTAGCCCAGCCCAGAAAGACATCAGAGATTTTGTTGAACTAGTTTGGGGCCAACTTTTGGATGAGGACAGAAGGGGAACTGAGATTGCTTCATCTGGTGTTAACTAAAATGGAGGTTAACATGCCAAGTATCTGGGTCACTGCCTAAAAATAAGACAACAGATTGGAGAACTAAAGTTGTGACTAGGAGGATGTGTTAACACTGAAGAAAAGGGTGTAAAGACAGGAGGATCTGATGCTGAGAGCTGGTTCCCTCATGGATAAGAAGTATGAAGAAAACACAAGAGGAGACAAGAGCAGTGAGGGGAGGTTGGAGGGCCTTCAACAAAGCTTCCCTTTAGTGCACCACCACGACTTCTTCCCCTGCCCTCAGAACAGCTCCTGATGGTGCTGGTAGGAGGTTTACTTCCAATAATCCCTCAAGTCCACTCAATCTTCCTTCTCTGGCAAAGTAGAGAGGAGGATCAATTTTGCGGAAGGAAACACTTGGTTCTCACAGACTCAAGAAGTATAACCCACTTCTCTTCAGACATCTCTATTCTGTTTTCCTAAGACAACGTATGAATTAAGCTACAATGGGCCCTGAAGAAGCCAATTGAAAGCATTGAGTCTGTTGCGCAGGAAGAAATCTTCCTTCTACCCTTCTAGGTTCTTCTGGCTGGTCTAAGAATTAAAGTGACATGAGACAGATTAACAAGAGAAAAACTTAATTTCATATGTATGGGAACCCCACCTACACGGCAGGGTCAGAAATCTCACTCACGTACTTTAAGAGGTTCGAAGATAGAAAGATAAAATGAGGTATGTATGTCATCCTGAGCTAAGGAATGGGAAGCACCCTGGTGCTTCCAAGGACAGGAAGGTCATTCAAAGGACAATAGGAAGAAGAGCAGATGTTTGGTAATTAGATATTTGCTCTGCCACACAGATGGCGCCATGTCAATAAAATTTATCTCTGGTAATGACTCTTTTCTGGGGAACATCCCCAATTTAAATTCTTCTAGGTAGCTAAGGGAGGGGTAGTGGTTTCTCTTGAACTACCAGGGTCTCAATTGCCTTGAGCACAAAATGATTCTCACATAAAAGTGACACATTTCGGGGAAGCTCATTCTGAACATTTACTAGTCTGCTTAGCTTCCAGGATTCTAGGATAGAACACCGTTTACTAGCAAATCTTATACCAACTACAGCCTCCCAGCTTTTCCACATAGAGTTTCTTCTCTGTAACCAAAAAAATAGATTGTATTGCCTGGAAGTAAAAATATAACTTTAACCAGGTAAGACTTTAGAGCTGCTTTTTAAAAATCTTCTGCTGCAAGAAAAAAAATAGTCCCATTTTAAAACTGATCGATATTAATGCAATTCCTATCTAAATCTCAGCAAGTTTCCTTATAGGCCTAGATGAGTTTCTTCTAAAATTTATATAGGAAAGAAAAAGAGAAAGGCCCTAGAATAGCCAAAGCAATTTTGAAAAACAAGAATAAAGTGGGAGAATCACTCTTCTCAATGTTAGGGTCTGATATATAACTGCAGTATGGAGACAATGTATTGCTAGTGGAAGGAAGAGGCACATACATCATTGGAACAGAATAGAGAATCCAGATATAGATCCACACAAATATCCCCCATTAATTTTTGACAAAGGAGTAAAAGCGATCCATTGGAGGAGAAATAGCCTTTTCAGTAAGCAGTGCAGGAGCGATTGGGCTTAAACCTCACACCTTATACAAAATTAACTCAAAATTGATCATGGTCTTAAATATAAACACAAAACTATAAGACTTCTAGAAAAGAACACAGGAGAATATCTTCTTGACCTAGGACTAGGCAGAATTTTTAGACTTGACACCAAAGCATGATCCATAATAGGAAAAATGTATAAATTGGACTTAATAAAAATTTTAAATTTTGTTCTGCAAAAGATCCTATAAAAAGAATGAAAAGACAAATTATGGCCTGGGAAAAAACATATCTGACAAAGGCTTTGGGTCTAGAATATATGTCGAACTCTCAAAACTCAACATTTAAAAAAAAAAAAGGTACATCCTTCAGCACCATGTTTTTTGTTGTTGTTTTGTTTTGTTTTAATTAATTTATTAATTTATTTATTTTTGGCTGTGTTGGATCGTCACTGCTGCGTGCGGGCCTTCTCTAGCTACTGTGAGCAGGGGCTACTCTTCATTGCAGTGCATGGGCTTCTCACTGCGGTGGCTTCTCTTCTTGTGGAGCACAGGCTCTAGGCGCATGGGCTTCAGTAGCTATGGCAGGTGGGCTTAGTAGTTGTGGCTCATGGGCTCAGTAGTTGTGGCTTGCGGGCTCAGTAGTTGTGGCTCGTGGGCTCAGTAGTTGTGGCTCATGGGCTCTAGAGTGCAGGCTCAGTAGTTGTGGCACATGAGCTTAGTTGCTCTGCAGCATGTGGGATCTTCCCAGACCAGGGCTCAAACCCGTGTCCCCTGCATTGGCAGGCGGATTCTTAACCACTGGGCCACCAGGGAAGCCCCAGCATCATGTTTTACAGCATATGTTCTGTGGACCACCTGACTTTGGATCTTGGGGTAGGGAGTAACAGGGGAGAGCTTGGTAAAATGCAAATTCCTGAGCCTGATTCTATAGATTTGGACAGGGCCTGAGAAAGCTGCGTTTAAAGCAATCTCTTCAGGAGATTTTTTTTTTTTCTTACTATAATTTGAGAATTCCCACTGCTGTGCGTTCTAGCAAACTATAAAGGAAGAATCACATTAGAAAGAAAACCGACTGGGACTGGGCCACTTGTGCCCTGAAGAGGCCAAACAAAGAACAGGGAATATTTGAAGACAAACAACAAACAGGAGGTGTTATGAATAATTGCTAAGAAGAAGCGAGCTCTCTAGGTTTATTAGGGTGTGAATGAAATGATGATGTGTACCCTCCCAGTCACCCCTTCCTCACCACCACACACACACTCAAGTGTACAAGTGTGAGGAGAACTTGCTGTGTATGGAGAGATTTGGAAAAATTTCTCGTAGTCCCGCTCAAGGGGCCTGGTATCCCCTGAGACATGTTCACAAGGGCTTGTGAGGGCCCAGGAGAGACCTTGTTCTCTGAAGGCAGGGCAGGCACTTTGGCAACCTGGGGGACACTCATCCCCCAGCTGAACCCGTGTCTTTGAAGCCCATGGGAGTTGGGTCTGTGGGAAACCCACGGACAGGGCCCCCAGCTATTGCTGATGAGTGAAGACTTGCCTGTGGGGTGGGGGTCTGACGTCACCTTCTACCACCGTTTTTCCCACCCACTTGCACATAAGCACATACGCAGGTCTAGAAATTAAGGAGCAATCGACTTCTCAGCAATCGACTAAATAGGCTGTGCTTCTGCCTTTACCATTCTGCTTCCAACCCTCCACAGGGAGCCTAAGGACAAAACAACATGACTAGGTGCAGACACAGGTCAAAGCCAGGGCCATCTAAGCAGCTGGTGAGTAAGAAGGCTGTGACCACATCTCTGGGAAATGTGGACAGGGGCCAGCTTGACAAAGAGAAGGAGAAAACCGCCCAGGGGAGGGTGACGTGGGTAACTGTCAGCCCATCAGAAAGTGAAGTGGCACTTAGTAAGAGCAAGACCAGCCGGAAGAGATGCTGGGGTCACGCACTTAACTGCACCGAAGGGCAGGAAGGGTCCACCCTCCTGACCCAGCCACCTGGCCTTCTGAGACGGCCTTGCCTGCCCACGGAGACTGCGGGGTGGCCTCCCAGCCCCCTGTACAACCCTGGTCCCTGCGTTTTCCATCCTTTGCTCATGTGTGGCTATTGTCTGCCCTCTTTGTCAAAACTGATAGCAGCTAATTAGTGCTGAAGCCCAGACTCCAGCTTACTTCCATTCACCTCATTATTTGTTTCTCTTTTGGGCTAAAGCCAAGCAACGGACATTAACATTCCGCCTGCAGGGCAGGCACACATGCAAGCACGCTCACAGGCACCCACTCTCACAAGCATACACACACGTACACTCACATATCTGCACCCACCTGTGTACACACATGCACACACGTACTCACTTATATACACACACGCATGCATATGCATCCACACGTGTACACACTCACACACACTTCAAACCTGGGATAAGGAGAGGAACATAACAACTGCTGGCCCAGTTGAGAGACCACAGCAGGCAGGGATTCAGAATCTCTGGAGCCTCAGGCCCCTGGGGCCAGGACAAGCCAAGGGCTGCAGCCCAGCGGGGGTTTTGTAGGCAGCTGTTTCCTCCTCCCCGCCTCCTGGTCCCGAAGAGCCTGCGCTCTGTAATTCATCGCTACATCTTAGGCCCAGTTTCCAGCCATTGTCAATCGAGTGGGAGACCTTCCAAGTTTCTGTGTCAATGGAGATCAACTGCTCTAAACCCCAGCTTCCCCGAAGCATTCTGGGGCCAGCCTAGCTTGGATTTTAAACAGCAGAGTTGCCCTCCCTGGGTGAAAGCAGACGAGACCGGGTAGCCCTCTAGTGGCCATGGCCGATGTGGCAATAGTCTTTGAGGGCCCAGGGACTCTGTGCCGAGGCTAGTCAGCTCTCCTGGAAGACATAGGAAGGAAGCACAGTAATAAAGTGTTTAGAGCCTACCTCCTCCCTCTCCATCGCCCTCAAATCCCCCTGGGCACCAAGTCCTATCAGTCTGCCCTTCCCAACAGCTCTCCCGTGCCTCCAGCCCAGCTGTGGCCCCATCACTCAGGCTGAATCATGCTGCAGTAGTCTCTTCCCTGGATTCTCTGCCTCCGTCACTTGTGTCTAATTCTTTACACACCTTGCTGCCAAATTCTTTTTCCAGACGTTCACTGTTACCTTCTGTGTTCTGTGTTTGAGAGTCTTCCTCGCCTCCCCATTGTCTAAAGCGCTGATCCTCAAAAGGGAGATGCCCTTCCCCGAGAGGCATCTCACCCTCTCAGGACAGGTGAGTAGCAAGTCCACACGGAGCCTGGCGACGTGGATGCTCTTCCCCCAAACCGTGCTCCTACTGAACCACTTACTGAGGAGCAGTTCCTCCAGGTGTCCTATCCCTCAAACGTAGAGAAGTGGCGAAAAGATGGAGAATCACAAGTCCTCCGGGTATAAAGTTCCAACATCTCAGCCCTCCATAATCTGGCCTTGACTTTCCTTCCTAGCCTTAAGCTACAGCATAATGTCGAGGTGAAGAATTAGAATCAGATTATCTGGGTTAGAGCCCCAAGTCTACAACTTATTATCTTTGTAACTGTATAGAAGGTTCTAAATTCTTTGTTTCTTTACGAAGCTGTTGAGGAGCTATTTAAGTGAGATAGCCCGTGTATCAGACTTAGCCCAGTGCTTGGCACATAGTGAGTGTTCAATTACCGCTCACCTGCTAACAAGCCAACTGGTTCACTTACGGGGCCCGCACATGCCTTGCACTTTTTAACTCTGCACTTTGGCTCTTGACACTCGATTTGTCTGGAATGTCCTCTCCCTCCTCTCTAATACCAAGACTCCACTGTTCTCCCAAACCCAGCTCAAATCTCCTCACCTGCTTAGGTACGGATATCATAGTATTGGACCTGTCAACCTCACACAATATGTACCGTAAGAGGAAACTTATATACTTTGCAACAGTTCACCATATACATAAATATACATATGGATGTTTAATAGATAAGTATATTTTTATTGTCTGTACAACCATTTTGAAAAGTTAAATAAATCTTGTAATGCATACTCTTGTGTTACTGGAATCAGTTATTTAAAATTCTTTTACATTTTACTTGTCTCCTTAACCAGAGTATAAATGCCATGAGGATAAGACCTCTGTTTTATACTTATATTCTCCATAGACCATTTCTAACATAATACCTTCACTATATTAGCTACTTAGTAAACACTGCCTTCATTTAATTAATGAGTGACGGCATCTTTAGGAATAATATTAATGTACGTTCTTATATCTTGAGGCAATTTTCCATTCATCATCTCATGATGATTGTCTAACTTCTACAACATCCCTGAAAGAAAAGCAAAGCTTAGGCCTCTTTCATAAGGAATTCCTTGTTGGCCACAAAATCCTGCAAGCAAGTTTTGTTATTTATATTTAAGTTACATCACAATAACACAGTCTCCAAACATAAAGATATCTGGGTCTAGAAGGGCAGGGGGTAAATTTTTTTAAAGTATGCTTATGCCGTGTTTATTCACAACTAAAATGCTGGTACAGCCACTTTAGAAAACAGTTTGGCGGTTTCTTATAAAGTTAAACAAACAGGGCTTCCCTGGTGGCGCAGTGGTTGAGAGTCCACCTGCCGATGCAGGGGACACGGGTTCGTGCCCCGGTCCGGGAGGATCCTACATGCCGCGGAGCGGCTGGGCCCGTGAGCCACGGCCGTTGAGCCTGCACGTCCGGAGCCTGTGCTCCGCAACGGGAGAGGCCACAACAGTGAGAGGCCCACATACCGCAAAAAAAAAAAAAAGTTAAACAAACAATAAGCATATGAACCAACAAACCCAGCCTAGGTTGTTTGTTTGTTTGTTTGCTTTGCGGTACACGGGACCCCTGGACTATCTCTTATGAAATGTGTGTTCTTAGGGGTGTTGCTTAATGTCTTCGAGCTTTAGTTTATGAGGATAATAAAACAGAGAGTAGGGACATAGTAAGAGGCTGAAAATTATTATTATTATCATAGCATTGCTAATACTAAAGCTGGTGATGCCAAGAATAACAATGGCTCTACCTTCAAAATATATCCAGAATGTGACCAGTTTTGACATATCTTTGGCATCATCTGGTCCAGGCCATTGTCACCTCCTGCAACAGCTTAATGCTCCCACCCTACAGTCTATTCTCAACCCAGCAGTCAGAACAATCTCTTCAAAATGTAAGTCAGTTATGTCACTCATCTACTCAAAACCCTGTTGTGACTCCCCATTTCACTCAGAGTAAAAGCCCAAGTCCTCCCTATTCCTACAAGACCCTGCCGGCTCTGGCTCTATCCGCCTCGCTTATATTACCTTCTACTGCTTTCCCCCTCACTCACTTGGCTTCTTCCACATTGACCTGTTGCTTTGACTTGCAGGCACCAGGCATTTATTTACAGCCTTTGCACTTGCTCTTCCCTCTGTCCAGGACATTTTCCATATGCCTGCATTGATCACTCCCTTACCTCCTTTGTGACTTTTCTCGAACATCACCTTCTCAAAAAGGAAAGAAAAAGAAAAAAGAAAGCTTATCCTAACCACTGTATTTAAAATTTCAAACTGCCCCACTTCCCCCAGTGCTAACAATCCCCTTTATCTTGCCCAACTTTTCCTCTTACCACCTTCTATATAACAAAACCAAACAAACACTGGTAGATGGTTCTCTCATCAATTGCTGTGGGAGTGTAACCTGGTACAACCACTTTGGAAATCTTTTAAAGATTTAAAGAGTATCTACTAAAGCTAAAAATACCCTGTGCTACTCCTGGATATAAATCCAACAGAAAGGAGGGCTTTCCAAAAGACACACATTAAGAACGTTAATAGCAACTTTATTCAGAATATCTCCAAACTAGAAACAACCCAAATATCTATCTACAGTACAATGGGTAAATAAATTGTGATATTTTCAAATAATGCAATAATACACAGTAATAAAAAAATGAATTACTGATACCCTTTCGAACATGAATGAATTGCAAGCCTAATATTGAGCAGGAGAAGTCAGAAACAAAAGAGAACATTTTATATGATTTAATTCGTTTGAAGTTCAAGAAAGGCAAGGACTTTAATGATAGAGGTCAAATAGAGCTACTTATTTCCCCAATGGGGAGGTAACCTAATCTCTCTGAAAATAATAATAAAAATATTCATCTTGCAGGGCTGGGCTAGTTGCAGATAACATATATCTAACAGCTAGCGCCCATTCCTGGCACAGAGTATTGACTGAATAACTGATAGTTTGTATTCATGTTACGTTCTCAATTCATGTTAGTTTAATAATTATTAAGCAAAGGATAGTTTTATGATACTCAACACAAAAGTTCCAACTGCATGTAACATTAATCTTCTCCAAATAGAAATTCCCATTTTCTTCCTACTAGAATCCATATTTTTGTTCAGGGAAACCATATGTTCAGCTCAGAAAGATGAAGCATGACTAAGCCAAACATGGAACTCCCATGACCCTTTGCCAGACACCCACTTTCCCAATTCCCTCTTCTCCTAGAGGTGCCCATGTGCCCAGTTTTGGCCAATGAGACCTAAAGAGGAATTCTGATGGGAAACTGTTTAGAAAGATTTTTCCTCCTTGCTAAAAGGAGAAATGCACACACTCTCTCTTGCTGTCCCCTGTTTTCTGCCTTTGGATGAATGATTCATGGAGCTGTGACAACCATATTTTGACCATGAGAATCACAGAGACAATGACCCAAAGTCCCAAAATAGCAGAATTATAAGGTCACCTATCTTCAGATTTTTTATTCTAAGAGTTAATTAAGCATCTTGATTATTTAAGCCGCTGTTAGTTTATTCCGTTACTTCCAGCTGAAATCATTCCTGACTATTCCCTTATAAAGGGTACAAAAGAGAGTCCTTAAACCGATCATCAAGGCATCTTCCCACGCTCTCTTTAATTTTCCCAGTGTCTGAGCACAACCCACCCCTTTCATGGTCCTTCCATGAGCCTCCTTCTTGCTAGTCTACCAAAATATCAATACCTTCATTTTCTAAGTCAAACACCTTTCCATGGTATATGGTCACCATAATGAGGTCAGTAACTTTCCTCAGCCCTTGAGGCTAGGAAATAAAGACTTAGGAAAATTCTACTCAATTGCTGACTCTTGTCGGAGGTTAGCCAACTGTAAACCTAACTAACCTGCATTTGCGACAAACACCCTGGTGCACCAACCTTGTAAATTGAAGTGTGCTGTGAATAGAAGGCTCATCCAAAAAGGGTAACTTCCTGCTTGGCAAGGCAGATTGACCTTGAAGTTAATGACATCTAGGCCCCTCATGTGCTCAGGCCCCTTTCTAGGCCCTGTTTGGGGCCCAAGCAATGTGTTCACACGATCACATGCTTTTGTAAAATGTGAAAGTTATTTTAGCCACAGTCATTTAGGGCCTCAGTCTCTTTCCTCTCCACCTTACCCTCTGTTACACTCGCTCTTCTGTAGGTTGGTGTTAGAGAGACCGCGGGCTGCTTGGGATTCAGCTAAGGGGAAGTTGAGTTGAAGACACATAGGGTTTATGTTAAGAAGGTTATATGTATGCGGTTCACTTTCATATCTAGTTAAGTTATTGCTAGCTATTCTGGTGCAGGGATGGCTTCAGGCAATATCCCCACTGCCTACTTTGGCAATGCCAGAGGCCATACTGGGACATGCATGTGATCTATTCACCAGGCATTGGAAGTATGTAGGTATTGATGGAGAAACAAGTTTTCAAAAGTGTGAAGCAGAAGCTAGTCTGAGAAAGTTCTGCCAATCTTCAGATATGTACAATTATAAGCAGAGTATTTGATTCTCACAGATGGCTAGGCAAAAGTTCTGTCCTGCCATGAATATACTTGATAAGCAATGTATGCAATTATAAACCCACAATATATTTTTTCTTTTTTGGTGTAAATCTTATAAAATAGAAGTTATCAGAATTCCTGGGTTTGTAGGGTACAAACCAGTGCGAATCCCATGTGACCATGTCTATTTGTTTGGTTACATATTTTATACATCCAACATATTGGATCACATCACATCCTGAAGAGAATCAGCACTTTTAGACAAAAAGATGAAAAATTATCCATTGATGGAGCATAAGAACTTAAAGAGACAACCCAGGAACAAAATCACTATACATATTTATAAACAAATCAGTGTATGTAATATAAAAATAATGTGATTATATAATCAAGTAGCATAATGCAATGTAGAAGTGTTTTAACACATTTTAATTATTCCTGTGCATGCCTTAATTTCAGATCATTTTCTATATTTATTCAGAATTCTTGAATCATATCAAAATTCAAAAGAAATTCTAGAAGTATATGTATAAGATAATTTATTCACAAAAGCATCATGTAATTTTTCTGGATTTTTTTGTTTCTGGTATCAGTCAGCATTTTAAAATTTGTAATTCGTTGTAAATTTTTTTCGCATTCTAACTAAATATTTGCTTTCATATCCAATTTTGTATTCCTAATTTTTCATTCTCTTTCTTAAAGAGTGCCCCTCAAATTGTAAAATCTTCTACACAACCCAGAGCTGTCTCTGAAGGTCAGGCAATGGTTGCAATCAATAGAGATTGCATTTTAAATTTGGATGTATGTTAATAAATTACCTTCCAAAATTTTGCGTTAGTGTTTCCTTCCACTAACAGTTTGTGAAAGTTTCTTCACATCATTACTAAGTTTTACCATACTTTTTAATATTTATTAACCTATTAGGTGAAAAGTAGCAGCCCACTCTGCTTTTAATTTTTATGTTTAATAAATTAATGAATTACGAATGAAAAAAGATTGCAGATATCATTTACCAGTTTGTCTGAGTACTCTGGAAGTTCTTTCAACTTCAGACTTTGAAAGGACAAGAATATTAAGTGAGTGGGATTAAAGCTGCTGTATAGAATGCCCTACTTAAAGTGAATGTAACTTGATATTAAATAGAACAATTCTCACCTCAATTTCTCCAGCGGGACTGATGTTATAGCTCTCAGGTACCAAGGTATATATGACACAGACTGCCACAAGAAGACTCTTAAAAGAAATCTGAGGTTTGATTTAAAAATTCAGGATATTTATGCAGGGGCTTCCTTTGCATTTCAAAAGTATAAAAGGTTTTGGGAGAATGGGAAGCAAGAGGAAAGATTCTAGAGAGAATGATTACTTTGGAGAAATTTGTCCTAAGAACCTCAAACCCTCTCATCCCCTGAAGAAATAAAGGAGGTCAAGCCTTGGAGGTGTTCAGCATGGCCACTTTGAGAGTCTGGCAGGTGTTGTCTGAAGCTTGGGAGACACAGTGAGCTGAGGGCTAACTTCTGCCCCAGAAGATATGAAGGGTAGGAGAGGAAAGTGTGTTGGGGATGATGGCGTCAAGGCAACTAGCCACTTTGTCTGGGAAATTACTTCAACCCCCTCCAGCAGTAGTACAAGTGTTTTCCCAGTGCAGAGTCCCCAGGATCAAGAGTCTGCCGTCCTAGAAAGGGCAATGGGACCCCAGCAGTGTGTGGATGGGTCCTCAGAGAAGAGGGTGGGCATCCAGCTGAAAAAGGGGCATCAACAAACACATCTCCAGAGAATCCGAAAGCGCCCTCAAGAGAATGTCAGCTTTAAACATGAGCCTAACTCAGCACAAAGCCAAGGAACGGCAGATACAGCAGAAGATCATTTCCTGTTCTCATCTTCCCTTTCTCTGTGTTCCAAGCCTAGGAGTATGCCTAATGAGGAAGGAGAAGAAAGAAAAGAGAAATAAAGGGGAAATGTGGGCTGCCAGCCAAATGTGGGCCAGGGAAAGCAAGATTTGACATTAAATAGAATTCAGGGTTTTAATTATTCCCAGAGCTGTGTGTTCTAATGTGTCTTAGGCCGTGTTTGTGACTTAAAATGACCACAGGACTGACAGTCTATTACCTATAGGTGAATCGTGTTTATCCAGGACAGGAAGAGTGCCACACCAAGTAAACGTCATCAGTAAAAACAAAAGTAGAGCTGCATATTATCACCTCCACAAGTCAGATCTGTTTTAACACCTTTGTTACATTAACCTAAGAATAAGCAGATAGAAAGCTACAAGTAACCTAAAACTATAATTATGGTATTGATTGGATATTATTTTCTAATCCTTTTTTCTAAATCCTTTATTAAAATCCATATTCAGAAGTAGCCAAATTCATGTCTCTGTCTTGCCCTTAATCTGAATCATTCATTCATTCAACTAATATTTATTCAGCTTCCTAAATGCTACTTTGGTCCTGCCACTCGCCTACTCAAGAATCTTCTGTCGCTCCCCATTGCTTACAGCAGTGATTTTCCAAGGGAAGAACAACTCCTCTGGGGAGGAATATCAGTAGGGCAGGGCTTCAATCCACCCTCACCTCCCTCTCTTTTCAGACATTCAGAGACTTGCCTTTGGGGAGGGGGTGTGACCTTCCTTCCCTCTAAAAGCCACTGTGATGTATCCCAGGACTCATTTAATTTGCTCTCAGCAGAGCCCCTCTCTCTGTCCACCGAAATCACTTGGATAAAAAGCAGATAGAATTATATTTCATTTGGATTCAACTTACATTTTCTTTTTTGTATTATTATTAAGCCGGGAATACAATATTCTCTGTTGGCAGTAGCCCAGTGATAATTGTTTTAGCTGAGATCACTTCTCTAATGCCATGTCCTGGGGAAGGAAAGCTTATGGGGTTTTCATGACAGTTTATCTCTAGAGATTCCCCGGTCTCGGGGGGCTTTCGGGGGGTCAATCGGTTTGGGTGGGAGAGGGAGGATTGGGACAGTAGGTATAAATGTCTGACGTGCGTCCAGCCGGTAGGGTATCTTTGTTGTTCACACACTTAAATGAATATTTAAATATTAAATTTAAATGTTCTAAGACAATATGCCTCTCTACTCTCCCCTGTGGTCTCCAGTACACCCTATTGGAGACGGCATGAGATGAATTTTTTTGAATTCAGTATGATTATCCTGTTGCAGCTTCTTGTAGATCACATTGGGAATGCCAAAAATAACTAATGATGGGAAACACATTCAAATACAAGTATTGAGGAATAAGATTAACACTTGTATAACCATGTTTTCTTTTTTTAAAATTACTTCTTTATTCTCTCTTCTTTATTCTGTTTAAGCTCAATGCAACAATTATTTACTATATGCTAAACATTGGGGATTTAAGAAATCAACAAGAAAAAGACTTGTGGGGGGCTTCCCTGGTGGCGCAGTGGTTAAGAATCCGCTTGCCAATGCAGGGGACACAGGTTCGAGCCCTGGTCCAGGAAGATGCCACTTGCTGCGGAGCAACTAAGCCTGTGTGCCACAACTACTGAGCCTGTGCTCTAGAGCCCGCGAGCCACAACTACTGAAGCCTGGGCGCCTACAGCCCATGCTCGGCAACAAGGGAAGCCACCGCAATGAGAAGTCGGCGCACTGCAACGAAGAGTAGCCCCCGCTCGCCACAACTAGAGAAAGCCCGCGTGCAGCAACGAAGACCCAACACAGCCAAAAATAAATAAATAAATAAATAAAATAAGTTATACATAGGGGGCAGCAGGAGTTGGCCTGACCATAATCTTCAGCAGCCACCTCAAAGCTACCCAGTCACATGATGATGATGATAGTAAAAAAAAAGTGTGAAATCTAATGAAAAGAGTGAAAATGTTACTTTTATTCATGTAAAACCTGTAATCTCAAAACACATGCTTATTATGAAAATACAGCTTCAGGACAAGACTTGACCCCTTCCTCCTGTCAGACTTTTTAGGTTGCCACAAGAGAAGTTTATGGTCTATTGGAGTGAGAAACTGATGTGTGCGCAATTAAATAAATTACTAGAGGGTAAATGCTATAATTGGGTATTGTGTTTTCCTAATGAACCCTTCCCAGAGTGGGCCAAGAGTGTTCATTTTCTTCTGGTAAATAGCAATCTGGTCCCAAGAGATAATCCTTATCCAAACATCCAATCTGCCAGCATCAATGTCTTGATAATTCCAGGAGGTGTCCTCCTATGGTTTGACCTCCTGTATGAGGCTGTGAAGAAAGTTCTCCATGCATCCCTGAACGTATGGTACTTTTTACTAAGTGCCTTCCCGGAAGGTCCTGCCTAAAGCCATCAAAGTCTGCCATGTATGGAAAGGTGTCTGGAAATCACTCAAGACTGCTGGATTTCCTTCTACCTAGGGCAAAAGAAAGAACTGGTCTTATAAACATATGTTTTGCAGGGTCGGTTGGGTTTTCCACCAATTATTACTTTTTTGGAGCATTTTCTGTATGCCAGCATGCTGCTGTACACTGGACACACTATGATAAACAAGATGGATGTCCCTTACTCTCTGAGTTCCTCACAAGATGAATTGCCCTGGCATTTTAAGTTTTCATTTTCTTCCTTTACCGGGAGGACTCACCTAAGCTTTCTCCTCTAGGAGCTGCCACAAAAAGGCTGGTTCAGTGCTATTCACACACTTGCAGACAATTGTCTATTTACACACATTTCAATACATAAGAAAGAACACACTTTCCCCACATGATTCTCTATCACAGCACCCTCTTTAACTGCCTTCCTAATACCTATAATCTGAGCATATTTCATTCATTAATTAATCAGTTCCCTTGTTCATGACCCTACCCTCTCACTAGTACATTAAAACCATGAAAGCAAAGACCATTGTCTTATTCCCAGCTGAATCTTCAGTTCCTAATCAGCCCCTTGCACACTGTAGGTGCTCAATAATAGTTGTTGAATTAATAAATACATGGAAGGAAGGAGATAGAAGAAAAAAAGAAAGAGAAAGTGACATAAAAGGTTATGCCAGAGCTAAACAAAGATGGGGCATCTGATTTCCTGAGGACTTCACGCATCCTTGAATACATTCCAGTTATAAGGGGATCATGAGTCTGGGGTGGCACCTTGGCCATGTCTAGAGATTCACAAGCAACTCTCCCAAACATCCTCTCACGGTAAACAGTGAAATACTCTGGGCCTTGCAGACCTTGAGCCACACAGATGAAACAGGTTATTATTATTCCTTGATGTCATTGAGTAGAGGAGAGAAAGGGCAGAAACTCCTGGGCCCTGGGCAGCCAGCTTCATCTGGTGGGTCAGATGTGCCCTTGGAGGTAGGATACAAGCAAGGCTGCAGAGGTCCAACAATGTTTTCCTTTAACCAAGGCAAAGACGCTAATGACAATTTTCTTGTTTTTATAAGACAAACTTTAAATACATTTTTTTCTAATATCCTTAAATGTGATTTTCTAATTGGAGTTCACACAGACTGGCAACAAGTCTGTTAAACTGACTAAACAACGATGTGTGTAGACATGAGGTCATTGCAAGGAAATGGGTATGATCACAGAGGTGTGATCCTTCAGAACCACAACCTAGATCTGGATTAAGAATTTTAGGTACTTGAAGTCACTTGCTTATTCCCATTTCATGCATTTATTAAACATTTATTGAGCACATATTATGCCTCCGGTGGATTAATTTATTCCCTGACAAACATGGAGGACAAAACCGAAGCACACTGGTTGGGAAGGGATCCTGTAGTGGCCACAGCTCTATATGCCTGGATGTTTAGTAGAGTTATTCTGTGATGCTGTGTCTTGGGGGCACAGAATGCGTCACTTTTGCACCTGGAGAGAGAAGTGTTTCCCAGTCCACCTCCCTGTGAGTTTAAAGTGCTTTTTGGGTGCTACTGTGAGGATACAAAGATGTCATTTTTAAGAAAAATCCTACATCAAAAGATACAGTGGGGCTTCCCTGGTGGCGCAGTGGTTGAGAGTCCGCCTGCCGCTGCAGGGGACACGGGTTCGTGCCCCAGTCCGGGAGGATCCCACGTGCCGCGGAGCGGCTGGGCCCTTGAGCCATGGCCGCTGGGCCTGCGTGTCCGGAGCCTGTGCTCCGCAATGGGAGAGGCCACAACAGTGAAAGGCCCGCATACAGCAAAAACAAACAAACAAACAAAAAGATACAGTGGGTCTTGCTGACTTCTATTAGCAGCCATTTATATGAAAATGCTGGTGAGGTCACTTCGTGGCTAATCCAGAGCAAATGCAAACACTGGTATGCAACCCAAATTGTAGCCACACTGCGTGTAAGAGAATCACAGGGCCAGGCTGCCATTTATTTCTAAGTCTCTCACATTGATTTTTTTTTTTTTTTGAGATATAAAAGCATTTGGTTAGATTGGCCCACCTAACCTAGCCATATTTTTTTTAATTAAAGTATAGGTTTACAATGTTGTGTTAATTTCTGCTGTACAGAAAAGTGATTCAGTTATACATATATATATATATACATTTTATAAAATTATTTTCCATTATGGTTTATCACAGGATATTGAATATAGTTCCCTGTGCTATATAGTAGGACCTTGTTATTTATCCATTCTGTATATAATAGCTTGCATCTGCTGATCCCAAACTCCCACTCCATCCCTCCCCAACCCTCTCCCCCTTGGCAACCACAAGTCTGTTCTCTATGTCTGTCTCACACTTACTTTTGATGCTAGTGCCAGAATTCCCATTTCTCTGAGTTTCTGGCTTACCAGCAGGTACCATGGGCAAGAGTCACTTGTGGGTCACACTGAGACTTAATGGTCCCGGCTGCCTCGCTTGTCAAGCAGCGGCAACACAGCTGTCCTGTCCCCCAGCTGACCCACCTGAATCCTGCCGCTGGGTGGCCACTGCGGATCACCCTCTGGCATTGACCGATCAGCTGCTTTCTCATGATCGTGCCTGGCCGTTAGATGTGGAATGTAGCTCACATATGCCACGAAGCTGTGCGAACCCCAAAGTCCTTGACATAGAGGGCACCCTGGTATCATTTCTATAGAGTCTCTAAGAAGAGTTTATAGATTCTCTCTCTCAGCTGGAATAATCTTTCTCACCCTAAATTCAGAGCACTTCGGCTGCACCATTCATGACTTATTTTATTGTTGTATCTCCCCTGCTAATCTTTGAAGTCAGGAAGGTACGTACGGCGAGCAGAATAACGACCCCCCAAAGATGACAATCCCAGTCCCCCATCCCTGTAATCTATGAATACGATAGGTTACATGGAAAGGGAGAATTAAAGCTGCACATGGAACTAAGGTTGCTCAGCAGCTGTAGAGACGGAGAGATTATCTGGATCACCTAGATGGGCCCAATGTAAGCACAAGGATCCACATAAATGAAAGAGGGAGGCAGGACAGTCAGAGACAGAGAAGGTGTGATAACAAAAGCAGCGTTAAAGTGCTGCAATTGCTTTTCATTGAAGCTGGAAGGGGAGCCGTAAGCCAAGGAACACAGGCAGCCTCCAGTAGTTGGAAACAGCAAGGAAACTGGTTCTCCACTAGAGCCTTCAGAAGGAACACAGCTCTGCTGTACCTTGATTTTATTCCCACTGAGACTCATTTTGAGTTTCTGACCTACAGAACTGTAAGATAATAAATGTATGTTGCTTTAAGCCACTAAGTTTGTGGCAATTTGCTACAACAGCAATAGGAAGCTAATACGTTATGTCTGATTCATCTTTCTTTCTGCAAGCGCCTAACACTAATACTCTCTAGTAAGAATGTGTCGAATGATTGAATACCAAAGAAATACTGTTTATACTTACAGTTGATTTATTTATTGTGGTAAAATATACGTAATGTATTATTTATCATTTTAACGATTTTTTTTTTTTTTTTTTTTTTTTTTTTTGCGGTACGCGGGCCTCTCACTGCTGTGGCCTCTCCCGTTGTGGAGCACAGGCTCCGGACGCGCAGGCTCAGCGGCCATGGCTCACGGGCCCAGCCGCTCTGTGGCATGTGGGATCTTCCCGGACCGGGGCACGAACCCGCGTCCCCTGCATGGGCAGGCGGACTCTCAACCACTGTGCCACCAGGGAAGCCCTATTTTAACGATTTTTAAGTATACAGTTGGGTGGAGTTAAATTCATTCACAATGTTGAATAACCATCCACTATCTACACCCAAGAGTTTCTAATCATCCCCCCTCCAAAAACATCTCTCTACTCAGTAAACAATAACTTCTCCTTTCTGCCTCACCTGTTAGAGGTTGTTAGTAACCTCTAATAATACTTTCTGTCTCTGTGAATTTGCCCATTCTAAGTACCTCATAAGTGGAATCATACAATAGATG
Source organism: Leucopleurus acutus (assembly GCF_964270905.1). NCBI lineage: Eukaryota > Metazoa > Chordata > Mammalia > Artiodactyla > Delphinidae > Leucopleurus > Leucopleurus acutus. The sequence goes on along the minus strand of NC_139143.1, from coordinate 114,597,395 downwards.
TCCTTCTGTGTCTGGCTTATTTCATTAATCATAATGTTTTCATCCATGTTGTAGTATATATCAAAATTCAATTCTTTTTATGGCTGAGCAATATTCCATTTTATGTATATACCATATGTGTTTAGCCATTCATCTGTCGATGGACACTTTGGTTGTTTTCACCTTTTGCTTATTGTCAATAACACTCTTATGAACATTGTTGTACAAATAGCTGTGCAAGTCCCTGCTTTAAATTCTTTGGGGTATTTTACCTAGGACTGAAATTGCTGGGTCATATGATAGTTCTATGTTCATCCTTTTAAGAAACCGTCAAAGTGTTTGCCACAGCAGCTGCATCATTTTTACATTTGTACCAGTAGTGCCTGAGGTTTCCAATTTCTCCAGTTTCTTTTCCTTTTTTTTCTTTTCTTTTTAAATAAAATTATAGCTATCCAAGTAGTTGTGAAGCGGTATCTCAGTGGGGTTTTGATTTGCATTTCTCTGATGTCTAATGATGTTGAACATATTTTCATGGGCTTATTGGCCATTTGTGTATCTTCTTTGGAGAAATGTCTATTCAAATATTTTTGCTCATTTTTTGAATTGAGTCATTTATTTGTTGTTGAGCTTTTGGTATTCTTTATATATTCTAGATATTAATCTCACCTGATAAATGATTTGCAAATATTTTACTCCCTTTCAGTAGGTTGCATTTTTGCTTTCTTGATAGTATCTTTTGGTGCACAAATGTCCATGAAGCTGATAGAGTCCAATTTATCTTTTTTGTCCTTTTGTTGCCTGCGCTCTTACAGTTGATTTCAACCTGAATGACGCATAGATTTTCAGTGTCTTACAAAAAGCATCCTAGGGTTCTTGATCTGGTTTTCTTCTCAGTGTCTATCATCACATAAAGGAGTGTCCAAATACCAGAATTTGTGTGTGGCTAAGTGTTCTTTTACATGTAAAAATTCTCTGACTAAGCAGCTTTTTTTTGTTGTTTGCTTTTTTGTTTTTGCGGTATGCGGGCCTCTCACTTTGTGGCCTCTCCCATTGCGGAGCACAGGCTCCGGACACGCAGGCTCAGCGGCCATGGCTCACGGGCCCAGCCGCTCCGCGGCATGTGGGATCTTCTCGGACCAGGCACGAACCCGTGTCCCCTGCATCGGCAGGCGGACTCTCAACCACTGCGCCACCAGGGAAGCCCGACTAAGCAGCTTTATTCACAATCATCCAAAGCTGTAAACAATCCAAATGTCCATCAGTAGTAGAATGGACAAACTGTGGAACATTGATACAGCAGAATAAGACACAGCAATAGGAAAAAAAAGGAAGAAAGAAAAATGCAGTCCCACTGCAGATATGAACATGAATGATCTCACTGACATCCTGATGAGGAAGAAGCCAGACACTAAAGCACACATACTGTGTGGCTCCGTTTATTATGCAGTTAGAGAACAGACAAAACTGATCTATGGTGATGGAAATCAGATGCATGGTTACCTGGAGTGGGGTATTAACTGGGAAGAGGGAGGGCTGAAGAAGACAAGAAAACCTCCTGGGATGTTGGAAAAAATCTATGTCTTGATCTAGGCAGTGGCTACATCGGGTGTGAGCGTGTATAATTCATCAACTTTATACAAGATTCTTGCACTTTACTGTTTGTATGTTATACCTCAATTTAAAAAATTCAGTCTCTGGCTAATAGGTTCACAGGGTTCATGTTAGTACATGATCTTGGTGGTGTTTCCCATCAGGACATGGTCTGAGTTAACTCTCAGAAATGCTCTGCCTTCTTTGGGAAGCTTAAAAACAATAGCTGAGAGCTCCCCTGGTGGCGCAGTGGTTGAGAGTCCGCCTGCCGATGCAGAGGACATGGGTTCGTGCCCCGGTCCGGGAAGATCCCACATGCCGCGGAGCGGCTGGGCCCGTGAGCCATGGCCGCTGAGCCTGCGCGTCCGGAGCCTGTGCTCCGCAACGGGAGAGGCCACAACAGTGGGAGGCCCACGTACCGAAAAAATAAATAAAAATTTAAAAAAATAATAAAATAAAATAAAAAGAGGTTGCCTGGAAAAAATCAGCCAACAATCAAGCAGCATGCTTTGAATGCTATAGTTTTGGGAAACTATGCCCTTGATTATTGCTTGAAGATGTTGCTGAGACACTTTAGATACCAAGAAGCAGGATTGAAAAGGATGATGCAGAATTTTTTAAAAATGCAAGTGGAAGTTCAAGCATGCGTCACATTAACGCGGACTCGGGGGTGAACTTGAGAAGGCAGGAAGGGAGAGCACTTGACTGCAATTTGTTCACTGACTATTCCTTTCAGCAAAGTATCTGAAGATGTGGACACAGCCCTATAATACATGACGTTTGAAGAAATTAGATTTAAAAAATCATTTAGATGTGGACTCAGATGGCTAGAAATATCAATCATCTGTCCATGTCAACAGAGCAGGGACATAATGAGCCATGACCACAAGGGTGAAGTGTGACAGGCAGGTGGGATGGGCAAGCAGCCCTGGACAGGACCATCACACCTTAGAAGATTAGGCTTTCATTCAAAATTAGGTTAATAATGTGGCCTACCAAAACCAAGATGAAATACATACAGTAAGAATGGAGGTATGAGGTTGCATATTTGGTCCAATTTATCTTGTCCTGAGATAAGATGGAAAATAAATTACTATATAAAAGTGCAATGAAAAAAGAACTATAACTTTCTAAGTGAAAACCTTACCTCAACAATGTGTGTTATTTCAAAAGTTTTCAAGACACAAGGATGTGAGATAGAGCTCATACTTCCCATCAACAGAAATACAACAAAGATGTATGTTATTCAAGGGCTAAAAGGAATCCTCTATGTGCATATTATTGTCTATATCATGTTTTGCCCTCTGAATATTTAGAAGAGATATTTAAAGATGGGTTAATTTTTAAAGGAATTAGGAATTCAACTTTTAATAAGCAAGCACTGTGTGATAGGTGTGGAAACCTGAAGCACTTTGACATGATTTGAACATGATACAAATATCAGGAAAGCTCCCCCATCCCATCTCTTTAAAAAAAAACTATTAAAGAATTAGGAATTAACCTTATTTTGGAAAAAAAAAATTACAGGAGTTCCTTCATATATATCTCAAACATGCAATTTCCAGGGTTAGCAACTGATTAGGTGCTAATATGATCAATAGGGATCGAAATAGCATTTAAATGAGCTTCAATGCTATTAAGACATTCCAAGACATTGTCTAATTTGAGATTGAACCAGCAACAAAAGTTATGGCGTCTATCGCACAAGATCTTTAAAATAGGACAAATCCCCTCCTGTCCCTGAGAGTTTAGGCATTATCTGTATTTTGGAGTCAAGGACTCAATGATTTTAAGTACCTCATACACAAGAGCTTTTCTTCGAAATGCTCAACCAACAGATGGCAGAATTAACTATGTTGTTCTTCTATAGTTTAATACAAATCTATATATGAAGCAGAATAGATATTTTTTAAAGATGAGTGTGTACTTCCCTAGGATTCAGGATATCTTACACATTTACAGGCATATGCTCTGGCTCCTTCCCATCTCAAAGTACATTTCTGAGCCTCTTTCCCCAAAACCTACGAAAAGAAAGGACCTCACCTTTGGCTAGTACCTTGGGCTGATAGCACACAGTTCAAGAAAGGATAAGGCTCATGAACAAGGATATGAAATAGATCTTTGGACTCTTTCTTCACAGAAATCTCATTAAAACAGGGCAGTCCTTCCAATAAATAGTTTAGAATCAGTATAAACTGCCGTCAGCCTTCCTGTCTCAGTATAACCGTGGAACTTTCACCATTTCCCAAAGAGGTCCTGGGATGGATCAGGCCTGACCTCAAGCCAGATCAGAGTTCTCCTGACCTCTGTTCCCTGGGCCCAAATTGTGGTTCCAAAAAGAACTCCAGCCCACACCTTTTTCTCGCATCCTTGGTCACCTCCTCCGTCCATGTGAGAGACTCAGACTTTTGCTTTCAAGTCTGTTCTAAAGAGACTACAGCTCATCCTGGGGTTAGATCACACACATAGAAGCAAGGAAATGAAGGTCCTGATCAACGTGTGTATGTGATTTATCTTCCTCTTCCTGCAGGATCATAGGATCAAATACCAGTATAAGTTGTCTCTGAAATGCCAGGAATCTCATGACCCCTTCTCTACCAGCAAAAAGTAATAGCTAATACTTATTAAGCATTTACTACGTGCCGGACACTGTTCTAAATACTGTACCTGCATTTATTCATTTATTCATCAAACAGATTTTTATGAGTGATCGCTATTTGCCAGCCACAGTCCTGAGCACTGGGGACATAGCAGTAAATAAACAAAATACTCGTCTTCATAGATGGTATAGTCTAGCGGGAGGACAAAAACAATAAACAAAAATAAATAAATTATATAGTATATTAGAAAGTTCTAGGGCCCAGAGAGAAAATAATGCAGGTAAGAGGGATAGGGAGTACCAGAGTAGGATGAAGGGCAACTGCTATTTTAAATAGAGTGATCAGGGACCCCACTGGAAAAGTGGCATTGAGCAGAGAAAAGAGTTAATGCAGAAGTCCTAGGGCAGGAGTTTGCCCGGCAGGTTCAAAAAGAGCAAGGATGCCCGTGTGGCTGGAGTGGAGTGAACAAGGGGGAGAGTCATGGGAGATGACGCAGAGGAGGAATTGTCAGGGTGGTTGGGAAGATTACGAAAGGACCTTTCGGTTACTTCACGGGATCTGACCTCTACTCCGAGTGAAAAGGAAAGCCATGGAGTGTCTTGATCTAATTTACGTTTTCACAGAGTCATTGTGTCTACTATGTTGAGAAGAGCCTGCAGCAGAGAGTTAAGGGTATAAGCATGGAGACCATGCAGGGGGCATTACAACAATTCATGTGAGAGACTGTCTTACCTTGGGTTCCTTGGAAACAAATCTGAGATGGAGAATTGCATGCAGAAGGCTTTCGGGGTGTGTGCTTGGGAAATACACCTGTAAAGACACAAAGAAGGCAGATAAGGGCAGAGGGAGAAGGCAGCCTGCAAGATGGTGGCAACTGAGGCTTCAGCCACTCCTAGGGGAAGCTCTTGGAGCTGGGATGGCCCTTCAGAGTTGTCCAAAATCACATGAATTTCCTGTGCCTGCGGTAACATAGTACTACAAACACAGTGACTTAAGACAAGACCAATTTATTATCTCACAGCCTGCCACCCTTCTGGAGGCTCTAGGGGAGAATCCAATTCCAGCAATCCCATCACTCCTACCTCTATTCCTGTTGTCACATCTCCCTCAATGACTGACTTCTCCCCCTCTTTCATTTATGGGGACCCTTGTGATTACACTGGGTCCACCTGAATGATCAGGGTGATCTCCCCATCTGAAGGTCAGTTGATTAGTGACCCGCCTTCCCCCTTGCCATGTAACACTCATGTATTCCCAGTGCTGCCCCTTGGAAGAGTGTGTAAGTTTTGCGTGAAGCAGGTTGTGCTTTCAACAACCAATAACCAGCGGGTGGAGGATGGGCACACTAGTCCTAAAGAGGACATCTGGAAAGAACGGGCACAAAGTAACCACTGCAGAGATGAAGGTGGCCATGACCAGGTGCTAGCAGTGAACGTGCTACAACACAGTGGGATTCTGGAGCTATTTTGAAGTTAAATCCAATAGAATTTGCTGATGCAAGAAGAGGAGTCAGGGATGCTCCATGACAGGGGGACTGAACAATGGGAAGCTAGGACAGCCTTTAGACAGGGAGCACTGAGTCAGTCCTGCCTCATGGAATCCTCATAATTAAGCAAAGTGGCAAGTACTTTTATTAGATGCATAATGCAGCTGAGGAAACTGAGGCACAGAGATGTCAAGTGACAAAGCCAGGATTTGAACTCAGCCAGTCCCACTCAAAACACTCCATGTTTTATCATTTTAAGAAGGAATGATGGTAACGCATATGTGTGGAACCTAGAAAATGGTACAGATGAACCAGTTTGCAGAGCAGAAATTGAGACACAGAAGTAGAGAACAAATGTACGGACACTAAGAGGGGAAGGCGGCGGGGGGTGGTGGTGGTGGTGTGATGAATTGGGCGATTGGGATTGACATGTATACACTGATGTGTATAAAATGGATGACTAATAAGAAAAAAATTAATTAATTAAAACAAAACAAACAAACAAAAGGAATAATGGGACCCCTTTTCTAAAATATTTGTTTAGGGGCCCAGAAATTGAACTTACATCATCTTACAGAATCTTGACCTCTCACCCTGGGCTTAGAACAGTGACTGGCACATAGTAGAATGCTCAAAACTATTTGTGGACTGACTGTGTGAAGATCCAATAGCATCTACAGAACACCTATATGCAGGCTTTTTAATATCATATCCTTGCCCCAAACTCTTTGATGCTCCCCACTTCTGTATTCATAAGGTCCAAACTCTTAGTTCCAAATCCATGATGTGGCCCAACGCTCATCTCTCACTGAGTCTCAGCCCCTTCCATGCTATTTCATACATCAGCTCCTTTACCATTCTTGATCTTCTTCAGGTGCTACAGAGATGTGTTAGCCATGCTCTTCCCAGACCTGCTGGTTTCCCACCTTCCCCTGAACCCACTGTGCTGGTTCTGCTTCCTTGTCATTGGGTAGGACACACTCCACACCTGGTACGCTTCTTTTTTTCCCCAACCTAGCTGAATATTCCTGACCGTCAAAGCTTAAATGGATACTCTTCTATTCCTGAAGTTTTCTGTATAAGTTAGGATTTCATTCAATTGCTTATAACAGAAACTCGACTACATTGCTTTAACCATATAAGGGTTTATTTTTTTCTCACACATCAAGAAGTCCAGGACTGCTACAGCTGCTTAAAGAAATCAAGGACCAAGCTGCTTCTAACTTCCTTGTCTGCCATCCTTAGCACTTGGCTTTAGTCCTCATGGTTGTAGGATAGCTGCTCCACTCCAGGTATTGTATTTGGGTCCCAGGGAAAAAGAAAGGGCAAGGACAACGGCAAAAAGTCAAAGGTGCATGTCAACTGAATCTGAACCTTTGTATCAGGAAAATAATAGCTTTCCAGGAAGCCCCACCCAGCAGACTTCCTCTGTCATCTCATTGGCCAGAACTTGATTGCACGGCCACCTCTTACTGGGCACATTGTTATCCTAAACAAAACTGGCCTTTGGTTAGAAAGGAAGAGGAAGAGCCTGAAGATAACATAGACAATAGCAGCGTCTGCCATACATTCAGAGCCTGCTCTAGCCTGCCTGAACTTTACCCTTCTCTGAACAACTATTTATTATTGTAATTTGTGTGCAACTGAAGGGTAAAGTCTTTGTCTATATCTCCCTAATTGAGTGCTGAGCATATGAGAAGTGTTCCATTGACTGTTATTGCAAATGTAGAGGCAATGTGGCATAATGGTTACTAGCCAGGTGGCCTGGGTTTGAATCCCAGCTCTACCATTTACTATTTATTAGTTCTGCAACCTCGCTTAAGTTGCTTAACCTCTCTGTTCTTCAACTGCCTCATGTATAAAATGGAGGTGACATGGTAATAGCTTATACAGCTGTGATAAGGATTAAGTTAATTTTAATAGAGCGGTTAGACTAGTAAGCACAACGTGTCTGTTCAATAAACACGTGGTTGCCACCTATGTTAAAATTTTACCAGAATATGGAACACACAGTTTGACAAGTTAGAGCATCATCATGAACTAAAGAGACAGAGTAGTTGAAGCCGGGACTTCTGAAGACACTTCGGGTTCATGGTGATCACTGTGGCTAAGACATCAATTAGGAGACTGGGTCGTGTGCTGGTCAGAGTTCAGGCTTTAAGGTCAGGCTGCCCAGATTTGGCTACTAACTTTCTCCCACTTATTAACTGTGTGCCCTTGGACAAATCACTGAATCTGACTTATTTTGCCTGTGGTGTTGCCATTACATTACTGCAAGAACAAAATAAAATTCTAAATTGTTTATTTTAAAACTTGGCTACATACTAAGTTGATTCTGTGTAAGAAAATGTCCCTCAATGAGAATAATAGAGAAAACTAGGTTAAAATCACTAATATCTATTCGTAGAATGAAAGCACAAAATGTGGGAAATATTTTTGTGAAGTGTTTTTAATCCTTTTAGGTAAAATATGCATAATTAGCATCAACATAATGTAATAAATTAAATGAGACTAATTAAATGACAAAAGCTCTAGTTCAAAATAGTAGTGTGTCAGAACCGTACAAGTCTTTGAATATAAGAAGTAATTGCTGGGGCTTCCCTGGTGGCGCAGTGGTTGAGAGTCCGCCTGCCGATGCAGGCGACGCGGGCTCGTGCCCCTGTCCGGGAAGATACCACATGCCGCGGAGCAGCTGGGCCCGTGGGCCATGGCCCCTGGGCCTGCGCGTCCGGAGTATAGCCACTGGGTCTGCGCGTCCGGAGCCTGTGCTCCGCAACGGGAGAGGCCACAGCGGTGAGAGGCCCGCGTACCGCAAGAAAAAAAAAAAAAAAGAAGTAATTGCTGATTCCCAAAATAGATTGCATATTGAGAAGCATAAGTTTTTTATCCCTTGCTTTGAAAATAAAAGAATGCTATGAATTTAGCAAGTAAGTCTTTGAAAACACTCAGAAGAAATAATCTCAAAATTTTAAATTCAGTAAAATGTATTTGAACTATCATAGAAATTCAAGAAGTGTTTACCAAGCATCTACTACTATTTGTGTAACATATATACGATAGCCCATTCACTCCTAACTCTCCTATAAGTTGTATATATAACACACACACTTCCAAGAAAACAGAGGCTAAATATCTTAGCCAATAGGATGTAGTGGGGTTTGAACCCCCGTGTTCTCACTTTAAATTTGTGGTTTGTTACATTTCAGAACAACCTCCTGTATTATAAACGCAAAGTCAGAACAGTCTGAATTAATGTCCATTTCCCATGTTCTCTACCTAAAATCCTCCTCTTAAATAACATGACGTATTGTTGTAAACAAAAACAGATGACCTGGAGAGAAGATCAGAACACCTCGATCTCATCCTCCGCTTGTTGCTAACCCTGTGAGAAGTTCTGGAGGCCGACATGTACATGGCTTGGAAACTCGGCTTTGTACTCCGCTAGCAGGCTGGGCGGAGCCAGGTCAAGTGGCCCAGAGCCTAGAAATAAAACAGCCCACAGCCTATTTGACCCTCCTAGTCTAGGCACCACCCGAGCCTCAGCCCCTCCATCCCAGCACTGGGTGGTAGGGCAAAACTAAGCCACGGCAATCAGGAAAGAGGGGCCAAGAAGAAGAAAGCTGTGAGCCTGCGTGGGTACCAATGCCGGAACCGAGCCGTTCCGGGCAGCCAGCCCCAGCCCTCAGATGAACTCAGCCCTGCCCTTCTGACTTACCCAGACAGAGGGGAAAGACGGAGAGGGAAGAAACAACAGAGAATGATATGAAGCAGCCACAACACCTCCTTCTTCCTTTCCCCTCCGGAGGAAAACCATCCCCAAAGACGGAAGTCTTACTTAAGCTCCGCCTCCCATGCCCTGAGCCTTCGAAAACGTGGCTCAAGAATATCTCTGCAAGTTGGACAGGAACGTGACCAATCTATAGAAACATCCCTCCTCCTGGGACTGATCTCAGATGGATGAGGGGAGCACCAGAAGCTTCTTTACCCTACCAGCAACATATCTTGTTTCATATTTTTGATTAAAAATTTTAGAACTTAATAACCTTATACAGCATAAAATAATAAAGGTTGGGGGGTTTGTGAAGAACCTTGGAAATCCCCACCCCCCTTCTGGGGATGTGCCACATGGTCTCCTAATTTTACCCTCACAAGCATACATAATCCGTGTTCCTGAATGAATTTATAATGCAAAACCTTCAAAGGGTAGAGTGTAAATTCCACCTACTTCATTTCTACAAAAGGGGAAGATTATTTCCAGTAAGGGATTTTGAAGATATGAATACTAAGAGGGCAGTGCCATTATGTGTATGTGAAACAGAAAGTCTCCCAGTATTTAGGAAATGATGCGGTGGGCCAGAGCCGGTTTTAATTATGTAGGGGTGATTGGTTACAGTAAAACTCAAACTGGTAAATTGCCTCAGAGTTAAAGTAAAGAATTCATAAGATTTTAGAGTGGGCAGAGACCAAACTGATCATCTTATTCGGTGGTGCCCTACATTTGATTTAATTCGGTCAAACAAATATTTAGCGAGCATCTATTATGTGCCAGGAACTTCAGTACAAAAATTCTTTGTTAATGTTAAAAAATGTCACAGTCTCCCATATGACAGTAAGTCTAGACTTTAGGAAAGAGAAGTACCTAGTGGGATAAAATTATCTACAAATATAATAAAACTGTAAATATTACATTTTAATCATTACAAAGGGCCTCCAGTCAGTAGCCAGCTGGCAACCAAGGTGAGCATGCAAGTAAATCCTCCAGCCTCAGTTAGACCTCCAGGTAACCGCAGCCCTGGTAGACATCAGGTCTGCCCCATAAGACATGACATGTGCCAGAACCCCCTTGGTAAGTCACTCCCAGTTTGCAACCTATGGAAACTGAGATAATAAATGCTCGCTGTTTTGAGCCACTGAATTTTGGGTTTGCAGCACAAATAGCTGATAGAAATAGCGGGATACGATAGGTATGTTACCTATACAGGGCTTGGTAGGTGTTACAGTATGCTAGAACAGTCGGCCAATCTCCCCTGGTGAGTAGGTTAATTCCATGGAAATTAGTTAATGCTCCCTAGTTTTTTACAGGGTTAGAGTCGGTGATGACTATAAACACATCTCTTCTTTTTTTTTGCGATACGCGGGCCTCTCACTGCTGTGGCCTCTTTCACTGCGGAGCACAGGCTCCGGACACGCAGGCTCAGCGGCCATGGCTCACAGGCCCAGCGGCTCCGCAGCACGTGGGATCTTCCCGGCCCAGGGCACGAACCCGTGTCCCCTGCATCGGCAGGCGGACTCTCAACCACTGCGCCACCAGGGAAGCCCAACACATCTCTTCTTAATGAATTTTGGATGCATGATTTCTGGGGGTGAGGGGGGAAATAGGTAATCTCACCAAGCATTCATTATCCCAGACCCCAGACAAAAGAGGCAAATTGGCATCAAGTCATACAATTCACTTTTAGATTTTTCCTGATATTTTGGTGAAATAAATTTATAAATGTAGAAGCCAGTTCTTTCATTAATCATTTCAAAAGCCATCAAAATGCATTGGGACTAATACCTGGTACAGTTTACAAAATAATTATAATAGTCATGGACTCCGTCCTCTCTTTCACTCAACACCCATTCAGCCACTGTGTCCAGTAGAGACCAACTTCTGAATGTCCCCAGAGCCCCTCCTGCTGTCTAAGGCCCAGGGCTTCCTGGGCCACACTGCCTTCCAGGGGGGTGGAGTGGTACCTTCATAGGAGGGCTCAAAGAGGATCCAAGCTGAACATGTCCCTTCCTGAAATAGTCACCATAATTTCCAAACCCCAAATTTGGACATGTTTTAATTAGGAACTGCTCTAAAAAATCCAGGACCCAGGAAGGACCATGATCACAGAGAAATGGGTTGACCTGGCCACCAACATTCCTAGTGACCAGTCATTCATTCCCCAGATATTCCATGAGCACCCGTATGTGCCAGACAGGGCACTGGCACCATGAAGGGGACAGGTGAGTCCCTGCCCTTGGGGCTCTTATAGTCTAACTTTCAGAGATGCTGCCCACTGCCCGCCCCCCCAGGGCTCCCTCAGCTTCTCCCAAGCTGGGAAGTGAGTGGAGTGACCCAGTCACTCCATAGTGACCCAGTCAAGCTATGTCAAATAGCTTGGAGAAGAACTTGAACAGATAATTTTCAAACACCTATGGAGCTTAGGGAGCAAGGGCTGCATTTTATTCTGTCAAAAACAACGCTTTGGGGTCCCAAACCCTCCTTCCATGACTGTCACAGTATCAAAGGCCACAGTCGCAGAGAGTCCTGGGCTGGCCTTTGAGGACACAGGAGAGTAGGTGGCAAGTGCTCCCCTCTTCCAGAGTGGGTTGCTAGCTCAACTGTGCAGGACTTGCAAAGAAGGAGGTAAGAATTGGTTTGAGACCTTAGCTGACTACCCAGCCTCGGCCTGAGAGAGGCTGGGGGGTCTGAGAGCGAAGCTGGGAAGTGCAGGAGGAGGATTTGGTCAGTGGATGGTGTGTGGTTCACCCCAAATCCCCACAATGCAGAAGAGATGGCGGGCTTCAGGGAGACCTTCTGAAGCAATTGAAATGTGTCCCTGGAGGTGGGGCGTGGACGGGTAACCGCCCCAGGCCTGAGAAATCTAAAAGGAAGGGCAGGCGTCTGAGGGAGGCCGCCTGTGGCAACAGTGCAGAGGGTGCCGTCTGGGCAGCAAGTTCACTCCACGGACAACAGGGCAAAGGTGCGTGTTTACCTCGAAAGAGAAGTGCAGTTTGGGAGTGTGCATTGTGAGCTGACCTGGAACCTCCTTAAAGAGATTTTGCCCCAAAGAGCCATTCCTAAAGGAATTCCAACAGAGTTCAACTCCCAAGAACAGAGGCTAAAAGGGGAGCTTCAAGCAGCCAATCTGTGAGTAGGTCATGGAATTCAGAAAGTGCAAGTGAGAGAACCCAGGATCTGGGTCTCCAAAGAGTCTCAGAGCAGCCCATATGAGAAAGAGAAAGAGCCCATATAAGGAAGAGTCCATGGGCAAGAGAACACCTGCCCATGACAGAGGGCACCGGCCACTGAGCTGGAGGAGAGGAATCCCCACGTCTTATTGGGGTTGAATTCAAGAGGGTAGGCTTACAACTGTGGGTCAACCGCAGCAAACAGGGTTGTGAGGCAGAGATGATTCTGTCCTTGATAGTCCTCTACGTCCTCGACAGTCCAAGTCTGCTCTGAGGGCTACCAGCACCAGCACCCCCTGAGGGCTGATTGGCAGTTCCCGCTCCAGACCGTCTGGATCAGATTCACATTGTGCAAGCTCCCCAGGTGTTTCCATGCACATCTGAGCAGCTCTACTCGAGTTCGGTAAACGTAATCCAGCTGTGGCCTAGAAGGGACCCAGTGAGGTGATTATATGCACCTGGATGTTCTTTTCCTTTAGGTCTATAGGAGGCTGTTGCACTGGCCTCCTAGTATATGAAAATAGATGTTGAGTGGCATTACAAACGAGCCATGGGGCACATGGTCAGTCACATGTGGATGGGCCCAGGCTGCTGCGATGGGATTGGAGAATCAGGTCCACTGTGTACCATTTGTGGATAGCTGTTTGGTGGGGATAGTACGGCTGAAGGGAGTTGAAGCCATTTTCATGTGTGGACAGACTAAATAAAGGACTGAAGGGAGTAAGCCAAGACAGAGCCCCAAATACCTCCCCCCATCAGTGTTGCTTGCTTCATGCCTGACATCCCACATATCTCCCTCTAGCAGCCAATTCCACAGATATTTTTTGAGTATGAACCAGGGGCCAGGCAGGCACACCTAAATATCCCTTCCAGTTGCCAGATCCTTTGTGTAAACCTTATCAGGTTTTTTTTTTTTTTTTTTTTTGCGGTACGTGGGCCTCTCACTGCTGTGGCCTCTCCCATTGTGGAGCACAGGCTCTGGACGCGCAGGCTCAGCGGCCATGGCTCACGGGCCCAGCCGCTCCGCGGCATGTGGGATCTTCCTGGACCGGGGCACGAACCCGTGTCCCCTACATCAGCAGGCGGACTCTCAACCACTGTGCCACCAGGGAAGCCCTAACGTTTTAATTTTCATTCTTATAACCACTCTCTGAGCTCAATAGTGAAGATAGGTTATATTTTCTTTATTTATAGCCCTTGAGGATTTGCCCCAGCTTGCACGGCTAATAAGTGACTGAGGTGGGCTTTAATCTAGGTTTTCTGATTTCAGTCTGTCTCTGCAGAAAAGATGGACTCTTTAATGAAGGGGCTTCTTTCTTATTTTTGAGAAATAAGACTTTGGTAGGCACTGAATTGTTATAAAGTGTTTGATTTCCTAATCATATGAGCAAGGGACTTAGAAATGCAGAACGAGGGCCCTTTCAGTGACAATCTCCTTTCCCCATTCTCTCCAACCCATCTCCTGGGATACTGCAAACAAAGCGAGGAGCGTTGCAGAAAGCAGACGTGCCAACTTCAATTGACTTATCTGGGGCAGTGTGCAAAGAAGCCCTGATTTCCTTTGTGAAGGGAGGGCACTGGGGGAAAGCCTAGCCATGGCTTTTCCGCTTCCTCATCCCACGGGGTGTCAACTTTACAGCTGCGTGGCTATGCACATCATGCTAAATATATTGCTGGCAGGAGTCTCAATTTTTAAAACAAGAGCAATGTGGGAGGAATGAGCCAGCTCCCTCAGCACTAGCAGACTCTCCGCACCTGTCTGCCCACGTGCTCCCCGCTGCCTTCCTGGGACTCCTCGGTAGCCAGGGGGGCAATGGTGCCCCAGAGGAAGTGGAGGGAGGCACAGAGCCTCTCTTATCAGAATTGTTTTGCAACCTGGCGTCTCCCTTTCAGTCACACAGCCTGAAGACAGAAGCTGTTTTTCAAAATTCAGGGAAATAATGCTGACGTGAAGTTGCCTCGTTGATGTGGAAGGCGCCTCTCCCTTCAGCCCTCTGAATACTGTTGACAAATAAGGCCAGCTAGCTCCCACGAGGCATTTTCCTAGGTGGTTTACATAAATCTCCTCTACCCAAGATGGCTGGAGAAATCAGAGAACAAGCCTATTTAAAGCATCATCCTTTGTTATAAAGCAGAAACTAACACACCATTGTAAAGCAATTATACTCTGATAAAGATGTTAAAAAAAATTAAAAAGTTGGGCTTCCCTGGTGGCACAGTGGTTGAGAGTCCGCCTGCCAATGCAGGGGACACGGGTTCGTGCCCCGGTCCGGGAAGATCCCACATGCCGCGGAGCGGCTGGGCTGGTGAACCATGGCCGCTGAGCCTGTGCATCCAGAGCCTGTTCTCCGCAACGGGAGAGGCCACAACAGTGAGAGGCCCGCGTATCGCAAAAAAAAAAAAAAAATTAAGCATCATCACTTGGCCCCAGAAGTACCTGCCAGAGCCCACAGCTTTTTGTTCTGGCGGTGGGCTTATAGTCCTTCACTGGGATTCCAGTTTTGTCTTTGTTTTGTTAAAGGACACAATATGGTGACCACAGTCTGGGCCAAGGACCCCATGATAAGGAGTATCTGTCCTGCCACTAGTCCTAACATTTTGCTTTTCAGTGCTGGGCAAACTGGCACCAGCTCTGGGAGCAACAGGGTCCAGTGTGGTAAAGAGGTTCAGACAGGTTAAATGGTTGGCCCAGGTCCTAGAGCTGGTAAATCCTGGAACAGGGATAGAACGTAGGTCTCTGACTCCTAGCCTGCGCGATATCCACTACCTGCACAGCCTCTCTACATAGGCAAAGAGCCACATGCTAGGAGAGCCCTGAGGGATAGTGGAGTCTACGTCTCTCATTTTACATTTGCAGAAGCTAAGATCCAGAGAAGGAGAGTTGCTTAGCCAAGGTCACCCAGTTAGCCAATAACAGAATCGGCATGACACGTCAGACTGCTGATGTCCCCAAGTTAGTGATATTTCCACTCTTTCAAAAAAGGAAACTTTTTAAGTAAAATAATCAGTAGAAGACGTATTTGAAGGAAAGGTTTTTCCGTTGCTTTGGAAGCATGAAGGGGAAGCCTCAGGATGGAGAGATTTTGTATCTTTGGTTCTATCTTCAACTCCGCAGTATTTGCTAAGAGATTTTGTTTTGAGCAGAAAATCCTTAATCGGTCGTTGATATTACAGCCATAAAATTACAAAGTAATTTTACTTTGGCGTCAGTGCGAAGCATCCTACTAAAGATGTATTTTTATGTAGGTTATATTAGCTTTAAGGAACACTTTATTGTAAGATTAGAAGACTTTATCCTCAGTTCTAAGACTGTCATTACAGAATCCAGCACTAGAGGGCGCACCACGAGAAGGCTAGCTATATGGATTCCCAGAAAGCCCTGAGCAGCTAGAGACAAGCATACAACACACAAGAAGAGAGGAAATAAACAGTGAACAGGTACAGTAATTATCATGGGATCAGACATCATAAGCGACAACAATGGATTAATAAGAGTTGTGTGTGTTTGGTTTTAGTTTTTGTTATTGTTTCAATATAGCCTTGGTCCAGAATAGGATTGATTTGTCACATACATACCATTCAATCCTCACAACCCTGAAAGGTAGGTATTACTATCTCTACTTTATAGATGAAGAAATCGAGTTTCAGTGAAAGTAAGTGAGATGTCCAAAGTCATACATGCAAAAGTATTTTACTATTAACCATCCTTGCAGTAGCATTTCCACCGCAGTGGGGCGTTTCCTGCTGAAGACCATTTAATAATAATGTCCTATTGTTTAATTAAATGTCTTTCATTTGCAGAATTCCTTAGAAATTGTTTAGCTAAATCTTTGTTATTCTACAATCTTGCCCTTCCATTCCAGCCAGTCCAGTATTTTTGCTGTCCCCCCCACACATCTTTTTGGACTCCCTAGTGACTTTATTCCAACCTCATCTACTGGAAACAGCCTCCCTTTTCTTTATCCACCTCTGAGACCACCATGCCTTCATGCCCCAGGGTCTGTGTGGCCATCTCCTCCGGGCCTTAGACCACTCCTCTCTGATCCTGAATGTTGGTGCTTGTTGAGGCCTAGGAAGTGCTCAGCAGATACTGGTTCACAGTCATTCTCAAACCTTAATAGGCACCATGGTGCTTGCTGAACTTGCAGAGACCCGGCCCTTACCTCAGACATTGTGATTCCTGAGGTCTGAGATAATGTCCTTGCGTAGCTAACTAGCATCCCAAGTAACCCTGATGCAGGTAGTCTGTGAATTTCAGTTTGACACAATACCTCTTACTGCATTCTTCTGGATGAATTCACACTCATATATTCATCATCTGATGTGATTTTCCACTTGTTGCTATTACTTTAAACATTTTCCCAGGTTGCCCCATTTCTACACATTCTGTTTCTCAAGAGTAAAAGCTCTATTCCCCCCTTTCGTACCCACTAGGTCCCTATTGGGTTAGCAGGTTCCTAGCACTTCTCTCTGCTGAAAACACAACTTCCCCCTATTTCCCTTACCTGTGTAGCACCCGCTCCCCTTCAAGACTCAGTTCCCACTGATCCTTGTGAACTGATCCCATGAGTCAATGTGAGGCACTCCTGCCACACTCTCCCAGGGCAGCCCACAGCTCTCCCACCAGAGCATGGGACACGGGACACACATCTTTCTGTTTCATGTACACGACATTCTGTATTTCCTTACTGACTTTATTCCAACCTCACCTACTAGATACTTGCTGGATCCCTTTGTGAGGGGAGGAACTTTGGTTTTCTTGCCCATTATTATATCTCAGCACCAAGCACAGAGCCTGATACATACTAGACACTTAATGATTACTTAGAATAGGTGAATGAATAAACTGAGAAGAATGACTAAGAAGAAAGAAACATAGAAGAAACTTAAAAAAAAAAAAAGCCCCTTAATTCACAGTAGGCTGGGAAGTATGGCAACAACGACCTCTGGGGCCAAATGGGGCACCCAGGGGATGGCCAAGGGGCGATGTGAATCCCTAGTTACTTCACCAGCTTCATTTTCCCTCTGGATCCAAGTCAGTTCAACTCAATACATATGTAGTCAGTGCCTTCGATGTGATAGGCACTCTGCTAGACACTGGGGAAACAAAAATGTGTGAGACACAGCCCCTGAACCTGCAAGTGTGATTTTTAAAGTGAAACCATATTGTGATCTATATGTCAGTGTGTTTAACTATTTAATAGGAAACGAGAAATGACACTATTCCACTCTCAGGAGAGTTCAAATGATTCTGAGTCTTATAATTGCCACATCATTTAAGAGAAGCCTTGGGTTTCCCTGGTGGTACAGTGGTTAAGAATCCACCTGCCAGTGCAGGGGACACAGGTTCGAGCCCTGGTCCGGGAAGATCCCGCATGCCGTGGAACAACTAAGCCCGTGCTCCACAACTACTGAGCCCACATGCCACAACTACTGAAGCCCATGCTCCTAGAGCGCATGCTCCGCAACAAGAGAAGCCACCACAATGAGAAGCTCATGCACCGCAATGAAGAGTAGCCCCCGCTCGCCACAACTAGAGAAAATCCACATGCAGCAATGAAGACCCAATGCAGCCAAAAATTAATTAATTAATTGATTGATTTAAAAAAAGAGAGAAGCCTTAAAAAGCAATGAGGCATAATGGGGGGAAAAAACCAAGCTTTAAAGTCCAGTGAACCCAGGTTGGAGAGCATTGGCTGCATGTATAAACTAGATCTGATAATAATAATGACACTCCTGGCATATAATAGCAATGCTTAACACTACTGAGTACTGTGCCAGGCACTCTGCTAAGCTCCTTTCATGCATTAACTTATTTAACCCTCTTTTCATGCATTAATTTATTTAAGTAATTTGCCTAAAGTGACCCCTGATAACACATGGCACAGCTGGGAGTTGAACCTGGGACTGGCTGATGAATAAATGAGATAATAATGTAGGAACAATCCTGGTGTGGTTCTTGGCAGACGATAAGCCTTCAACAGAAGGCTTCTAATATTCTTATTACACTCAAGAAGGCCGGGCCCACAGAATTATCGCCTCTGTGGTGAGTTACTATGTGGACGGTTCAGCAGATAGGGAGGAGGCCTGGGTTCCTGAGTCCGTGGCACAAACTGGAGGAAGGAAAGGAGCCAACTGGCCACCAGGGCTGCTACAACTCCAGACTCAGGAGCCATCCCCCAACCCCATTCCTCGGGAACCATAGTATCTTAGGGTTACAGGGCCCTCACGGGTCACCCAGTCAGGGTCCCAATCTGGTACATGCCCCCCCTACCATGCACCTGCCAAGTGGCTGTCTCTGCTTCCATCGGTCTCAGCCTTACCCACCTTCTTTCTTTTTTTTTTTTTTTGCGGTACGCGGGCCTCTCACTGTTGTGGCCTCTCCCGTTGCGGAGCACAGGCTCCGGACGCGCAGGCTCAGCGGCCATGGCTCACGGGCCCAGCCGCTCCGCGGCACGTGGGATCTTCCCGGACCGGGGTACGAGCCCGTGTCCTCTGCATGGGCAGGCGGACTCTCAACCACTGCGCCACCAGGGAAGCCCCTTACGCACCTTCTGAATGCCATCTTTTCATTGTTCTCCAGCAGAGACAACAGGGCACCGAGCTCAAGCCCCAGAAGTCATCACCGGACAACACCTTAAAGATCTTCTAAGTCAACCCCATGTGTTTCGCCTGTGGCCTGCTGAAAGTGGGGACTAGCAGTGACCTAACCTTAAGAGAGGCTAGAGCTCTTCCCTCCCTCCTACAGAATGAGTCATTCTTTGCCATCCCCCCTTTTCCCTCCTTGTCCATCCAGGAGGCAATGAGAAGCAGGAAAGGCTCTTGTGTTCAAGAATCCATATTAACGTTGGTACAGGTCAACGACAGGTCCTACTGTACAGCACAGGGAACTATATTCAAAATCCTGTGATAAGCCATAACGGAAAAGAATATGAAAAAGAATAATATATATGTGTAACCGAATCACTTTGCTGTACAGCAGAAATTAACACAACATTGTAAATCAACTATACTTCAATCAAAAAATATTATTAAAAGAAATTGGTACAGGCTAGAGAAGTCCTCAGTCCTGGGGAACCAGGCGGTGGGCAGCACAGCCGAGAGCTGGGAGGCATGAACAGGAGAGAGCATCTCAGGCTCAGGTGCTCCGAAGGCCAGGGATCCACAACCCTGCAAGTGCTGGGTCTAGAAGCCGGCACACACAAGCCCTTGTTAAAGCTCGTGGGCTATAGAGTGCTCACTGATGACTAATTTTCATCTGCAAAGCTCTCCTTGCCCTTGCTTTCACCAACAGTAGAACCTGGGGAGGGAGGTGTCAGAATAGAATGTGCTGCCCCTGGAAGCCTCCTCACTTAGCTATCAGCACCGGGGCTCATTAGTGAGGGGCAGTGACTAAAACCCCACTTCCGGCTATATTTCTTTCTCTCAGCACACAGCAGGCAAGGCTAGGCCTTGTCAGCCCTTGATGAGTCAGGACAGCTGTCTTCTTCACAGTGCCGGTACCTCACAATGGGGCAGGCCTTCAGATTTTCCAGTCCCAACTCTCTCTTGAAACTGTACCAGGATCCTGACCTCCTAGGCAGGCATGAGTCAGGAAATTTTGTTATTACTATTTGGTAGCTTGTATGTTAATAGGTGCTTGAAAAAGCAAAACTGAGTTGAATCTGAGTGTGAGTCTATTCTTGGAACCGGTGCCCTGCCCCCGAGGCCTCTCTCACTCAGCTCCAGCCTTCCCCTCCTGTGTGGGTCCCACAGCCGCTGCAGAAATTTGAATTTCAAGTGTGAACACCCTCCCTGGACCTCATCACCAGTTCTTCCTAAGAACCAAAGCTTTCATGGCCCCTAAGACTTGTTCGTAGGCTATTTTTAACCTGTCCTTTCTTTTTAAAAAAAATTACACCAAGAGGAGCTTAATGAGCCCCATTTAGCTTTTTGTTGAAAAAGAAAATTTGCAAACATTAACCAATAAGCGCTGCTGAACACCGTGGCGGGCTGGCATGCCTCTTGAAACCAGCCTCTCCTCTCCTCAATACAAGAGCTTATTTTTGGACAGCGGCCTCTGCACGACATCACAAACATGCCACACAGGGTTTATCGTGAACTTAAAAGAAGGTGGAGATTTAGGTGAGGGGTTCAGGAAAAGAACTCAGGGCTGCAGAGGGCAGGCTCGGGGAAGGAAGGCAGAGTTCCTGAGGGATGGAAGTCCCGCTGCCTCAAGCAGCTTTGAGCACCTCTTGCCTGCGTGACCCTGTGCTTCTAACGGGCCAGCAGGACGAAGGATAGGAAACACAGTGAGATTTCAGATATCTGTTCATTAAAATGTAGAACTAATTACACACACACACACACTCCACATCACCAGCACCACCAACAACTAAAACAACAAAAAACAAACAAAAAAGAGCCCGAGTGTTCTCGCAGAGCATAAGATACCACGGCAATACACATCTTAGCTGTCCATCCACCTAAACCCAAGAGTCCATCTGGGTCAAAGCTGATTCCAGAAAAAGGGTTCTCAGCTGTTCTGCAGGGCAAGATTACACCTTACTCACAAATGAAAGTACTACCCACAGCGGGATCAAAGCAGTCAGAGCGTGGCCATTTGCCACGAGTTCAAGTATCATGGAGAGCTTTCCAGGCATGAAAGAACAGCTCCCACCTCCTGGACGCTCACACCTAGCCATGCGGTGGTTCCGAAGTCCACTGATGACCTTCCCAGTCACGGCACTGGCATTCTTTTTTTTTTTTTTTTTTTTAACATCTTCATTGGGGTACAACTGCTCTACAATGGTGTGTTAGTTTCCGCTCTACAACAAAGTGAATCAGTCATACATAAACATATGTTCCCATATGTCTTCCCTGTTGCGTCTCCCTCCCTCCCACCCTCCCTATCCCACCCCTCCAGGCTGTCACAAAGCACCGAGTCAATATCCCTGTGGGCACTGGCATTCTTAATTGGGGTCAGCCATGGCTTTACCTAGTGGACTCACAGTAAGTGCTCCCTGGCCAGAAGTTTCCACATGCTGTGAGAGGCACGTAAGTTGAGTCCGTAACTGCTACTGGTGTGTTGAAGGCTTGGGGATAAGAGAGGGAAATACTTGACTTCAGCAGAGAAAAAAACTTCCTCTTTGGATAAATAGTCCACCCTCTCTGAACTGTGTTAGTGTTACAATGTACCAGTCTTTAGAATCCATGTTATTTCAAGCATTCCCTAATATCTCAGAAGATAAAAGTGCTCACTCAGAGCTGGATAAAGTACGGTTGGACCATGTTAGCTAAATGAAAAGATTTTTAGGTTGCTGAGAAATAAAGGAGAAATTTGTAGATAACAGGAATCACTTTTAAATTTATTATTGCAAAACAGAATTTTTTTGTGGTCAGAGTGAATGTGGAGTATTTATTCATGCTGCACACAACATCAGTTAATTAATCAAAAGCAGACAAGATGAGAAGAGTAGTTCTTCTGCGTTGCCACTCAAGTCTAGTGCTCATAATGAAAAGGGCAAAGAATCTTGTGTTTAGACTCTCGATGAGCAATTTTTAAAACTCAACAGCCCCATCAAAAAAGCAATTGGCTGAGGGCTTTACTTGCATGTTTGCTAGTGACATGAAAGAACAAAGCCACAGTATTCACTTCACGCATAGTATAAAAAGAAATTGCGTATTTGTTCTTATTCAAGACTTGAATTTAGGTGTAGAAGAGGCCTTATCCCTTGTTCTATGGCTACAGGATAGAGTGGAGATGAAGAATCAACCTCTGTGTCTGTGTTCATACTGTTCCCTGTGCCCATGGAAGTCTCCCTGCCCTGTCTACCAGGAGAACTCTTATCCATCCTTTGGGACCCGGCAAAATGATCACCTCTACTATGAAGTCTCCCTTGATATACTAGACAGGGTAAAATCTTTCTGTTTTTATTTCCGTCTCTCCCCCACCAGACTGTGAGCTCTTCAGGGATCCGGAAAAGGTTTCATCGATGTATGTGTATGAGCACAATGTTTGACTCACAGCTAATAAGTACTCAGTAAATGTTGCTATTATTTATAATATATAAAAATAAATTCTTGTTGAATGAATGCATGTTTGGCAATGGCAAGAAGAACACAGAATAAAAAGGACTGATGGTGGGCATTAATTCATAAGTTAGTAACAATTGCGCAAGACAAGGGGAGGGACTGAAGAATCAGAAGACAGAGTCTAGATCCTGGTTGTGAGAGTCTGAGAAACACACGTGAAACAGCAGGGGAAACGTGAAACAATCTGTGATTACATCTTACAGTCAATGGTTCAGAGCAGTAGGAGGGGGGTGTCAGAGCTTGATATTTAAGTTCTACTCCCTGCCCAGGAGAATTACCCCAAACCAATGCTTAGAAGTCAAATAGCTGTCAGAATCCCTTTTCTGGGTTGCTCCTGACCCCACTTTGCACTCAGATCTTGTTCTACTTTGCTTATTTTCTGAACAGTCCAGCCCCTTTCTCATCTCCCCAGCCTCCACCCTACTTCCTGCTTTTGCCCTTGAATTCTCTGCAAATCCAACCCCAATCCCCTCTCACCAACTCCTAGCCTGTGACTTCTCTCCTCCTTCCTGGCTGCCCTTGCTGAGACTGACACCCAGCAGGTGTCCTCCTTGGGAGGACCTCAGAACCCTCACTCATAAGCCAGGGCAGACCTGGAGGGTTTGGTCCAGTGACTAGTGTTCACTCTTTTCTTGGCATTAGAGGGTCTTCTATGAGGACCAATGTGGTTACGGAAGATCCTTGAAGGAGGAACTGCCTCACCCTGCCACACCCTCTAGGCTCCACGCGAAGAGAGGTTCTGCCTCAAACCCAGTATTTGCAGAACTGGTGTCTCAGTTGCTAATCCTCACTTCATACTTGCTCTCACCTTTCTTTTATCCTTTTCTGGCCAATGATTTTGCTTGCTGTCTATAGCTTAATGCCACTGTTGGCTTTCTGATGCCTAATTCTGGGTCCCTGGCTTCTGATCCTAATTTGCTTCTGAAAACTTCTGAAGATCCCCTTGCCTCCTTGGTGCAGCCTGTGGCTAGAGCACTCATGAGACAGTTACTTTAGCGTTTAACCAGGCCCCTGGCACCACATTGCTGTATTATGTCTCCCTGGACCCTTTCTCAACATCTATCCAGGTATCCTGAAAAGTGAGAGGCTTCATGAGGAAGTCATGACTGGGTCTGATTCAGAAGGGCTTCCCTGGTGGCACAGTGGTTAAGAATCCACCTGCCAATGCAGGGAACACGGGTTCGAGCCCTGGTCCAGGAAGATCCTACATGCTGCAGAGCAACTAAGCCCATGTGCCACAACTACTGAACCTGTGCTCTAGAGCCCTCAAGCCACAGCTATTGAAGGCCTCAGGCCTAGAGCCCGTGCTCCGCAACAAGAGAAGCCACTGCAACGAGAAGCCCACACACTGCAACGGAGAGTAGCCTCCGCTCACCGCAACTAGAAAAAGCCTGCGCGCAGCAACGAAGACGCAACTCAGCCAAAAATAAAATAAGTAAATAGATAAATAACCACTTGGTATTAAGGGTCAGACTGTATGATCATTCTATTGTGCATACTAACAGAATATCTACAAGGTTCTGATTTCCTATTGCCCTACTCTAGAGAACTTGGGCAGAGCCAGCAATCTCTATCTTAAGCACATCTTTTGGGACTAAGTTGATACCAAGGAAAATGATAGGTTCAAGTTAAGTGGCTCTAATTCAGTGAGGACTAGAAAAGCTATGGACAACAGATACCCCAGTAAGAGCCCTGGGAAAGGAACACAGTGTGTGGAGTCAAGAAAACAGACTGCTTATGGAGGCTGTGCCGTATTCTTTCTCTGGCTACCCTATGATAAACAACTTAAGACTCTCAGTGGCTACAACAGCAGAGGTTGATTTCTTGATCGTGTTATGTGAACATGTTATATGAACAGGAGTCGTCCTATAAGTCTGCATTGAATTGCATAGCATAGGCTCAGCCCTCATGCTGGCTGTATCTCTGTACCACATTTTCTTTAGTCCAAGGTCCGGGCTGAAGGAGCAGCTCTAATGGGGCACATTAATATTCCCCAGGAGGGGACTGGTGGCACAATGGTTAAGAATCTGCCTGCCGGGCTTCCCTGGTGGCGCAGTGGTTGAGAATCTGCCTGCTAGTGCAGGGGACACGGGTTTGAGCCCTGGTCTGGGAAGATCCCACATGCCACGGAGCAACTGGGCCTGTAAGCCACAGCTACTGAGCCTGCGCGTTTGGAGCCTGTGCTCCGCAACAAGAGAGGCCGCGATAGTGAGAGGCCCGCGCACCGCGATGAAGAGTGGCCCCTGCTCGCCGCAACTAGAGAAAGCCCTTGCACAGAAACGAAGACCCAACACAGCCAAATAAATAAATAAATAAATTTATTAAAAAAAAAAAAAAGAAACTGCCTGCCAATGCAGGGGACACGGGTTCGAGCCCTGCTCTGGGAAGATCCCACATGTCATGGAGCAACTAAGCCCGTGCGCCACAACTACTAAGCCTAGCTCTAGAGCCCGCGAGCCACAACTACTGAAGCCCAGGTGCCTAGAGCCCGTGCTACGCAACAAGAGAAGACACCGTGATGAGAAACCCGCAACTGCAACGAAGAGTAGTCCCTGCTCGCCGCAACTAGAGAAAGCCCGTGTGCAGCAACAAAGACCCAAACGCAGCCAAAATAAATAAATAAAATAAAGAGTAGTAATTAAAAAAAAAAAATCCCCATGAAGAGGGAAAAGAGAGGTGGTGAAAAGCCATAACAGCTCTTAGAGCTCTTCCTTTAAAAAGAAATGGTCCATGTCACTTTCACTCACATTTCATTGGCAAAGCAAGTCATGCGGCCAAGACTGGGGTTGCTGTTTGGGAAAGTATAAATCTCCCGCAGAGGAGAACAGTAGACATTGGAAACAATATCACAGCTGCCATAGGATGGACCTTGAACATCAGACCCCAGTGGTTTATAGCTAATGCATAGGAAACCACTGTAAGTTTCTGAGGCAAGCAATGGCACCAGAAAGTTGTATCACAAAGCCATCTACTTTGCTTGTAAATATAGATTGGGGTTTGGGGGGGAGAAGAGCATGCTGGGTAAGGGCCTCGGCTGGAGGCCATTACATTAATTCAAGAATGAGTCAATGGATTTGGGTTGGGGTTTATGCAGAGGGAATGGAGAGAAACATTTGGGTAGAATAGTTATTTTAAAAGCGAAATAGACAGGACCATTTACCTGGATAGATATGGGAGCTGGAGGGGTGTGGGTCAAAGATGATTCCAAGATTTCTCCTCACTAGCTGAGCTGTGAGGCATTGAAACATGTTATTGAGTTGATGGTAAAGAGCATTCTAAAGATTTCTCAGAATCACAGCACACTGACTTTCAAGGTCAATATGCAGCAGCTATGATGCGGTAGCTATAAAGAGCACTGAACTTGGCCTCAAAAATCTGGGCTGGGTTCCTGCGTCCAGCGTTTATGAGCTGTGTGGTTATGGGAAAATCCCTTTACTTTTCTGTGCCTCGGTTTTTGCATTTGTACAAAGGGAGACAGCGATCCATACCTCACAGAATTGCTTGAGAACCACGTTTCCTGTGAAAATTCTTTATAGTGATTTATAAGGTATGAATATCAGAGCCTTGGTTGGAAGGGTGTCCTCAGTCTAGCCACCCGATGATTATATACTGTCTTGGATTGTTTGGGGCTTAAGGCGTGCCACTGCCTCATTCTTGAATTCTATTTTGAGGTTTCGTTGTTGAAACCCTGGGCGTATAGCCAGATAATGTAAACTAAGGATCACAGCCTCAAGAGACTAGAGGAGCCAGATAGGTAGTTTAAAGGTAGGTCATGTATAGGGAACGTGAAGCACTTTTGGAGGAAACGTTAAGACGTGGTACAGAGAACGCTCCCTGTTACAGATAAAACAACACGCACAAAATAGTAAAGGGCAGCAGGCACCCCTACCCCCGCCCCCTCCAGACCATCAGGAGTCGCCTGGGTGCTTGTGAACTGCAGAGTGAGAAGCAGCTGAAAGGGGGCAGCAGCGGCTCAGCCCCAGCACGAGCTTGCTGTGCAGGAATACTCAAGGTTTGCCAGATGTTCCGGTTGTTAAAAGTGCTGGAAATCTGGATATTTATGTGACGTTTCCTGATTGTTAAATATTGGCAGCTAATTGCAAAAGATTTTTAGAAAACACTCTGCAGTTAAAACACATCTGCAGGCTGTGGGTGCCCAGGTTGTCACCCAGGTATCACAAAAAGAGAAGGGGGACGAACATGGTTACTCACAGAACACTTACTGAGTGAGAAAGAGAGAAAAGAGTAGAGATTTTAGGAGATGAGGCAAAAATCAGGGAAGGAAGTGGCAAGAGGAAGTATCCATTAGCACGCTGGAGATGAACTTCCAGGGGATGTCAGGGAATGGGAGGCCCCGGGTCACCTGGTCTCAGGAACTCAGATTTAGATTGAGACTTAGCTGCCCTTTGGCTCTGGTGCCCTGCCTGGGCTGGGAGAGTGACCAGAAACAGGAGCCAGGATGGTTACCTCCTCCTCTGTGTCCCCACTGCCTATGCCAGGGAGCCGCTCACCCTAGGACAAAGCAGACTTTTAGTTCCATGACTACTCTCCACCCTCAACTTTATTTTCAAGTCATCTCCAGGCCACATTGCTTTTTTGTTTGTTTGTTTGTTTTGTTTTTTGGTGTTTTGTTCTGGGGTTTTTTTTGGCAGTGCTGTGCGGCTTGTGGGATCTTAGTTCCCCAACCAGGGATTGAACCCGGTCCCTTGGCAGTGAAAGCTGGGAGTCCTAACCACTGGGCCACCAGGGAACTCCCACGGGCCACAGTTTTAAAGAGCTATCAGATAAAGTTTCAGACAGTAATTAGACATAATAATCTTTCAAACCCAGAATGTTAGCATTTCATCCTTGAGTAAGAAAACCCTCCAGGCTGGCTTTTCTCTTCCTGTGTTCACATTCCTCTCTCCAGCCCAAGCCCTGCTCAGCCTCATCTTGACAGGCCAGGTTTCCGGCTGTGCTCATCTTCCCTTCCCACAGACAAAGCTCTAAGGAGACATCCCAAACGGGGCCGGTGGCGTGGGTTCCGTGTGGATTTTTAAACATTCATCTCACCATTTGGAAATGGCAATCACTCTTCCTTCCTCTTTTCAAACGACCGTATAAATCAGTTTGCTCTGGGAGCTGGCTCTGTTTTGTTTTGTTTTGTTTTAAAGTCTAGCCCGATGCCTTTTCACAGTGCTTTTTCTTAGGATTTCTGTGTCATTTCAACTTTCAACTGCCAAAACTGTAATTAAGGTCCCCACTTGCTATTCTATGTCACATCTATGTTCTTTTATTTCATTTAAACCTTTTCTTTTAGCCAGACTAGATGACATAGCCACTTTACTACACAACATGACAGTTTTAAAGTAATACGTTACGAGGAAGTGAATGTTTAATCTTCTCTAACTTACTCTTTTCACTACTGTGTTACTTTGCTTAAATATTTTCCTTAGTAAGAATATAATTTAGGACTTTGGAATTATTATTTTGCAATTGTTTTGTTAACTCAGATCAGCTTGTTTTCCTGTTTGCTAGAGAACTAACAAAAAGGTAATATTTTCTACTAAGTTTCCTCTTTTGCCACACAAACTACCAGGTACTGTTTTAATAAAAGACTTGGAGACTGAATATGAATGCCTTTTCTCAATTAACAACTACTTAGAGAACAGCATGATATGAAAAAATCTCTTCCTAGGAAAAAATTTCCTTATTTGTATTGATTAAAAATCTGTAATAAATCCATTCATTTATTAAAACATAATTATTGAGTGCCTACTATGTGTCAGACACTATTTTAAATACCTGGGATACATTACTGAGCAAGATAGATAAAATTTCCTGTTTTTAAAGGGCTTATATTCTAGGGACTTCCCTGGCGGCCCAGTGGTTAGGACTCCAAGCTTCCACTGCAGGGGGCACCAGTTCGATCCCTTGTCGGGGAACTAAGATCCTGCATGCCGTGCAGCACAGCCAAATAAAAATTTTAAAATAAAAAAGTTTATTATTTAAAAAAAGGCTTATTTTCTAGAAGGGAGAGATAGATATTAAACTGTATATATATATATAAAATAAGTAAATGATGAGTGCTCAGAGGAAAATAATAAAGCAAGGTAAGAGGAATGGGAGTAGGAAGGGTGTTTCAATTTTAGATATGGTTGTGCTTAGGGGATACAGATCAGGTAAGGACCTTGCAAACCAATGTAAGGATTTGGGCTTTAGTCTGAGTAAAATGCGAAGCTATCACAGGGCTTGGACAAAGGAATGAGATGAATGGACTTACATGTTAAAAGGATTACTTTGTCTGCTGTTGAGAATACACTGTAAGGGAGGGATGGGACAAAAGCGTGAAATGGAAGCACATAGACTAGTGAAGTGGCTCGTGAGTTAGCCCAGGGGAGAGATGACAGTGGATGGAACCTAGGTATAGCATTGGAGGGTGTGTATTTGGAAGGTAGAGCCAATAGGATTTATTACAGTTTTGACGTAGGTTCTGAGAGAAGAGACAAGGCTTTTAGCCCAAGCAAGTGGAAAGGTGGACTTGCCATTTACTAAGAGTGGGAAATCTGTGTGGGTTGCACAGGTTCCTGGGGGAAATCCGTTTGGTTTTGAACTCAATTTTGAGGTATCTATTAGAGGTCTAATGGGAAAAACAAGTAAGCAGTTAGAAATGCAATTTGGTGCTCAGGAGAGAGAACTATGCTGGAGATGTAAATGTGGAGTTGTTGGCATAGAGAGGGAATCCAAAGCTCTAAGACTGGATGAGCTCCTTGGAGGGAGGGAGTGCGGTGTCTTGGAAGGGAGAAGACAGCTTACCAAAGAGGAGGGAGTAGTCAATGTGTTCAATGCCACTGAGAGGTCAATTAAGGGCCAAGAATTGATCATTGTATTTAGCACAAAAAGAGATGACAGTGTCCTTGCAAGACCAATTTCAGGGACTTCCCTGGTGGTCCAGTGGTTAAGAATCCACCTGCCAATGCAGGGGACACGGGTTTGAGCCCTGGTCCGGGAAGATCCCACATGCCTCGGAGCAAGTAAGCCCGTGCGCCACCACTACTGAGCCGGTGCTCTAAAGGACGTGAGCCACAACTACTGAAGCCTGCGCGCCTAGAGCTGGTGCTCCGCAACAAGAGAAGCCACCGCAATGAGAAACCCGAGCACTGCAATGAAGAGTAGCCCCCACTCACCGCAACTAGAGGAAGCCCGCGCACAGCAACGAAGACCCAATGCAGCCAAAAATAAATAAATTAATTAATTTTAAAAAAAAAGATCAATTTCAGTGATGCAATGGGAGTAAAATCCCGATTAGATGGAGTTGAAGAGAAAATGGAGAGAACTGAATTGGAGATAATAAGTATAAACAATTCTTTTGAGATGTTTAGATGCAAGGGAAAGAGAAGAAGTGGACTGGGGAAAGCAGGGTCAAGAAAAATTTTATTCCTAATGATGGGAGAATAACATTTAAAAAAATGGTGATGACAGTCATCCAGTAGAGAGGGGAAAGTCAATCTATAGGGGACAGGGGTCAATTGCTAGAGTTATCATTTGAGATTGAATGAGATCTGGCGCAAAAGTGAAGGGGCTGGCTTTCGATAAGAAAATGGATAAGTTCATCCTTAGTAGTAGCAGGCAGGAAGGCAGAGGATATGGGTACAGACTCTCAAGTAGTTGGCTTTGGAATTTCTTTATGTTTTCTAAAAAAAAAAATTCCCCAGTGAAGGGAATAGGGTTACCAATTAAGAAGCTCTGGCTTACCAGTCAGGCAACCCTGATCTGATCTCCCTATGAGTCCATTTTAGAAGGTATAGGTCCATTTCTTTCTTCTCATTGTGGTTGATTAACACATTTACCCTTAGTTTTTCTAGTTTCAATTTCACCACATTATTTCTAACTATAGCAGTCTGGCAATTCTCCTTTCCCTTTGGACCTTATGTTACGTCAGGACGCATCGAGAGTTACCTTACGCACCCCGCTCGGTTCCTTTTCTCCACACTGTTCTCCACCCTCCACCTGTTCATTTCTAGTCTGGTCTCCAGCATTTCAGTCTCCTTAGCTGTGAAGAAGGCAGACAATTTGCTTCCTACCTCCAAGGTTGAGAGTTTAAATAGGTCCAAGAAGTGAAATGGTTTTAACCCATGTAAAGAGATAGAAGAGAACAGTGGGAGGTAGCACAGGAGAAGAAAGATAAGAGTACTGCTTACCATGTGCTTAGGTTGAACTGCGACTATGTAATTTCTAAGCCTTATGTATATGTGAGCCCCGAGGTGTTGCACGTTACGTAAGCTGCAGTATTTACAGAATAACCATAGACTAAGAAACCTGTCACACTTGTAATATGTGGATACACTTATAGTAGGTAGCATTTACTTAACAATAGCTATGTTCTAGGCACTTGGCTAAGACATTTCCATATGTGATTGAATCCTTGGTCTCACGATATCTGGAGATAGGTGCTATTATCTCCATTTCAATAACCTAGAGAGGTGAGAGAAAGAGAGAGAGGCTCATATAATTTGAAATCCTGTAGCCCTTCAGCTCATCGGCGTTACTGCCACACATTTATTTGTGTATGGTTATACAGGTGCAACCAGATTTAGCTCTGTCCCCCAGGGCTATTCTTCACTCTATGAGGAATTCATCATGATATTACTCATAAGCTACCCTTTTGGATATTTGGGATGTATTTGGGATCAACTTACAAAGCTTGATTTCTGCACAACTTTTCGAAACCATGTTTACAGATTACTGAAATTCGTATCGCTTACCACATGTTGGGCACGCTACTGGGTGACAAACACAGGAACAATGCAAAATCACTCCTCCACTGATTCACTTTGTTATAAAGCAGAAACTAACACACCATTGTAAAGCAATTATACCCCAATAAAGATGTTAAAAAAAAAAATCACTCCTCCAAGGAGCTCAGATTCTTCTCTAGTAGGAGAGTCAATTATTCATTCACTCATTCAATAAGTATTACTGGGACTTCCCTGGTGGCACAGTGGTTAAGAATCTGCCTGCCAATGCAGGGGACACGGGTTTGAGTCCTGGTCCGCGGAGCAACTAAGCCTGTGCACCACAACTACTGAGCCTGCGTTCTAGAGCCCTCGAGCCACAACTACTGATGCCCGTGTGCCACAACTACTGAAGCCCGCGCGCAAAGAGCCCGTGCTCTGCAACAAGAAAAGCCACCGCAATGTGAAGCCCGCCCACCACAACGAAGAGTAGCCCCCTCTCGCCGCAACTAGAGAAAGCCCGCGCAGCAACGAAGACCCGACACAGCCAAAAATAAATAAATTTATTATTTTTTTAAAGTGTTATTGAGTGCCTTAGGGTATGCCAAGTGCTACAGTTTAGGTGAACACAAATCAACTTAGAATCACAATACTTGGTAGAAAGAGATGCATGTATAAAGGTCTTTATCTTATATGGTCCTCAGTATTGTGAGTGTTTGGACCTCTAGAGCCAGGCTGCCGGGCTTAAAAGTCTAGCTCTGCCATTTAAAGGCTGTGTGATCTCCGATTGCTTATATAACCTCTCCAGGCATCTCTAAAAAATGAGGATAGTAGTAGTATTTCTCTCATAGGGTTGCCGCAAGGACTAAAAGCAGACACATGTACAGTACTTAGGGCAGTGCCTGGCCTATCACAAGCACTGTGTTAGCTGTTGTCATTATTAGTGTGATACAGATTTAACAAGTGCTGGAATAGTTGCCGATTTGTGACCATAACTCAACAAAGGACAGTAGATATTCTCAAGTCTCTGCTGACTAGAACTTCCTTGAAGCCTTATTGTGTTTCCCTCACCGGATCCCTGTAGACAGGCCTAGAGTAGCCTCAGATGCCTCTTCTATCATATTTCTTCATTTTGAATCCAATGTCAAATCAGTTATCATTCTTTACTGCCTCCTACCTGTTTGTTTTCCTTGGGGAATAGGGGAAGCTGACCTTTTTTTTGCTTCCTAGACCCTCAGAGTGATCTTCATTATTTGTCATTGGTACAGCTCTTAGCAATTTTATCTTAAATTTTTTTTTTACTACTTTTCTTTTTTTTTTAGCTGTACGCGGGCCTCTCACTGTTGTGGCCTCTCCCGTTGCGGAGCACAGGCTCTGGACGCGCAGACTCAGCGGCCATGGCTCACGGGCCCAGCCGCTCCGCGGCATGTGGGATCCTCCCGGACCGGGGCACGAACCCGCGTCCCCTGCATCGGCAGGCGGACTCTCAACCACTGCACCACCAGGGGACCCCCTTTTTACTACTTTTCTTATTATCAAAGTAATAGGTGCTCAACATAAAAGCAATTCAAACATACAGAAATTTGTAATGGAAAGCAAACGGCCCTAGTAATCCCACATCCAGAGATAACCACTGTTAACTGCTTGTTATATATGCTTCCAGATTTCCTCTAAGCATACATTTTATAACATGTGTATTTTTGACAAAATATGCAAATAAAATGGGATCATACTATTCATATTGTTCGGCAACTTGCTTTTTTCACTGACAGATTTTGGACATTCTTTCATGTTAGTACAAATAGGTCTCTTATTTTTATAAAACAAGTTAAATTTGCTTAACCAGTTCCCTACTGGGATTTTGTGATTAGACTTATACACCGTTATATGTTTCCTCTGTTATAAACAATGTTGTAATAAATATACCTGTACTTATATTTTTCTACATGTGTGTAAATATTTCTGAAATACACAATTTTTGCACACATATGTCCAAAGTATAAATTCCTAGATGTGGAATTGTCTGGTCAAAAGAACCTCACATATTAATTTCATCCCAAATTGCTAAATTGTCCTCCAAAGGGATTTACCCAATTTGCATTCATTTATAAGAATATGTACCTCTTTCTCTACATTTGACTGTTTTCTGAGTATTACTTTTTTCTTTTCTCAAGTTATCCCACTCCGGAAATCACATTTCTCTCAAATCTAGAATCATAGTTTAAAACTCAGGGAAGATCAAAACACAGAACAGTGTTTTTACTAACAGCAAAACATTCCAAATTAATTATAGTAGTGAGGTGTTTTCAATCCAAACATCACACCACTAGACGTTAACAGTTTGAAAACAGCTCTAACCTCCCAGATCAGCGAATCTGGTACTGTAATTAGATCACCTGCCACAGCTCCTGCCTACACACCTCCTTGGCTGGGTGTGTGGAATAGGAGAGGCTGCTGGCACAAGGGACAGGGCAGGGAAAGTGAGAAAGCAAGAGGATGTCAAAAGGGCTCGAAATCTAGTGTCATCTTGTGAGTAGTCTAGGACTGTCCCTTGAGTGTGTTCTGGACCTCTGTTCATACTCCTCCTCAGTGCTGCTCTACTTTACTTCCAGTGCCTGAGGAACAAGTGCTCACTCTCCAAGGGTCAGTCCTACCCCCTTCTCTCTGAAGTCCTTCCTGAAACCCTAGAAAACCACTCTCTTTACTGCCTCATTAAATCTGAACTCACACTTTCCTGAGTACCTGTAACATTTTGTGCAGCATGCTTATGAGCAACATTTAGATGCTTAGTAAATGCTGACTGAACATTCACGGACATGGAGAGATCTTGGGAGAAGAGAGATGAGATTTCCCATTGTTCACAGAAACGGGTGGATTCAGATGAAAGGAGATATTGAAGTACTGGGCTGGAACCATTTGTCATGTTAAAAACCAACAATTCCAAACATCCCTCCTGACGTTATTTCTTGACCCCTACGTTTCCCCAACCACGAAAAAGACTGCAAATATTCTTTGATCTTACCACAAAAACAAGAGGGAAAACTATCATGTTGGGAAACACTTCTTAGCGGAGGACAACCTTTCGTCTGCCTGCTTCAGATACAAGACATTTTTGGCATAAAAGAATGGGGGGGGGGGGAAGAGTAGACTCAGAATAAAACAAGAACTGACTCTCTCGTTGTATGTTTAATAGCAGACACCGAACAAATGAGGGTGGGACGCTATTCGTGCCAAGATAAAGTTGTGTGTGCCCCAAATCCTAGGAAAGCGCGTTCACCGTAGGGTTGGAAGCCGCCGAAACGACTTTTACTCAAATTTCCCCCCACCATTTCACCGCATCCCCCACCCCACCCCCGTCTTACTATCAGAGCTTGAGTTGACAGGATAGCCCCAGGGGGGATGAAGCTTCCTGAGGTGGCCTCGCGCCCGCCTGGCGACACTGGCCGCCGGGCCCCGCGCCCTGTCCAGGGGGGCGTTTTACAGCTGAGCGATGGGGCGACTGCGAACTACGGCGGCTGCCCCTCCCCGCCGGCTGCACCTGCGCGCAGTCCAGCAGCCTCCCGCCGCCAGCGTCAGACCCCGGGCCACCGAACTCGCCACGCCGCCCCTCCGGCCAGCACGCCCGGCGGCGGAAGCGCCCCGACCTCCGGCAGACGCGGGAGAGCCGGCGGGGAGAGAGCTCGCCATCACATGGAGGCCCGAGCCCGCCCCATTGGCTGCGGCCGAGCCAGTCGCGGCGCTCGCTGGCTGCGGTTGGTCCCGGAGCTGCAGCGCCTGCACGGGCCCGGAGTCCATGTTACGCTTTGTTTAATTCCCCCCGCTACAGAGTCATGTGCTGCTGCTCTCGTCGCCGCCGCTGCCGCCGCCCGTGGTGCCCCGGCTCCTCCGCCGCGCTTCGAGGTGGCAGCCGCGGGCGGGGCCGCGAAAGCAGGGTCCTGGGCGCCACGCGCCTCCGCCGCCCCGGCACGTCCGGGAGCAGCCACCGCACGCCGCAGGTGATGCCGCCACCTCCCGCCTCCGCCTAAGCCGGGGCTAGGCGGCCAAGCTGCCCCCCAAGGTTGGTGCGCGCCTCTCCGGGGCAGGGGCTGGGGGCTGCGCCGGTGGGAGCCGTGCCGGAGCCGACGCGCGCCACCCCGGCGCCGGCGACCTGCCCCGCGGCGCCGCGGCCCGAGAGGAGGCTGCGGCTGGGACCTCGCTGCCGGGGGGCCAGGAGCCCGGGGACGGGGGAGGCGGGCGGGGCCGGGCGCCCGCCTCGGCCCGCTGGGGCCCGAAGATCGTTCTGCTTTCGGCAGTTTGAGCGGCGGGCGCCGCGGCAGCCGAGTGGGCCCCGCGAGAGCACAGTGCCTGCGACCGCCTCCCTTCGGCTCCCCCCACGCGCGCTCCCTTCTCTCGCCTCCCTCCGCCCCATCGGAAGGGCGGGGAGACCCGGTTACGGCTCCACTGATTCTTCCCGGAGGTGGGTGTTTGGTGTCTGGCCTCGCTGGCCCACTGCCCAGAAGGTGAGCCCTTCAACTTCTCCAGAAACGCTTCCCCTCCGCCTCCTTCCCGCGCCGGGTGGGCTGGGCTGGGAAGTGAGGGCTCGCCCCGCCCTCAGCGCGAGAGGGAGGGAGCCGGGGGCCCGCAGGTGCACCCAGCCCGCCCCGGGCCATCTCCGGGTTGGGTACCGGTATAATCCGCTTCTAGCTTGTTTGGAAGCGTGGGCACTTGGGAGCCGGACTTCTGCTCAAATCCCGTTCAGTGGCTTGGAAAGGAGGAGGCTTGGGGGTGGTTGCTCAGGGAATCATCACCTCCGCTTACTGGAGGGTTGATAGGGGCCTTCCTCTTTCTCTCCCCTTCATTTGGGGTATCCCTTATGGATAAAGAGATGAGTTTTTTTGGTTTCTTACAAAGCCAGCCACGGTAAAGAAGAGCTGCCGCAGGTCGAGGGGAGGAGAGGTAGGTTCCTGCTGGAGAGGGAGAGGAGGGGTATGCGGCCCCATTTGGATACGCAGTTGGGGGTGTATGTGGCAGAAGGTGGGGACGTAGGGTTTCAGAAAAGAAATAGTGCAAAGGTGAGAGTGTGGGAGCACTCAGGAGGCGCAGGGGACGGGGAATGGGTATCGGGGAGTCCTTAGCCGACTGTGGGGCCCAACTTGAGCCACTTGGACTCCTATGTGGCTCTTTCTGTTTTGCAGATTTCCTTCTTTCCTTCTCCTTGACTTTGAAAAAAATATTTCGTGTTGGGCAAGGAAAGCTTTGAGGACGTATTTTGAGAGATTCAGGAGTAAAGAGAGAGCTGACTTATGGAAACTTTCCTTAGCAGCTTTGATAATAAAATGCTAGACAGGCTGCATTTATTGAGCACCTATTATGTGTTCTGTGCCAGACGTTGGAAGAGTCTGGGCAGGCAGGGAATTCCCGTCTGCAGTACTGGTTAGGGCTGTTTACTTCATAAGCAACCGAAGGGCGCTTCCAAGTGCCAAGAATGACAGTGATTCAGACCTTCCCCGCCAGAGCTTCTGGGGCCTCTGCATGGTACAGACCTGTGGGAAGAACCCTGCACCATTCCCAGTAAATGGGGTCTTCAGGCAGCATTTATTTTTACAGCCCATTAATACTGACCAGACACCTCCCATCAGCTAGGACATGGTGAGAGTTGTCTCTTTTCCTGTATTCGACATCAAGTGACTAAAACCCTGTTAAAATACAAGAACAAGATAGGAAAGATCCTGAGATGAAAATTAGGTAAACTAGGGTTCCGGCCAAGTTGTTGGTCTCTATAGGTTAGTAAGGGAGCCTCCCATGAAATGATTAGGTAATCCATAGAGCTGGGGAAAAAGCAATCCAGAATCTTAAATCGGCATGGTTTATTTATATATTTGAACATTTTATCTTAGATTTGTCTCATTTTTATTGAGGGTGTGTGAGTGTGTACTTTGTTGATTAAAACCTAACACATTACAAGGTTGGAGAGGAAACTGTCCTTACATGACCCAGCCCTCCAGTCTCTTCATGACCATGTGGAATGGTGTATGATGCAACAGTTAAAGTATTGAGCCATATTTGTATCCTTTTCTTTCTGCCAAGGTTTACAGAATTTAAAAAACTTGGTCAAAGCTTGACCTTTTTTTTCTTAATTTTTATATTGAGCAGAACTTTTTTTGATTAATTTTTTTTAAAGTGTGCTGTGTTTGTAAGGTCCCAATAGCTGAATTATTTTGGTAGCTGTATTTTGGAGATCGGACTTGGTTCAGTCTCAGTACTGTAGGTGAATTGGTACTAGCTATGAAAAAGTCAAAGTTTTGTCAAAACTGTGCTCATGATTACATATGTACTTGAAATGGCAGTTGGTAAGGGATTTCACATATTTTTCATGTATCATTGGAGCTGATGTTGACATTCTGAGAAATGCCAGCCAATATTTATTAAGTACCAGCAAGAAGCAGAGAACCAGAGTGGGTGCTGTGATGCCTTAACCAGGAAGAAGAGGATTCTTGTACGTACGAATAGAGGGCAAGTAAGACCGCCCACGTGAGGACACCACCAGAAGCAAGGGATTGCATTTGTCTAGGAGGCCAAGGAATACCGAGACGAAAGAGTGTTTGGAGCCAGCCGGGAGTGCTGTGTGTGTTGGGGAAGAGGGAAGGAGCACGTATTAGGGGAAGCGTTGAGGTGTGTCATGGGTCAAAAATAGGTTTGCCTGGCTGGAGCAGAGAACATGAAGGGAGGTAGAGGGGATCTAGTTAGTGGAAAACTTGAACCACAAGTCAGTGGTGTTAATCATTTGCCTCAAGAGTGGGTCTCCACAGGGGGTGACTTTGCCTCCCAGCAGACATTTGGGAATATCTGGGCACGGTTTTATTTTTGCTTGTCCTAGCTAGGAGGCAGGTGCTACTGACATCTAGTGAGTAGAGACCATGGAGCCTGCTAAACATCCTGCAATGTGCAGGGTATCCCCCATGACAAAGAATTATCCCTTCTGAAACGTCAGCAGTGCCATGGTTGAGGAACCCTGCCTAGACAGGGAAGGTAAAGGCCGCTGTGAAGTGAAGTTACATCTCAAAATAGCCCTCGAAGGAGGTGGTTTTGACATGTGAGGAAGGATGTTGAGGTTGGGAAGCCAATCTAGGAGACTTGTGCTATGCTTAGGCCAGAAGTGGTTAGGATCTGGGCAAATTCTAATCAGAGAAAAAGGCATTTTTGAGAGATCGTGGCAGATGAGCTAGCAGGGCAGTATAATATTGGGTAAGTGGAGAATCACAGAATTGAAATTGGTATTTTAGAGAAGTCTTGGTCCAACTTCTTTACTTGAGTAATTTCTTATACTTGTGAGGCAGCCTCTGTTTAAACACCACCAGGAACAGGGACCTCTGTACTTATGAAGACATGTCATCATATCTTTGGACTGTGTGTACGATTATTATTTGAGCTGAAGACTGCCTCCCCGAAACTTTGTTCTGTTGATTCTTGTCCTCTGGAACTACCCACTTCCCCAGGACAGCCCATCGAATGGGCAAAGACAGAACGACGTCCCCCTCCTGGCCCTCCAGCTGACTAACTTTTCTCAAAGCAAAATAGTCCCAATTCTTTTCACAGTCCTGCATGGGACATGGTTTCTGTCTTCTCAGTTTGTCCACATCTCTCATGGAAAGTTATGGCGAACTGGAATCGAGTATGGTAACTGAGACCTGATCTGGTTCACAAAGAGTACAGTAGGACAGCTGTTTCCTGAGACCAAGGCACAAGCATCTACTTTCTGCAGCTTAAGCTTACAAAACTGCCCATCACAGACTCATGTACAGGATTCTGGACAGTCAGAACTCCCAGATATTTGTTGTATGAACTGCTGCATCCTGTATTCATCATGCAGATTTGGGTGTGTGTGTGTGTGTGTGAAGTTGAATGGACGTGTTTTTGGTTTGTTTTTGTCCCTGTTCAGTTCTATCCTATTTATTTTGGTCCAGTTTTCAGGACTTTTGGGATTTTAAAATCTTAGTTCTGCCTCGTAATCACATGAGAGAGGAGTGGAGGACGACTTTGTCAAAAGCTTTGTAGTCACGTATGTTAATACTTCATGAAACCCGGTACTTTGTTTGGCACTGCTGGTCCTGTTTGAGAGCTGGGCGTGCTGGGTGATGGAGGTGAATTCCGGGGGTTGATTAGCCCCAAGTTTAGGGGCGTCTGGGAAATTTGTGTTCGTGGCCAAGCTACACTGAGTTAGGCTCTTGCTAATGTTTGCACCTGAGGTGCCCTTTCGAAATTATTTCAGGCTGTTGCAAGCTTCTGAAATCAGTACTCCTCTGGGGTCTTTGTAATTCTGTTTAGACATCTGGAAGAGCATTGCTAATGTTCTGTGCAAATCTGAAGCTTGCCAAATCCGAGTTGCTTTTGAAATTTGTGAAGAGGTAAACTGGGTAATAACTGGTATTGGCAAAAACCATGGATGAAGTTTGTTCCCACTCAGGCTAAGTGGTTTTTTTTCTTCTTCTTTTTTTTTGCTAGTGTGCCTGAAATACTTCATTAGTGAGAGCTTTGCATTTGGGGAAGGTGGGGGGTGTTGGGGATTAGAGATAGGCCTTTCTCCCAGTACTAAGCTTTAGCTTGTGGGTGGTGTAATATCGCACTTAGCAGATTTCACGTGTCTTCACTGAGAAGACATTAGGAAATTACCATTCTTGGATGTCTTTTGAAGCGGACAGGTCAGAAGTCCTAGGTAACTTAGTGCCAAGTTCTCCAAATGTTCTAGATCTATCCAGCAAACTAGATTTAAATATATTACTTGATTCAGGTGGTTGCCATCCAACAGTGTAGAGAGTGCTAGAACAAAATTCCAAATCTCATAGCCACAATGTGTAACCTCTTTGTTAGGAACGTCCATTGTGCCCCAGTTCGTTGCAGGTGTGTTGCCTGTCCAGATGGTACAGTCTGCTTGCTCTCACTTCTGTGCTAGCCCACATGGGAAACCTGTCTGTATCCTCTGGAGATGAAGGATATTCCTATGAGAAGAAGGGATTTTTGTGAATTTATGAGATTTCTTGAGGGGGGAAATATTTGAAAACCCTTGGAGACTGTCCTTTTACACTTTCAAAGGCTGTATCAAAGTTGAAGTCACCTTGGGATTGAGGATTCAGTGTATCATTTTTGGGTAGGAGGAGAGAATTTTACAGATGGCAGTGATCAATGTTTGAATTAGATAGATGAGGAAATTGAGGCCTGTGGAGCTGATGTAGTGACAGAGCAGGCATTAGAATCCACCTACCTTAAAGACCACAAATTAAATCTAAGGCTAAAGACATCTCTGCTTGGAGGTGTGTAAACAGTGGGGTCCCTTAGTTCTTACTTACATAATTGATCCAAAAGAAGGAGTACCCAGTGGAATTTCTAGGTTTACAGATGACAGTAAGCTCTTCTGAATTATGAAATAGCTAACCAACGGGGATTTACTCCAGGAAAACTGTGCTGGGATATGTTAGTCATCAGAAGATTTGCAGGTGAGTTTCTTTGTGGGCAAATGTGAAGTCAGGTATTAAGGAGGGAATTACGGAGCTGTCACAGGATGATGTTTTGGTGGGAAAATCCAGGAAAGGGCTTTGAAAATACTTGCACAGTGTTGTCCCAGCTTGTTGTTGCAGATTAAAAAGGACAGGAAATACTAAGCTTCATCAAAAGATTTTGGCAACGAAACAGAAAACACAGTCTTAATTGAGTTTCTACCGTGCTTTGTTCAAAGCATGGGCACCTGACTTTAGGCAAGACACCAGAGCTGGAGTGAGCAACGTAACGGTACCTAGAAAGGGTAGACAGTCCTGCCAGAATGGAAGCTCCATGAGGACAGAGCCTTGCCCATCTGCTTTTCTGATATAAATATTAGAGTTTCTAGTATCTGGAAGAAGACAGCTGGGAGGAGATGTCTCTGAAGCCCATGAAACCACTAGATTAGGGACAAAGGAAACCTGGATTGTTTCCCTAATCCTAGCAAACCTGAATGTGCTGTTTCAATCGCCTGCTTCCTTGTCTGCCTGCTCCAGTACTCTGTCAGTGTGGTGAAGGCAGGGATGTATCTGTCTTGTGCTCCACTGGTTTCCTAGGGCCCCACACGTGGCAGGCCCTGCATTGGTATTTGACACCTGAAGGAATGCATGAAGAGGTGCATTCCTTAAAGCTTTATAAGATATAAATTCAGGATTAACGCAAAAAAAAAATAGGGTACCAGTTTTACTTAGCCCTGGCTGGCATCACAATCAGCCTGGGGAAGGTTTTAAAGTTACATGAGCGCAGACCTTTCCCCATACCTATTGAGTCAGAGTCTCTGGGAGT
This sequence comes from Leucopleurus acutus, assembly GCF_964270905.1. Taxonomy (NCBI): domain Eukaryota; kingdom Metazoa; phylum Chordata; class Mammalia; order Artiodactyla; family Delphinidae; genus Leucopleurus; species Leucopleurus acutus. The sequence goes on along the minus strand of NC_139143.1, from coordinate 114,555,714 downwards.
GGAGTTTCATTTTGAAAAGAGCCCTCTTCACTCCCAAGTGGTTCTGGTGTGCAGCCAAGACTGAGAACCACCATCTTGCATAGTTGTACAGAAAGGCTGGTATTGACTGGAGAAACCTTCAGAAAGTTGAAACATTTGTGGCTGACAGGCCCACAATTGGTAGTTAAGACGAGGAGCTCTAAGGATACATCTGTGTCCTTGGAAGATGATGACCAAGACAGCAGATGTCCACTGTGTGGCCCTTGGTGCCTCCATGAGATGCTGTGTCCTGGATTGGATGGCATGAGGGGCTCAACCTGCAGTCCGTTCTTGAGCAGTTGTTTCCAGAGTGGATCCATAGTGACAGTTACACCAGCCTATGGAAAAATAAGAATAAAGACTGCAGCAGGCTTTTCGTGTTTAATTTTAGTATTAAGTTTGTTCAATTTAAAGGATTTTTTTTTTTAATCTTGGGATCTCTTATTTTGAGGGGTTAATTTTTTTTTTCCTTTTATAGAAGGATGGTGGTGGTTTGCTTTTGGTATCATTTCTTGGTCACCTAAAACCTGGTAGTTTTATAACAGTCTTCTTTTGAAATTTTACTAGTCTGTGGTATGAATCAAAAGTCTGGGAATTACTACTTCCCTGAGGTGTTCAGGATGTCCATGTCCTCCTCTTGACACCTGCTATTGGGGAAGGATCACACATATCGATGGTAGATTCTATTATGAACATCTTTTTTAAATTAATTAATTAATTAATTTATTTTTGGCTGTGTTGGGTCTTTGTTGTGGTGTGCGGGCTTCTCATTGCGGTGGCTTCTCCTGTTGCAGAGCATGGCCTCTAGGCGCGTGGGCTTCAGTAGTTGTGGCACGCGGGCTCAGTAGTTGTGGCTCGCGGGCTCTAGAGCGCAGGCCCAGTAGTTGTGGCGCACTGGCTTAGTTGCTCCGCAGCATGTGGGATCTTCCTGGACCAGGACTCAAACCCGTGTCCCCTGCATTGGCAAGCGGATTCTTAACCACCACACCACCAGGGAAATCGCATGAACATTTAATTCCTTAAAAAACCTTTTACTTTCCTTCTCTGCTTGCTGGTAATAGGAGCTTTGCCAGAGAAGGTTTCACTTCCCCAGCAACCCATAAATCCCATTGCTAAATCTCAGCATCAAAAGATCACCAGTACTGCAATGAATTCTACAAAGCAGGGAGAAGGAAGGAAGTGCAAGGCAGCTGTTCTCTCTGAAGGCTGTCAGCCACCCGGAAGCTGCCTCTGCAGAGCTCACTCAGTGGAGATGGGACAGATTCATGCCCATCACACTGGGAATGAAGTGCCGTCTGTCAAATTCTCTTGTTCCCAAGCCAGTTCTGAGAATTATTTGAATATTAAAAGTCTTTGGAAAATGACCCCCATGATTCTTGCAATGGTACCCTACTGAAATAAGCTTTTAAAATTAGTTTATTATCAGATATAACTAGTGTTTTTTTTTAAACTGAACTGGTCAAGAAGTAATTGAGCGATTTATGGAATACCCATAGCTAATAACAATAATCATTTCTTAGGCATTTACTGATTGTCCAGACCTATGCCCTGGAATTTACATGCATTCTCATTTAATCTGCAAAACAATCCTGAGTGGAAGGTGGACTTATTCCCACTTTAGAGATGAGGTAACTGAGGCTTGAGAGGTTATGTGATTTGCAAAAAAAAAATCACAAAGAAGTGGTGGAGGTGGAATTTGAAGCTAGTTTTGTTTATTTCAAAACTCATTCTCTTAATGTACTGCACTCTTCTCGTTTATCTTAGATTTCTTTGTATTCATTTTATAATATTATTAATATTTCTTTTAAAGAAAGAGAATCCAATTTTGATGTGTAAAGAGACCTTACAGCTTGTCTAGTTCATGCTCCTCATTTACGGACCAGATCTGAAGCGTGGGTACATAGCTGAGGAGAGCTATAGGGGCACCCAGCTCTGCAGGCTCCCAGGCCAGAGTTCTCATCAGTGCACAGTGGTTTTAGAAAACATCAACCTGTCGGTAAAACCACTTGAGTGAAAGTTGATTCTAGAATTGAGAGGGTAATGTAAAATCACTTATTTTGGTGCTTTTTCTAGCCCTATTCTCTTTTATCATCAATATTGGTGATAGAATGCCACTTGTAATAGCATGCACTGAGTGCCCTCCTTCTAATTAGATCTGACCCTACAACACTACTGTACATAAATATATAAAGATGTAGCTAATATTTGTTAAGATGTTTTATCCAAATGTTTGCTGAATAAATGCTATCACAAATATATGCAGTTAAAGACAAGTAATCATTACCCGTATCCTCTGAGTTAATGATGGTGAATCAAGAAATATCCAGATATCTGTGTGATATGTAGCCTGTCTTGTTTATAGATTATGCTCCAATATAATTATTTCAGTGGAGTGAATTCACTCCGTTAGAGTTTCTACTTTAATGGTTCTATTGTTCATATTAACATTTAGCCAATAACCAAGTACAAATTGGGAAATGGTCTGCAGTGTTACACAGCTTGCACAAATGAATCCCCTTCCTACACACACGCACACACATGCACGCACGTACGCATGCACACACACCCAGAGGCTTTCTCTTTTAACTTAGTTCTTTTCTAGTATTTCTCTATTATGGGACATTTTCCTTTTTGTTTAGTTCTAAGTTCTTTTCTTTATGAATTATTTGTACCTGGAAAATTCTGTACGAAGCAGAAACTTTATAATTACATCTGTAATTTGTGCTCTAACCAGAGAGAGTTAGATGCTAGCTGTGGTCTCAGGCATATCCCAAACACTGCCCGAAGCAGGCCTCACATGGGATAATTTATGACAGCTGGTACTCAACCTCAGGGTAGGGTGATCAGGAGGGAGTGGGGGGTGAACCTGGGCTGAACCAGCAACTGCAGGTCCTGTCTAAAAGGGGCCTGGTGAGCAGATCTGTTCAGCAGCCAACTGTTGCCATATGGGAATGTGGGCCAGTCTTGACAGATCTTCTGATTTTTTCACTGTAAGCCAGAAATCTGGATTACTTAAAAATCTCCTGATTTTAAAAGATTGGCTAACACGACGTTTTAAAAAGCACTTCCTGCAGACCAAACAAAATAGCTTTGTGGGCTGGATACAGCCTGTGAGCTTAGGCCCTTAGAGATAGATAGCCCTTTAGTGGCCAGGTAAATGGAAGCATATGATTTAAATAAAAGCATAATACACTTTTAAAAAGTTGAAACAAAGCAAAACTCGATGTCATCGTTTTATGTACCACACACACACACACACACACACCCACACCCACACCCACACACACACACACACACACATACAGAAAGCAGAACAAAACAAACCAAAATCCCCATACTTGTAATGGTAACAATTTCTGCCCTTTAAATTTGGTTTGTTACATCCAGAGTGGTTACATTTGAAGGGGTTGTCCTGCCTGAGGAGTGACAGACTCAGAGAGAAATACGCGGAGTATGGGAATGCAGCAGGTAGGAGAAGATACGGGGGCGGGGCGGGGGGGGGGAGGCAGGTGGGCCCTGTGGTGGAGAACAAAGGGTCAGAGCCGCTTGGAGGGCAAGAAGGATCGTCCACCCCAGAAGATAGGCGAAGAGGAATACTCCGTTATATCTTAACATTGATTTGGGGGTTATAGGGAGGAGACGGAGATGAAAGAGGAGTCCTTACATGAGAAGGGAACATTGTGATGTGATAAATATTCAGAAATAGCGCAGAAGCTCTGGTTGGGCAGAGGGCTGTTGTTTTGCCGTTCCTAGTGTGCACGTCAACTTGTGTGGTGGCTTCTTGAAAAGGAGAATTGGAGTGAAAAGGAAAAGAAAGGATTTAGGTCAGGAGAATATAGAGTGAGGAAAGGAAGAGGCGACGACAGGACAGCTGGCGTCACAAAGTAAACCAGGAAAGCTGAAAACGTTTGCACGGTACAGACAAGCACTCTTCCCCCACCCCGTAAACCACGGCATTGTCTGGGCGGCGATAGCCCCGCCGCTCCCGGATGGCTCTGGACCCCAGCTTGTTTGGCTTGCGGGGGGCTGGTGTGCTCAGTGCCACTGGTGTAGCCCCCATGGTCCCTTCGTGTGAAGTCAGTGGCCGCAGGGGTGCACCTGCCCCGCCAGGCACGCTGATTGGAGGTCAGTGCAGGCTGAGTTTTAGCCCCTCTTCCTGGCTGGGTGCCCCCGGGCAGGCCATGACCCCAGACCTGTGTTGTGACCCTTCCTTCTAGTGCTCCTGTCTTTAGTTTTATCTGCTGTTCTGGGGAAAATCCTTCCATTGTTTAAGTCTAATCTGTTGTAGTACATACGCCCTCTCCGAAGGAGAGGAGAGGTGATACTCTAGCAGCTCTGTTACTAGCTGAGTCTAGACTTTTAGCCTGAGAGGGGATTTTTAAAACCATTTTTCTCTTAATCATCCCAAGGATAGCACATTGTTCTTGGAATTCCAGCATTTTCTGGGAAATAAATCTTTTGATTCATCAGCAGGTTTTATCCCAGTCCTTAGGATTGCCGTCCCTCTGTGACCTGAACCATGTCTTTCTCAGCTGGTATAACTTTAAATTTTTAACGCTTTGGTTGTTTTCAGAATATAAAGCAAATTTTACAGATGTTCCCCTATGTTAGTTAGTTCAATGCTATAAGTTCTTCGTTTTGTTTTATTTAGTTTCTCAGCGTGGAAGCCCCTTTGTAGTATGGAGAGAATGGGTACAGATTTACTTGCACTGTTGCTGGGAAGGAGGAAGATTCTTCGAATTCCACTGTTTGTTCTTCTGGGGACTCTAGTCCACAGATGGAAATCCTGGAAGATCCTATCAGGAAGTGAAATTTGTAAATAATCGTCGTGCTGGTTTGGGGCGTTATGGATTAACAAATTGTGCAAGAAGTCTTCTTCAGCCTTCTTAAAATACACTTGAAAAAGAACACAATTGTAGAGACTAATCTATTCTGGAAATAATAATAGGAAACACTTGCGTAGTACTTACACATGCCTGGCACTGCTTGGAGCACTTTATATGTATTAGGTCATGTGTTCCTCACAACAGCCCATTTGTAGCAGAGAACAACAAGGCCCAGTTGCCCTGTCTGGCTGCACTTCCCCATCTCTGTGAGCAGCCAGGGGACTCAAGGCCACAGAGCTGGAAGCGACAGAGCTGTGATTGGAACCCAGGCAGTCATGGCTTCAGAATCTGTGCTTTTGAGGACTGCGTTATGGCCTCTTGTACTCTTCTCACGACAAGGATAGGCTTTTACAAACATTTTTTGCTTTCCATATCACCTCAGCTTTAAACTCAGGATCAGGGTTTGATTTAAAAAAAAAGAAAATTATACTCCTTCCCTAATACCTGCTCCCCAAACCACATGAACAAACAGAATTGTCAGGAGACAGTTTCCGTCTAGGAACAGAAACTAAAGGGTCTTCCTGGAACACTGTCCTAAGATACCGGACTGATCATTCTAAGGGCTGCAGGTGGGGCCTCCTTGCTGTGACAGCCCTCACTCTTGGCACCAGATTTGTTTTTAAGAGGACAGAAACTCTTACCTTTACAACTAGTGGATTTGGTGAGCTTCTGAGAAAGTTTTAAAAATCGCTTTTCACACTTCATAAAAGTCCGTGGGAAGGGCCAAGGACTTGGAGCTTAGATGACTTGAGTTTAGTCCTGGCACTCTTCTGATTGCTACTGACTGTGTGGCCTTGGACTTCCCGACTTGGGTTTCATCCCCTGTAATTGGTGGAGGGGGTGGGGTGATAACGGCAATAGGATTGGTTTGGTGAGGATAAGAAGCTATTACATAGGACGATATGTTATTGACAACAATGGCCGTGTGTGTTAGGCAGCTGGGGACCTACGTGCGCTCTGTGAGCCTCGGGAGTCTTTCCTGTTGGGTGAGTGGTGAGCTGGAGGCTTGGGAATTGGTGGGAAGGTTTGCGTTGATCTGAGCTTCTTTCCTTTCCTGTTCTCTCCTTACCTGTGGTACAGTGTGGATGATAATGTGGATGTCCGCTCAGTTTCTGGCCCAAACTCCTTTTCCTTGGTGCCCCCCTCCCGCTTTGGGCTCGCCTCCAGTTTGCCTACAAAGTGCTGTTTGTTGTGAGGGTGAAGCGGGCAATTCTCTGGGCAGTGCAGTTACTGTAGTTCAAAGCAGAAAGCCAAGCTGGAGGAGGAGGGACAGACAGGGCTTGTTCGTTAGAATTTTGTACATTGATTTTTGAAGGAAAGAAAGGGGATTAAGAAATGACTTCTCAATAGAAATATTATGAAATGCCCTTCATAACAGAACAAAATCGGGCAAGGAGAAAGGGCTTTAAGAAATCACTGCTTATTACTTTGAAAGCAAATGCTTTTGTTTGTTTGTTTGTTTTTGAGTGGAGGCAAATACTTCTGGAACTCTTACTATCTCCGCAATGCATTCTGGTAGGATAGGAAACAAAAATTGATAAATGATATTTACAACAGCTGTCATTTTGGTGCATTTTAGGTGGTCCGCATTGGGCCACTTTTCCTGTTTTATCCTCAAATGAGTCATGAAGGTAGGAATCATTTTGTGTGTGTCCCATTTCAAAGATTATAAAATGGAGGCTCATAGTATTTAAATAACCTACCAAGGGTTACAGTGCTAGTAAGTAACCGGAAGAGCTAAACTTTGAACCTAGGTCTGTCTCTCATTCACAGTATGAAAAATGAGTGTGTTACATGCCCCTGCTTTCAGGGGGAGACCACCACCTACGCAGTTTGGTGTAATTCAGCTCAGCACGCGGTATATGCTGTAATTCCTGCATGAGCTAATTTTTTTGAACATTTGTTGAGAGGAAGGAGAGACTGATTTTGACTGGAAAGATCAGAGAAGTTTTCACAGAGAAAAATAACTTGAGCAGCGCTGAGGGAACATTGGGGCAGCAAGTGCCAAAGACATAAAAGAAGCGTGTGATGTGTTCGGGGAATGGTGCTGTGACAGAGTGAGGGATGTGGGAGGGAAGGAGGGCAGAAAAGTAGTTTGGGACAGATCACAGAGGGTCTCGAGTGTCCTGCTAAGGAATTTAGACTTCATTCCATTGCCTTTGAAGGTTATTCCATTAAACGTTCTTGAGAAGGGGAATCATTTAGTCTCTGATGTGACTGATTCTGGTGGCAGTGTCTAGAAAGGAGTAGAGTGTGTGCAGCAAAGGTTCCCCAACCAGACTGCAGCATAGGGTCACCTGGGAGTCCTTAAACATACAGATCCTGGGAACACCCCATGCCCACCAGCAGCACCCACCCACCCCCTGCCCCAGATATTCTGTTTAAAAGCCTGCAGGTGATTCTGAGTGCAGTCAGGTAAGGGAGTAGGGCCTGTAGACATTCTGAGGCTAACTGTGAGTTTGCCATCGTGTGGATGATTTATAAACCATAGGAGGCGGCCAGGAATCAAACCTTGGGGAAGATCTGTCTATTTAGGTTTCATCGTTTGCTTATTATTCCGTATAGATATTAAATAATCTCAGAGCATCATCATTTTCACATAAATTTTCCCATTCATATCTACAATAGAATGCACTATGGCTCTAAACTTTATGCCTTTGTGCTAAGTCCCCTACCCTGCCCCACCCGCTTTTTTTGTTTGTTTATTTCGAAGGAAATGGAACATGCAGCATTTCCTTCGTGACTGTCCCTTCCTTGACAATCTCTCATCAGCTGTGGAGTCCGCTGCCTGGGGCATGGTGGCTACAGAGCTAATTGTTCAGCTCTTCAGTCTCTTAGGAGTTGAATGGTATGATGCTCACTTGTACATTTCCTGGGACCTAGCGTGAAGTTAGGCCATTTTCTTTTTTTTCCCAAATGTTGCAGACCCCTCCTGCTTCCGTTTCTTGAGTTCTAAATCAACGACTGACTTTTAAAGTATAAATTTTGCTGGGAGAGCAAACAGTTCTACCAAGGGAGAAGCAATTTCTCAACATTAAAAAAAATTAGAAATTATAATTTATGCTTAAAAAAATAATGTTAGTCCAAGTTTTTGCTCTCTTCTCTCTTCCTTCTCTGCTGTTCTTTATCCTGCCGTATGTTTACAAACCATTCTCATGACCTTCTGCCTGAGCAGCATATTTGTAGTGGGGCCAGATTATACATACACCACTGACTTTTTCATCTGACCTCTAAATTCAGCCTTTGAGCCCCTTCATTTCTTTGAGTTTTGCTAACAAAGTCTTCTTGTTGAAAGGAATATTATTTCCCGTGGAACTTTACTGATGGTGTGTGGAATAATAGGATCATGCTTTTTGAAGTTCAGACCGAAGTTCCTAAAATCTTAAACATATCCAGTTTGCTATTGCTTACTTTACCTTTAGTTCAGTCTTGGCATTTCAGGTCTAGAGGCGGTTACTACCCAATGGGCATCCTCAGCCCCTCCCTGAAAATTAAAGGGAGAACAGAAATGAACCCAAACGTCCTGTTTTTCCTCACCTCTCTGTTAATTTAACTAAGTCAGTTGGCTTGCCCTCATTTGCCCTTTTCACCCCTCCCAGATTAACGTTATGTGCAAATTTGATTATAACAGTGTGAATAATTTCTAAGTTACTTGAATACAGATTGAATACTGTTCCTTGTGGTTCTTTTCTTCATCACACTGGTAGATGTATCCAGTGCTTTTCTTTCCAGCCTGCTTAACTCCTGTGTGGTTCTTGTAGCCACATAAGTTTCAGTTGATTTGGCCATCCTGATTGTATGGGGCACTGTCAAATGCTTCGTCAAGATCAAAGCACGTGGAGTTCGGTGCATTCCCTTCCCTTGCTAATTCAGTTGTGCTGGAGGCGGGCAATCCTGGAGCCTTGCAATCCAGGATTCTGGTCAAGGTAAGGAAGCAGCCCTTCTTCCTGAGTTGGCTGTTCGGCAGATATCTTTTCCTTTCTTTTAAATATTCATTTATTCAGCAACATGTAGCAGGCACTGCATCCCTGACCGTGTACAACCAGTGGTTCCATTCTTGCTGTAGAAAGGAAAACCCCTGACCCTTTCACTTCTCTCCTTCTGCATTAGCATGGGACTATTCCCCGTGAACTTTCGTGCTGGAGAAAGCAAGCCCAAGCCAATGGTACCCCATTGGTAGTAAAATGTGTTGGTTAAAAGTAGATTCTGTGGCCAACCAGGCTGCCCAAGTTCTGGTATTTGCTAGTAGTATTACTTTAGGCAAATTACTTAATAGCTCTTGTCTGTTTCCTGGTCTGTAATATGGAAGTAATGGTAGTTCTTGCTTCATAGAGTTGTCCAGAATAATTGAGTCAATACATGTAAAGTGGTTGGAATTTGTTTAGCTAGGTTTAGTTTAAAACTTGATGAATAATCATTCAAAAGTTTATAATAACGTTTCTGGGTTTTCCAGGCACTTTGTTTCTCTTTCATGCTATTTGCCTTAGTCACTCCACTGCAGGCAAAGGAAAGGAGATGAAGATCAAACTGTCCAGCTTTGCCACCTTAAATTATTTGTAAATTGCTTTTCTTCTTGAAGATTCCGTTATAATAGGTGGTTGAGAATTGATATACTCAGTAGACAATATGACTTATTCCCTATCAACTCTTATATTGCTACTTCCCAGTGTGTAATTGTAGATATTTATATATTTAAAAAATCTTTTTAAGAACATTATTTTCTTAGTAATAAACATTCTATTTATTGGACCTGTTAAATCATTTTAAGTTGTTGGGTTTTTAATGTATTATTTTTAAACAGATGCCCAAAGAGAATTTTTAAATTTTTTTTTTTAATAAGGAGGCAGAAATACCCACTACAGACAATGAACAGACAAAACACGCCTTCCAAAGAAAAATGTCTTATAGGACAGTGTTTAGTCTACACCATACACATCATGATCAACAGTCAGTAAATAACCCAAGGCTGTTCATGTTAGCAGTCTGTGCCAGGAACAGTTTGAATACTCTTAACTTATGTACAAGTATTTGCATTTAGTCAAGCCTATATGGTTTCCTGCTGATCTTTCATATTTATGTTCACTGAATCACAGTACATCAGCCATCATGGCTCACTTTACATGTATATTTGCATACTAACTGAAGAATGAGAGGGGAAACTTGGAAAAAATGTATTAAGATTTTGTCCATTGGGACTTCCCTGGTGGTGCAGTGGTTAAGAATCTGCCTGCCAATGCAGGGGACATGGGTTCGAGCCCTGGTCCAGGAAGATCCCACACACAGTGGAGCAACTGTAAGTCCATGTGCCACAAGTACTGAGCCTGTGCTCTAGAGCCCACGAGCCACAACTGAGCCGTGGCGCCACAACTGCTGAAGCCCACGCGCCCTAGAGCCTGTGCTCCACAACAAGAGAAGCCACAGCAGTGAGAAGCCCGCGCACCACAAGGAAGAGTAGCCCCCGCTTACTGCAACTAGAGAAAAGCCCGCATGCAGCAACAAAGACCCAACTCAGACCAAAAAAAAAAAAAAACGATTTTGTCCATCACAGTTTGATCGACCTGTGGATCTGTCTTATTTATTATTTTATTAAATACTTTTCAGCTGCAACCTAAGATCATGTTTAACCTAATTTATATTGACATATTGCTAAGAATCAGTTGGCCCGTTGGAAAATACATGTTTATAGTTTACTCTTTCAAACAACTTGGGAAGTTGATGAAATCACGTGATATAGTTGAGAGAGATTCTTCTGAGTAAAAGATGTGTAGCACGGAATAATAAATCCACAGCCAAAATGCACCTACTCATTTCTTCTCAATTCAGAGGAAGAACAGACCCAGGGTGAATTTTAGCTCCATTACCTCCTGCTTTGAGAAAAACACCTATGAGCTCCACTTCTCGCACAGTGGTAATGAGACCTCCTTGCAAAGGCAGTTCTGAGAATCCAGTGAGGCAGGGCATGTGTGGGTCCTATGTAAATGTTACTAATTCTGCTCAAGATGTGTGTGCTTTGAAGCACTGAGCTCAGGGACATACCAGCTCGCGCCTGTAGCCACCCAAAGCCTGTGTTTCTGACGTGTAGCTGGGTCTTCCAAGTAATGCTGCAGGTGTTCTGAGTAGTGCTTTCCTTCTCAACTTGCTTGAAACCAGGAGACTCTTGTGCCTAGGAGGGAGCCTAAACCACCTTGCGGGCAGACTTTTTTAAAAAGGTGATTTGCATCCCCTTGCTACATTTTTGCCATGGGAAATGACACTCTGGCTCCTAGAAAATGGCTAATAACCGTCCGTGGGTAAATGCCAGTCAAGCCAGCCAGTTGGCTCTGAAGACATTTTCCTTGAAAGCCATGGCCCAGGTTTTGCAGAGGCCGGGAGATGAGTGTGAGTGCCAGAGACCTCCTTCACAGAAAAGCCTGTTGCATGTGCTACCCTGGAAGTGAAGACAGAGACAGGGATGCCGCTGTGAAGGCTGCTATTACAGAGAGACAGTCTCTTAGGTAACCAGATGGCTTGTTGTCATTTTTCTTTTTTTGTTTGCAGAAAATCCAGCTGTAATAATGGCCAAGATTCCTCACACAGAGAAATCGTGTGGCAGACATTTTTAATCACCAAAGTAAGGTCTTTCTCTTTTAAGATGAAGAAAGATAAGGAGCATCGTTTCGGGATATGAGTTTATCATCTCTTTCTCCACACCCATTAGTCCTCAGGAAAGCTATCTTTTGTCACTTAATTTGGAGCCTCTAAAATGGCTTTCACACTTTGCTGTGTTGGTCCACAGACTGTGGTACTTAGGGAGTGGAGACTTGCAAAATTAACCTCCAGTATTCTTCCAAAATCAGTTTTATTTTTTGTGGAGTCATTTGTGCCTACCTGGGAGCATGTTTTTCTCTTTTTATGAGGTTGTTATTTTAATATTTTTTTCTGCCTAACGGTGGCAAGGAAGAAACACTTTCCATGAAATACAGAAGGGGCAGGAGAATAGCTGAGCTGTGAGAAAGTACGATATGATGCTTTGGTCTTGTGATTGTTAGGTTATATACTTGTCAGGAATGGATGCAATCTTAGGATGTTGTATTATCCAAACTATGAACTTTGGGATCCAGACAGCTTAATTTAAGCATGTTTCCTTTGCTTTGTCTCAAGAATTTCATTTTTCTTTAGAGGTTTTCCTTTTAGGCTCTTGGATTTATGAGTAACAGAAATGAAGGCAGAGATACCAAAAGGTATTTTAAAATAGAATTGTATCCAAAACATGGTAATTATTGACTTTTTGTTTTAAATGAGAGAATTGAGAGAAGTTTTGGGTTTAGTGCCCTCCTTCCTCCCTCCCTCCCACCAGGTACTTTGTGGGAAAGCAATGGCAGTGCTTTGGGAAGAAGCATTAGGTTGGTGAAAAGAAATGAAGAGTGGACAGGCCCAGGGTAAGCAAGGGACTGAGAGAAGGAAAATGATGGCAGCAGAGGCAGACCTGGACCCTAAAAGCATGCTAAGATCCCTCAGGAGGTTGTTAGTAATAAGCCCGCGTGCCACTGTGTAAACCTGAAGGACGGGAGTGCATCTGCCCCTGCCCAGCCCCTACCGGCACACTTGAACTGTCCTTGCCCTTCACCTGCACGCCCTACAGCTCCAGAGTCTGTGCTGCTGAGTGAGGTGGTGGGGAAGGGCGAGTGAGACATAGCTCATCAGCAGACAAGACAAAAGCACTCACTTTCTCCCTCACTCTCCGCTCAAGTATCTGGGGTCTCATTGCCAAGCTTCTTAATCACCTCTTAATACGTGCTCTGTTTCTTGGCTTGTCAGGAGGCTCACGGCAGCATGCTATTGACAGGTGAGTGTGAACTAAGTGCCAAAGCAGAAGGAGGTGGAAAGTGAGAGAATTTCAAGTTTCACTAAGAGTGGAGTCCATGCATGTTTTGTTTTGTGTGGTGTGGTTTTTGTTTGTTTGTTTGCCTTCCTCTTAAAAGGGCCCAGTTGGAAGAGAATTCAGGGAACAAACATTAGTCAGCAGATTAGGTTCTGAACTGGATAGACTTTGTACCTTGGCATATGAGTGGCTATCCTAGAACCTTTTGAACTTTTGCCACCGAGTAATTCTGAAAAGGCGGACAGAGCCAGTGGTAGATAATGGGAAAGAGCACGGTGTCCTCTGCTCAAGTAATCAAGGTACATATTATTCAGGTGGGTAAGGAGCCTAGCTAGTTCAACAGAGTGATAGCATGGAATTGCAGGCTCGTTTGGAGATGAAGGAATGGATCACAGATGGTCGATGGGCTTGATTTTTCTCTGAGAATTCACTATTGTTTTGAGAATAAGCAGAGCTTAGAGGAAATGGCCCAGATTTTACACTTAGGAAAGAACTCTTATTCAATTCTCCATTTGACCACTTTCTAGCTAAGACATCAGGACAGTTACTTAACTTCTCTGACCCTGCTTCCTCAATTGGCAATATGAGAATAGGACTTTTGCAGATCTGTTGGGAAATATTAAGACTAAAGGGAGATTAAAATGAGATGCTAACGCTTAGCAGGAGCTTAATGTCCATCAGTTTCTTTCTTTCAGTCAAAATTTAAGTTTTTATGTAGAATAATCATCCTTTATATTCTGTTCTCCATGTTGAGTTTTGAAACAGGAATAACTGTTATTTAAGCTATCACCTTGATGATAAAAGGAGCTGTTTATCAGAGACAGTGCTGTAGGTGCCTTGCAACCTGATAGATTCGTGTGCAAGGGCACGCAGGGTACCGGTGAATCTGTCCACACCTGGAAGCCCAGAAACTGGGCACTGAACGCATAAGCGGACTCCTGGAGCTGGTACACTCTGCCTATGGCAAATTCTTAAACCACCTGTTTACTATCTTTTAAACACTACCCCGAAGTTCACCCAAGTCAGAGGGTGACAAAATGGACAAACGCAGAACTTTGGAACTGCTCTGTGATTCATACGCCCGGAGAAATACTTAATTGTTTTCTGGAAGAATGCACTATATGATGATCTTTTGTGTGGAATTGGTTTATGTAAATATTAGGGCTCTGTGCCGGTAAGGATCCCAGTAGACAGCCTAGGAGCCCGGAATACTTTTTTATTTTTTTTGGCAGTTCGTGGCTGCTGCATGAACGCTCTCCCTTTTGAGTCAGCCAGGCGCAAGAGAAGTAATTTCCCATCCAGAAGCTCTTTCGGCAGCTGAGCTGTAGTGGATATACTGGGATGTGGCTAAGTTTAAAATTGTGCGTAAATCCAGCTTCCTCTCCCCTGGAAAGGCTCAGCTTGTCTTTATACCTTCCCCTCCAGCCGATTTTTTTTTTTTCCGGGGGCGGAGAGGAGAGGAAAGGAGGAACACTGAGGCAGGCGGACAGCTTGTAGTTGACTTAGGTCCGCGCGGGGAGGGGGAAACCCAGGCGGGGGCTGGAAACGGAAGGGCTGCCAGTGCACCGCAGGCGAGGCCGCCGGCAGGGGGAGGCCGGGCCGCGGGCAGCCACCTCGCGGGCCGCCGGGGTGGCGGGTCGCCCTCCGGGAGAGCGCTGGGTGCCGCGGACCGTGCGAGGCGGGCGGCGGTGGTTATGCAACCCGCAGCCCCCTCGTCTGCCCTCCTCGCCGGCCTGCGTCCCTCCCTCCGCTTGGCCGGCACTCGGATCTCTCTCGGTCTTTCTCTCCCCTGTGTTTCAAACAGGAAGTGCAGGGCTGTCTGTAACGTGCCGCCGGGTCCCAGGATGGAAGAGTGAAGTCGCGCCGGTTCCAGCTCGCGGAGCCCGCCGGAAGCCATTCCCCGGAGAGGAGAGCGCCCTGAGGGAGCAGGGTGGCCGCCTGGTCCAGGTGCGGGGCTGGGTTGCGAGCCCGCGGGCCGGGCGCTGGGCTGTCACTCAGTCACTCAGCGGATCTGCAGCTCCCGCGCTGCAGCCTCACTCGCCGTGCCTTTTCTAGGTTGCGCCCCCCTGGCTGCTTTCTGTCCAGGAGGATCTCTCCAAACTCCGTGGCTTTGCTACCCGGGTGCGTTGGACCCCGGCGATAAGGCGCGTGGCAGCACGCGGCGCCCACGGGACCTGCCCCGCTTCCTCACCCACCCTAGGCAGGAGCTTTCCAGGCTGGGCTGCTTGTGCCCGGGAGGCTTCCCAGTCCTCAGCTGCCCTCTCCACCCTCGCCTCTCCTCCTCCTGCCGCCTGAAGCAGCGGTTCTTTGTTCTTCACTTTGTTCTCCAGGCCAGGGGTTATCTACAGAAATGGGTGGCTTGGGTGTTATTAAGAGTAATGTGAGTGGGAGGGGTGGGTAACTGGGGGAGAAAGAGGATGAGTTGAGGGTGATTTGTAAGGTGGAAAGGGGAGCAAGAGGCTTGGTGTCCGGGCTAAGAAATCTCACCAGCTCTTCAGCCGGTGAAACAGAGGAGTCCAGGCTCTTTGCTTTCCATTTTGGAAGAGCCAGGCTGTCAGGAACTGAGGGAGTTCGTGATGCAGACACACACTGGAAAGGTAGTGACCGGGAATGAGGGGCAGCTAGTTCTGAGATGTTTAGTCTGATGTCTGGCTTGTTAATTCCAGTTGGGGATTCTTAGCCAGCCTCTCTTGCTGAGACAGAGATACTTTTAAAGGTAGAAGCCTGACATCTTTATTCATTAAATGCCATTTTTCATCAGAGTAAAATTGAGAACGACTTTTCTCAAATTCACTGGGTAGGTTACGGTTTCACATTGCTTGTCTTACTCCATCTCAGAAGTGCATAGGTGGAGAACAAAATGCTAGAGGAAAGGTTAGTTTTATGAGCAGAGTTTTTGCTTCTTCATTTCCCTGGCAGCTCCTCTGCGGACTAAATCAGACGGACTTTTCCCCCCAGTGAAAGCCCGGTCTTGTTTCCCCACCTTTATTTGTCTACCTGGTTGAACTCCAGTCTTGTGGAGGGACACTAAAGGAGGTGTGATGGTTGAGAGGAGGTGAGAGGCAGTTTGATGGGAAGATTGTAGCCTCAATTTAAATGTTTGAATGAAGTTAAAGCCAGTAGTGTCTTCTTTCTCTTCCTTTTGGAAGAAGGGATCCATACAAATGACTAGAGGGGAGGAAAGTGAGATTCTGCAAAGAAGAGCCTCTTTCTGTAGCAGGGAGGGAAAGTGCAAAAGCACAGTACTATGTGCACTTAGCCCCTTCACCTTATTGGGTGGTCAGGCTTTCTCGGGAAGCAGGGTTGGTTGTAGAATTTAAATTTGTGATGTCCTATGCCGACTATACCACTCTAATGCTGATGCTTTTTGTAGTGAAATATTATTTACTACATAATTAATTTTGCTTTGAGAGGAAAATCTTTTGTAGTTACTCAGCCTGGTACATTTGTACTTTCCCCTCCCTCCCTTTCTTTTTCTTATTGGCAGCGTGGAGGTAATTTAAATTATAAGATCCCATTATTCCAGTAGCCTTCAGAACTTTAATCTCTTTTAAAATGCAGGTGCTTTGAGCATTGTGATATTATCAGTAATTGGCATCATTGTGTTAGCATTAAGTAGCCAAGATACACTATGAGCGCTGAGCAATTAATTTTATCTTTTTCTAGATAGATGTGGACTTCTTAAGTTTGAATTTAATTGTGAGAAGCTTGTGTTTATGCCTCTTCTTGCCAAATACATCATGAGATTAAAAGTGAAAACAAGTCATTAAGAGAGACTCTTGAAAGACCTGTACAACCATAGTATTTTGCCTCTATTTTTATACCCAGGTATACTCCTGGCCCTCTGATTCATCAATTCACCTGAGGACTTTCCTCAACATCTGTCATTCTGTTTCAAGATAAAATAGAACAGCCTTTGTGACCTCCCAAACTTGTCCCCTGTTTAGGAACAGGATTTATTCCCACCCTAGTGGAATTTGATACTAATTAAATAATAACCCAGGAATCATAATAAATGGCCTTTAGATCCTCATTGCGCATTTTCTATATCTCCTGTATAATTTATTACTCTGTTTAACAGTCTGGAATAGGATTCATTTATTCTATTTGATGGAGTGAGGAAACTGAGGCTGATAAAATGTGACTTGTCAGTGGTCATACTGGTAAATGGACGTGCTGGGACTTGAACAAGAGTCTTCTGCTTTATAGTGCTTGGCTCTCTTGTAATCTGGAAAGTGGCCGCTTAAGGAAGAGATGGCAACGCTGATCCAGATGCCCTTTTGCTTTTCTAAAAGAGAGCTGATAAACACTGACTGGAGATTAACTTCACCTAAATCTCCAGATCTTTTCCCATTCCTCTCTACCCAGAGCTATTAGGGGGTTTTATTGTTGTTGTTTCCATGTTTGAAATTTACACTTCCTCTGTGTTAGTTACTAGATTTAGCTGTGTTTGCATCGTTGTGATTTGTTTTCTGCTGCCAACATTCTAATGGCATATTTTAATTTACACATATTTTATGTCAGGTCTTAGTGAACAGTATCTTTTTGAAAGGTCATATTAGCATATTTTAACTTCTTAGAGTAAAAAACAACATTTCTGGTTTACCCCTAGGACATAGTTTACATCCCAGAAAAGAAATAATAAATTAAAAAATTAATAAATGATGTATATAGCTCTCTTCATACTCCACTACCCTACATACTGTATGACCACTGTACATAGCCCCCCAACTTCCTCACCCCAGTTCAGGATAACTTACTGAAAAGCTTATATTATAAAAGACATGGGCAAATCCATATATACTTTATATATTAAATAGTTTTGTAATACTCCCCAGATGGAAATAAGTTTATTTTTCTTATTTTTGCAACATTTAATGTTGAGGCTCTCTTTAGCTAGGATTTTTATGTTACACCGAGAAGAATATAAATTAAAATTTAGAGTATATTTTCAGTGGGATATGCTGGATAAAATATTTATTTTGGCTTCAACAATTGAAGTATCTGTAGTGATCTATAACTTCCACCTTGTAGAATTGTGTCAAAGCATCAGGAGAAGGGGGAGAAGGTGGGGGAGAGGGAGGGGGGAGGAAAGGGAGATAAACTGAGTGATTTTTTTTTTTTTTTTTTTTTTTTTTTTTTGCGGTACGCGGGCCTCTCACTGTTGTGGCCTCTCCCGTTGCGGAGCACAGGCCCCGGACGCGCAGGCCCAGCGGCCATGGCTCACGGGCCCAGCTGCTCCGCGGCATGTGGGATCTTCCCGGACCGGGGCATGAACCCGTGTCCCCTGCATCGGCAGGCGGACTCTCAACCACTGCGCCACCAGGGAAGCCCCTGAGTGATCTTTTCTTTTATAAGTAAGGAATGGAATGATATATGCATATTTTCTTAATACACAATGCACTGCCACTTCTGTCTGTTTTAAACAGTTGCCGTGGCTTGTGAACTAAGAATGAAAGGGTAGCTGGCTTTGATGTGAAATGCCAAGGAAAAGTTTATGGCCAAGAGAGGACTAGGAATGGAGATAAATGTGCATTAGGATTTTCAGTTTTTCACAACCCTCTCTTTTCCTTCATGTCTATTATAAAATAAAAATTATCTTCAATTGGAAATTGTGAACTTTAAAGCAGTGGCTCTCAACCCTTACAAAAATCAGGAAACTATACTACTAAAGGATTTCAAAGATTTTGACTTGTTCAGAGTTTTACTTCTCATTTCTGATGATTGGTAATATTTAGTGACAAAGTCACTCTTTAATATTACTTAACTGGATATATATTATAAAGAATCACCACAGCATCTTCCCGTATTTGTAAAATAGTAGTACGTGTATGAGTGGGACAGGGGTTC
Organism: Leucopleurus acutus; assembly: GCF_964270905.1. NCBI lineage: Eukaryota > Metazoa > Chordata > Mammalia > Artiodactyla > Delphinidae > Leucopleurus > Leucopleurus acutus. Next base: position 114,537,099 of record NC_139143.1, on the reverse strand, counting down.
AGTCTACCGACTTCTGCCAGGATCCTGAAGTCCACAGGTTGGGGACTCAGGACTGAAGTAAAACAACTGCTCCAGGCTGCAGATGCAGAAATGGTGATGTACGTTATGTTAGCCGTCAGGTTATAAAGATTCCCAAGTGGAATTTTTCGTCTTCGTTGTACATTAAATAGGTAATGTGTAAAGTCCTGACTTTGGATCTGATCTTGTTTCTGGGTTAATTGTTTTCATGGTCAGCTTTGAGGTCCTGTAGTTACTCAGTTACGGGTAACTGGAGTTCTTCTAAGAGCATTCTCCCGACATTCTGCCTACGGTGCTTCCTTATTATGTTTGTCGAGTCAAGACTCCGACACCAGTCCCAGGGTCACCACTGTCATAACTGCCACCATCTGCAGCCTTATATTCATTTCGCAGAAGCTAAGAGAGCCTTCCCAATCTTAACTTTTACAGTTTTCAATAAGTGTATAGAAGGAGAGAGATTATTTACCCTGTTCTGTAGTGGAAAAAGCTGGCATATAGGTTCATATTGAATCTGTCTCTCTGATTTCCATGCCCATTGCTGAGGTTTTGGTGTTCTGTTGAAGGCAGATTAGGCAGGGCACCAAAATCTGTTAGGGTTAGTGCATGGTGCTCTTTTTTCTGGTTTAAAAAAAAAAAAAATCACTTTCTATTTATTGAATGCTTTATATGGATTATCTGTAATCTTTCTGGTGTTGTACAGCGTGGGTAATATCCCTCTTGTATAGGTAAAGAAACTGAGGCAAGTGGAGATTGGAGTTTATCCAGGTCACATGGACAAGCTGAGGCCTGGCCTCGGATCCAGGTTTGTCAGTCCCCAGGCTCAAACATTTCTGTCATCACATCTGCTTCTTTCTCTGTCCTTAACCTCACCTGTAAAGAGAAACGAGAACATTTTGTTTAGTCTTACCTACCTTTGCAGCAGAGGTTCAGTTAAAATCGTACAGAACATGCCGACTTTAGGAATAGGGACATGAAAGGGTCAACATTTTTATAAGTATTTTTGGCTTCCATGCAGTATGTAGGCTCTTTTCCCCACCAAGGAACGTATACTTATAGTCATGAGTGTATTGAATCTGCTGGTAAGAGTTTCTTGAGGCAGTATCGTCCACAAGCAATATTGCTGGATCTTAGGACATAGCATACTGATTTTACGAGGAACTGCACAGATTGTTGTCAGTTTTATATCTCCACCAATTCTACACGATGATTTCTTTTCTTATTAACAAATTTCCTGATTTTTGCTATCCGTTAGATGTTCGTTGTGGCTCATGGTTGAATTTTGCCTTGTTTTGATTTATAAGTGAGGTTGAGCGTCTCTTCACGTACTTAATTTCCCGTTTCTGTGAATTGGGTCTCTTCCCCTTTTCTTGTAAAAAGTTCCTTGAAAGAATTCATGTGGAGTTCCTTGTATCTTCTAGAAGTTAATGCCTTGTTAGCTGTGGATATGGTGGATACTTTCTCCCATAATGTCACTTGTCTGATAAGTTTGTGTGTGGTGCCTTTCAGTAACAACAGCAACAAAATCTTTAATTTTAATGTAGTTGAACCCACCAGTTTTTAACATTATTGTGGTCTGTGCATTTTGAGTCATTTAAGAAACGCTTCCCTATTCTAGGCTCATATTATAGTCTCTCTTCACTTTCTTAGCTTTATAGGTTTACTCTTGGGTTTTTAAACGATTCGAAGTTTAAGATACGAGGTGTAAATTCATTTTTATTTTTTAAAAACTGTTCATCTTGTGAGCCAGTTTCTTCAACACTATTTACCAAATAATCCACTCTTTCTCCACAGATTTTTGGTGCCACCTCTAGCATATAAGTGTACATTTATACAGATCTCCTTCTGAGATCTCTGTTTTGTTCAGATGGCTTATTTGTGTGTTCCTGGGTCGTTGGTTCACTTTTTTACGTGACTAGGGCTTTGAAATATGCCTTATCTTACCCGTACACTTACACGACTTGATCTTATTATCATGACTGATATAAATTTAAAAGTTCAAAACTATTTGAGATTATTTTGGGTGGCTGTCTTGCCCTTATTTGTATGTGCTAGCCCTTTACATCTGCAAATGTATTTTCGAGAAATGTGTTTACTCCTTCAGGAATATTATTTATTTAGTAGCATAATTTAACGTAACCCTAACATTCCTGACATTACACTTTCTTCTCGATTTTATTATTATTTCTTTTTTTTAGCAATCACGGCTCCCTTTCATGCTTGGTCATCTATGTAGGGCAGTGGGTGTTTCACTTCAAAGTCCTCTCTTCTTCAGTGATCTGCGCGTGCTCATAGAGCTGGGATATGCATTCCTGATATGGCTTTTGAATGAATGTTTTATGAGGTGTGATGCCGTAATATATGGCCGAATACTCTTGAAAGCCTGTTAATTATAGATGTTTTTTATTGGGAAAACACTGCCAGTTTCAGCTCGGGTTTTCTCCAAGTTTTACTTTGCTTCACTCTGTTCCCAGCTCGGGGGTATCGTTCTCTCTCCAGTCTCCATTGTATGTCACACCAAGTGCTAGTTTGCTTTATTTGATAAGCAGGCATTTACATGTCTTTTTTGTCTGCCGTTCTTAAGGTGCTTTATGGATATAGTAGAGGGACGCAGTCCACCTACTGAAAGGTACTAAGCTTGCATAAAGTCTGATAAAATGATAATGTAGAATGTTCTAGAGTCCAAAACCTGCTTATAAGACCAATGTCCTTGGGCTGTTGGAATTGTTCTCCTGTTGTGCTTTAAATAGGAGCTATTCACCTGCATTTAATGACAACAGCCCCAGCCTCTGACCTGACCGACCTCACATCCTCAGGAGAGGACTTCATCAGTGTGGACATTTTCCATTTCTCATTCAGGTTCCTCTGTGATCATCTCACCAGCTGTCAGGTCCACGTGTCTTACCAGCTCCTCTCTTCTTCAATTATTCTAATGTAATTGACAGCTATACTACTTCATTCATTCAACAGACATTTGCTGAGTTCCAAACTATTAAATCTTAGTTCCCTTATCTCTCTTCCTCCTATCTGCTGTACACCAGTCATTGTGCTAAATTCTGAAGATACAATGTGAGTATGACACAGTGCCTGACCTTAGAAGATAGACACACAAATCATTAACTAGAACTTAGAGTGTGGAACACTTTACAGCAATACCTTGTAATAAATAATAATAGAGAGTGGGGCACAAAGGAGGGAGTGCTTTGTTCTTTCTTGTTTGTGAGGAAAGAATTCATGCCAGAGGTGATTTTAGTGCTAAATATTGGAGGGATAGGATTATTTATCAGGCTGAACAGGAAAAAAAAAAAAAGGAAGAAGAAACAGCCCAGGTTCAGAGCCCAGTAAGGAGCACCAAGTATGTGGGACTGGAGCAGAGGGGTCGTGGTGCAGAAGTGAGGAGAGCAGGAGGTGCATCTTGGTTCAGATTCTTGGTCCAGTCTTGTCTAGGGTCGTACATTGCTATTTCTGGAAGTGTCAACTTTTTCCTGGCAGCATTGCGGAATCATCAAAGGTGGAATAAATGCTTAAGTCACTGTCTTAAGGTATGTGAAAAGAAAGCAGGGAGAAGCCCAGTGGCTGTTGAAATAATCGAGGTAGACATAATGAGGACCAGACCTAAGGTGATGATGGCGGGAAAGGAGAGGAGAGGATGGATTTGAGAATCACTTAGGAGAAAGAATTGTTTGCTGATTTGGTGGAAAGTGGGAGGGGAGTAAGAGGGAAGAAGAAGAAAGGTGACTCTTGATGTTTCTCGTTGGGAAGATTCACTGTCTGAGGGTGTCATGCATCGGGATGGAAAACAGCAGAGGAGCAAGTTTGGAGAGACAATAGTGAGTTCAGTTTGAAGTAAAGTTGGGGTGCCTGTGGGCACTCAGCTGATCTTGAGAGACCCAGACCCCAGGAGAGAAGTCAGGGTTGGAGACGTGTATTGTGGAGGGACTGGAACTGGTGGTTCCAGCCATGCAGATAGTTGAAATTCCCAGGGATGGCCCAAGGACCGACGACAACAGACAGAAGAAGGGGAGAGAGAAAGAGGACCAGGGAAATCCACGTATACAGATGATAATATTAAGCACCAGGGTTTTGGGTGTTGTTTCCGTATATTTTGTCAGAGAATTTTTACAATACCCCCTGAAATAATTATTGTTATTGTCCTTTACAGATAAACTATCTAAAGCTCAGGTAAGCAACTTGCCAAATCGCCCAGGTGTTACATAGGGAAAACTGTCAGGTGTGTCCAAGGCCACAGGAAGTTCAGGTAAAGATTAAAAATGGGAGATGAATTTGGTGATTAGGTATTTAGTTGGTAGAGTGTTCTGAAGTCTAAATCTAGGTTGTCATGGATGAATAGAATAGGAGTTGAGAAGCAGGGGCACTGAGTGGAGTGTGTGTGTGTGTGTGTGTGTCTGTACGTACACATTTGTCCATGGAGGAATATTTTTTGTGTATCATGGTAACTAGAGCTTATATTTTAGTTGAGAGTAGTGGAGGGGAAGCGACTGAAGGTAGAAGAGAGAATAACTAAGGGAGTAAGGTTCCAGAAAAGATAGGGTGGCCAGGGTCTGGAGTGCAGGCTTGTCTCGGGAGGGAATAGGGACGTTCATTCCTTTGAGACAGGAGAGGAGGAGGGAAAGACACTTGCGACTGTGGATGAGTATGCAAGTGGAGGCTGCGAGGAAGTTGAGAAGGTTCCTTCCTGATGGCTTGGGTTTTCTCCATGAGATAGGAGCAAATGAATTCTGCTGAGAGCGAGGGGACCTTGAGAAGACAGTCGAAAGTGAGTTCACAGTTAACTTGGGTAAAGGAGCTCACTGATTTAGGACAAGTAATAGTCCTGTATCATTGAGGGCCCAGCTGGGCTTTTGTCAGTGAGGATTAGATGCTGGTGGTGGTGTTTTTTGTTTGTTTGTTTGTTTTTCTGGTTGATAGAGGAAGATGAATACCATGAATGACCTGTTTTTTTTTTTTACATCTTTATTGGAGTATAATTGCTTTACGATGGTGTGTTAGTTTCTGCTTTATAACAAAGTGAATCAGTTATACATATACATATGTTCCCATATCTCTTCCCTCTTGCGAGTCCCTCCCTCCCACCCTCGCTATCCCACCCCTCTAGGTGGTCACAAAGCACGGAGCTGATCTCCCTGTGCTATGTGGCTGCTTCCCACTAGCTATCTATTTTAGTTTGGTAGTGTATATATATGTCCATGCCACTCTCTCCCTTTGTCACAGCTTACCCTTCCCCCTCCCCATATCCTCAAGTCCATTTTCTGGTAGGTCTGTGTCTTTATTCCCGTCTTACCCCTAGGTTCTTCAGGACATTTTTTTTTCCTTAAATTCCATATATATGTGTTAGCATACGGTATTTGTATTTCTCTTTCTGACTTACTTTACTCTCTATGACAGACTCTAGGTCCATCCATCTCATTACAAATAGCTCAGTTTCATTTCTTTTTATGGCTGAGTAATATTCCATTGTATATATGTGCCACATCTTCTTTATCCATTCATCCGATGATGGTCACTTAGGTTGTTTCCATCTCCAGGCTATTGTAAATAGAGCTGCAATGAACATTTCGGTACATGACTCTTTTTGAATTATGGTTTTCTCAGGGTATATGCCCAGTAGTGGGATTGCTGGGTCATATGGTAGTTCTATTTGTAGTTTTTTAAGGAACCTCCATACTGTTCTCCATAGTGACTGTACCAATTCACATTCCCACCAGCAGTGCAAGAGTGTTCCCTTTTCTCCACACCCTCTCCACCATTTGTTGTTTCTAGATCTTTTGATGATGGCCATTCTGACTGGTGTGAGATGATATCTCATTGTAGTTTTGATTTGCATTTCTCTAATGATTAATGATGTTGAGCATTCTTTCATGTGTTTGTTGGCAGTCTGTATATCTTCTTTGGAGAAATGTCTGTTTAGGTCTTCTGCCCATTTTTGGATTGGGTTGTTTGGTTTTTTGTTATTGAGCTGCATGAACTGCCTATAAATTTTGGAAATTAATCCTTTGTCAGTTGCTTCATTTGCAAATTTTTCTCCCATTCTGAGGGTTGTCTTTTGGTCTTGTTTATGGTTTCCTTTGCTGTGCAAAAGCTTTGAAGTTTCATTAGGTCCCATTTGTTTATTTTTGTTTTTATTTCCATTTCTCTAGGAGGTGGGTCAAAGAAGATCTTGCTGTGAATTTATGTCATAGAGTGTTCTGCCTATGTTTTCCTCTAAGAGTTTGATAGTTTCTGGCCTTACATTTAGGTCTTTAATCCATTTTGAGTTTATTTTTGTGTATGGTGTTAGGGAGTGATCTAATCTCATACTTTTACATGTACCTGTCCAGTTTTCCCAGCACCACTTATTGAAGAGGCTGTTCTTTCTCCACTGTACATTCCTGCCTCCTTTATCAAAGATAAGGTGACCATATGTGTGTGTTTATCTCTGGGCTTTCTATCCTGTTCCATTGATCTATCTTTCTGTTTTTGTGCCAGTACCATACTGTCTTGATTACTGTAGCTTTGTAGTATAGTCTGAAGTCTGGGAGCCTGATTCCTCCAGCTCCGTTTTTCGTTCTCAAGATTGCTTTGGCTATTTGGGGTCTTTTGTGTTTCCATACAAATTGTGAAAGTTTTTGTTCTAGTTCTGTGAAAAATGCCAGTGGTAGTTTGATAGGGATTGCATTGAATCTGTAGATTGCTTTGGGTAGTAGAGTTATTTTCACAATGTTGATTCTTCCAATCCAAGAACATGGTATATCTCTCCATCTATTTGTATCATCTTTAATTTCTTTCATCAGTGTCTTATAATTTTCTGCATACAGGTCATCAGTGTCTTATAATTTTCTGCATATAGGTAGGTTTATTCCTAGATATTTTATTCTTTTTGTTGCAATGGTAAATGGGAGTGTTTTCTCGATTTCACTTTCGGATTTTTCATCATTAGTGTATAGGAATGCCAGAGATGTCTGTGCATTAATTTTGTATCCTGCTACTTTACGAAATTCGTTGATTAGCTCTAGTAGTTTTCTGGTAGCATCTTTAGCATTCTCTATGTATAGTATCATGTCATCTGCAAACAGTGACAGCTTTACTTCTTGTTTTCCGATTTGGATTCCTTTTATTTCCTTTTCTTCTCTAATTGCTGTGGCTAAAACTTCCAAAACTATGTGAATAAGAGTGGTGAGAGTGGGCAACCTTGTCTTGTTCCTGATCTTAGAGGAAATGCTTTCAGTTTTTCACCATTGAGGATGATGTTGGCTGTGGGTTTGTCACATATGGCATTTATTATGTTGAGGAAAGTTCCCTCTATGCCTACTTTCTGCAGGGTTTTTATCATAAATGGGTGTTGAATTTTGTCGAAAGCTTTCTCTGCATCTATTGAGGTAACCATATGGTTCTTCTCCTTCAGTTTGTTAATATGTTGTATCACATTGATTGATTTGCGTATATTGATGAATCCTTGCATTCCTGGAATAAACCCCACTTGATCATGGTGTATGATCCTCTTAATGTGCTGTTGGATTCTGTTTGCTAGTATTTTGTTGAGGATTTTTGTATCTATGTTCATCAGTGATATTGGGCTGTAGTTTTCTTTCTTTGTGACATCCTTGTCTGGTTTTGATATCAGGGTGATGGTGGCCTCATAGAATGATTTTGGGAGTGTTCCTCCCTCTACTATATTTTGGAAGAGTTTGGGAAGGATAGGTGTTCGCTCTTCTCTAAATGTTTGATAGAATTCTCCTGTGAAGCCATCTGGTCCTGGGCTTTTGTTTGTTGGAAGATTTTTAATCACAGTTTCAATTTCAGTGCTTGTGATTGGTCTGTTCATATTTTCTCTTTCTTCCTGGTTCAGTCTTGGCAGGTTGTGCATTTCTAAGAACTTGTCCGTTTCTTCCAGGTTGTCTATTTTATTGGCATAGAGTTGCTTGTAATAATCTCTCATAATCTTTTGTATTTCTGCAGTGTCAGTTGTTACTTCTCCTTTTTCATTTTTATTCTATTGATTTGAGTCTTCTCCCTTTTTTTCTTGATGCGCCTGGCTAATGGTTTATCAATTTTGTTTATCTTCTCAAAGAACCAGTTTTTAGTTTTATTGATCGTTGCTATTGTTTTCTTCATTTCTTTTTCATTTATTTCTTCTGATGTTTATGATTTATTTCCTTCTGCTAACTTTGGGGTTTTTTTGTTCTTCTTTCTCTAATTGCTTTAGGTGCAAGGTTAGGTTGTTTATTCGAGATGTTTCCTGTTTCTTAAGGTACGATTGTATTGCTATAAACTTCCCTCTTAGAACTGCTTTTGCTGCATCCCATAGGTTTTGGGTCATCGTGTCTCCATTGTCATTTGTTTCTAGGTATTTTTAAATTTCCTCTTTGATTTCTTCAGTGATCACTTCGTTATTAAGTAGTGTATTGTTTAGCCTCCATGTGTTTGTATTTTACAGATCTTTTCCTGTAATTGATATCTAGTCTCATAGCGTTGTGGTCGGAAAAGATACTTGATACAATTTCAATTTTCTTAAATTTACCAAGGCTTGATTTGTGGCCCAAGATATGATCTATCCTGGAGAATGTTCCATGAGCACTTGAGAAAAATGTGTGTTCTGTTGTTTTTGGATGGAATGTCCTATAAATATTCAGTCCATCTTGTTTAATGTATAATTTAAAGCTTCTGTTTCCTTATTTATCTTCATTTTGGATGATCTGTCCATTGGTGAAAGTGGGTGGTTAAAGTCCCCTACTATGAATGTGTTACTGTTGATTTCCCCTTTTATGGCTGTTAGTGTTTGCCTTATGTATTGAGGTTCTCCTATGTTGGGTACATAAATATTTACAATTGTTATATTTTCTTCTTGGATCGATCCGTTGATCATTATGTAGTGTCCTTCTTTGTCTCTTCTAATAGTCTTTATTTTAAAGTCTATTTTGTCTGATATGAGAATTGCTACTCCAGCTTTCTTCTGATTTCCATTTGCATGGAATATCTTTTTCAATGCCCTTACTTTCAGTTTTTATGTGTCTCTAGGTTGAAGTGGGTCTCTTGTAGACAGCATATATATGGGTCTTGTTTTTGTATCCATTCAGCCAATCTGTGTCTTTTGGTGGGAGCATTTAATCCATTTACATTTAAGGTAATTATCGATATGTATAGTCCTATTCCCATTTTCTTAATTGTTTTGGGTTTGTTATTGTAGGTCTTTTCCTTCTCTTGCGTTTCTTGCCTAGAGAAGTTCCTTTAGCATTTGTTGTAAAGCTGGTTTGGTGGTGCTGTACTCTCTCAGCTTTTGCTTGTCTGTAATGGTTTTAATTTCTCCATCAAATCTGAATGAGATCCTTGCTGGGTAGAGTAATTTTGGTTGCAAGTTTTTCTCCTTCATCACTTTAATATGTCCTGCCACTCCCTTCTGGCTTGCAGAGTTTCTGCTGAAAGATCAGCTGGTAACCTTATGGAGATTCCCTTGTGTGTTATTTGCTGTTTTTCCCTTGATGCTTTTAATATGTTTTCTTTGTATTTAATTTTTGACAGTTTGATTAATATGTGTCCTGGTGTATTTCTCCTTCAATTTATCCTGTATGGGACTCTCTGTGCTTCCTGGACTTGATTAACTATTTCCTTTCCCATATTAGGGAAGTTTTCAACTATAATCTTTTCAAATATTTTCTCAGTCCCTTTCTTTTTCTCTTCTTCTTCTGGAACTCCTATAATCCGAATGTTGGTGTGTTTAATGTTGTCCCAGTGGTCTCTGAGACTGTCCTCAGTTCTTTTCATTTTTTTTCTTTATTCTGCTGTGCAGTAGTTATTTCCACTATTTTATCTTCCAGGTCACTTATCCATTCTTCTGCCTCAGTTATTCTGCTATTGATCCCTTCTAGAGTATTTTACATTTCATTTATTGTGTTGTTCATCATTGCTTGTTTCTTCTTTAGTTCTTCTAGGTCCTTGTTAAATGTTTCTTGCATTTTGTCTATTCTATTTCCAAGATTCTGGATCATCTTTACTATCATTATTCTGAATTCTTTTTCAGGTAGAGTGCCTATTTCCTCTTCATTTGTTAGGTCTGGTGGGTTTTTATCTTGCTCTTTCATCTGCTGTGTGTTTTTCTGTCTTCTCATTTTGCTTATCTTACTGTGTTTGGGGTCTCCTTTTTGCAGGCTGCAGGTTCGTAGTTCCCGTTGTTTTTGGTGTCTGTCCCCAGTGGCTAAAGTTGTTTCAGTGTGTTGTGTAGGCTTCCTGGTGGAGGGGACTAGTGCCTGTGTTCTGGTGGTGAGGCTGGATCTTGTCTTTCTGGTGGGCAGGTCCACGTCTGGTGGTGTGTTTTGGGGTGTCTGTGGACTTATTATGACTTTAGGCAGCCTCTCTGCTAATGGGTGCAGTTGTGTTCCTGTCTTGCTAGTTGTTTGGCATAGGGTGTCCAGCACTGTAGCTTCCTGGTCGTTGAGTGAAGCTGGGTGCTGGTGTTGAGAGGGAGATCTCTGGGAGATTTTCGTTGTTTGGTGTTATGTGGAGCTGGGAGGTCTCTTGTGGACCAGTGTCCTGAAGTTGGCTCTCCTGCCTCAGAGGCACAGCACTGACTCCTGGCTGGATCACCAAGAGCCTTCCATCCACGCGGCTCAGAATAAAAGGTAGAAAAAGGAGAAAGAAAGAAAGGAAGGAAGGAAAGAAAAAGAGAAGATAAAATAAAGTTATTAAAATAAAAATTATTAAGAAAAAAATTGTTTTTAACAAAGCAAAAAAAACAGGACAGATAGAACCCTGTGGCAAATGGTGGAAGCAAAGCTATACAGACAAAATCTCACACAGAAGCATACACATACACACTCACAAAAAGTGGAAAAGGGGAAAAAATCATAACTCTTGCTCTCAAAATCCACCTCCTTAATTTGGAATGATTCGTTGTCTATTCATGTATTCCAAAGATGCAGGGTACATCAGGTTGATTGTGGAGCTTTAATCCGCTGCTTCTGAGGCTGCTGGGAGAGATTTCCCTTTCTCCGGTACAATGATTCCAACCCACTGTCCGCACGACTGTCGCAGCTTCAGCCGCCGGGGCCCCTCCAGAGCTGGCAGCCTCAGTGCGGCCGCCCTCCCCTCGGGCTCCGGGGCAGTTCCGTGACAGCGGAGGGAAGAGACCCCGAGCCGGGAGTTCCAGCTCTGCCCATGAATGACCTTTTAAACTAAAACACACAGCCCTTGCCTGAAATGTTAAGTTTAGATGGTGATTTAAGGAAGCTTCAGGATGTTGGGTCCGGGGCAGGGTGTGGAGGGAAATAAGATAGAGGGAACAAAAATTGAACTTAGGGACCTGTGTTCTAGTCTTAGTTCTTCCAGTAACAGAGAATGGGTTTAGGGAAGTCAGCTAATCTCTCTGAGCCTCAGTTTCCTCATCTTTCACTGGAGGAAGTTACTCTTCATGTCCCCCAAGTCTCTTGTAACTCTTAGGACTTCTGTGAGACTTGTACATCATTGGACAAAAATGAATGGACAAAAGAATAAGAGTAGTTAGATTCCTGTCGTTTATCATTCATGAGTCCTGGTAACAGCTCTAACGCCAGTGAGTATTGATAATGTGAGACTAGGACAGCCGTCAGGTGACCGTGTCCAGGTCTCTGCCACTGGGCAGCACCTGGCAATGGGAGAGAGGTAGCAAGTCAGGAAAGGGGGAACAGAGCATGGGGCTATAATGGGAGTTTGGCAAGGGGCAGACAGGGTGGGTTTACTGTGTGCCACGGCTCCCTGAGACATTATTTCGTAAGGGTGGTCACAGTCTTTGCGTTCATCATCTACATTGTTTCTTTCCCTATATGACTGCATTTTATTTTCACTGGGTTTATTTCTCCCTCTTAGTTAAAAGTGTGCCATGTGGGAGAGAATTCAACAGTTGAAGAAGGTTAAGCGTTATTTGTAGCATCTTACCGTAAATGTCCTTTCTCCTTCCCATCTCCTTCATTACACCTTGCTTTTCTTTGCCCGTAGAGAAATCAGAAACAGTTTGAAGCATTTCATCACTCTTCTCAGTTAGCTATGTTCTTCCCCTGGAAAGTTGATTCTTCAAAGCCATTAACTGTTTCTGTCTCCTGTTAAGAGCAGGGATGGCATCTTAAAGCCCAGGAGGGTGTGTGACCCTAGCATTAAAGGGGAATCCAGATCAGGTGAGTGACTCAGAGATTACTGTAGTAATTTAACACGCCTGAGCAGGTGATAGGACACGCTTTGTAAAATTAAACCTTTAATATTTCTCTATGCTGTTACATATTTGAGAGAAACTTGGGCATTTCCTTTTGTCTTCATTAAGCTATTGCACAACTTAATGCTTGGAAAATTCTTCACAGGAAGAAACAGGGTGTAACAGTTCGTGTGAGGCATTTTTTGAAAATTCGCCTTTTTAGTTAGCTTAAGTCTGAGAATATTCTCTCCACCCCCCTGCTCTAATTTCTTTCAGAAAGTGTTAATATCTCCACATAACTAAATATTCTTCAAAGTGAGACATACTTAAAAAATTAAAACCATTTAGACACAAAAATAAAACGTAGTCTATAAATGTGTTCTTCCATTTCCTGAGAAACAACAGGAAGGATTTGCTTTCTCAAAATAAACTAAGTAGCCTGACTGTGAACTCAGAGTAGTAGAGATCAAAGATTCCAGCATCATCACACAATGGGAAATTTGCAGTCTTTTTTTCTAACCTCGGAAAATCAAGTCTAATACTTTTTTTTTTTGAAACACAAGGAACCAGGATGTGTATATACAATTTGGAAACATACCTTTGACATATGTGAAATTGTGTAACCTAAATATGTCTAGGAGAGTCTTATTTCCAAGATGTATTTGATCAGTATGGGCATGTTAGACATGCAACCATGGAAAGTGTCCTTCAGCATTAAACTTAGAATGGAGAAAAACCAACTGAGTTTCTATATATCCATATAGCGTCTAAACTTGAACTTGCTAGGTTAGTGAATTATTTCATAGCTTGGCTAGTAAGAAAAGTTTAGCAGCTCATGCTGACCATGGAACTACACTGAAGAAGGAATCTGCTATGATAATCATAATAATAATAGTATATGAATTCCCAGGCAAGAATAGGGACATTTGTTAATATTTTCCTACTTCCAGAAACGAGGAGTGGGAGCCCATTTTAAAGAAAGGAAATCAGTTGTGTTATGGTTGCCAGATTTTTGTTTCTGAGCTATCAGAAAGATTAGGGAGAAAATATGTGTTATTCATCTGTCATTAATTTGTAGGCTCAAAGAATATACAATTTGATATTTCTTAAATATAACATGGGTCAACATTTTGAAATGTTTAACAGTGTTTATATGTATTGGGGAAATTATGTTTACATTGAGAACTTTATAGACTTTCTCAATAGACTAGTTTTTTTTCTTTGTCTTTCAAGAAAAGATAGAAAAACATCTCAAAGTAGTAGACAGCCCATGATCTCAGTTTCTTTCTCAGTCTCTTTATTTTTAACCTAAGTCTTTTATATTTACAGTGGGTCTCTTGTAGATAACAAATACGGGGTCTTTTTTAAATCTTCTCTGACAATCTGTGTCTTTTAATTGGTATATTTAAATGATTCACATGTGATTATTGATATAGTTGGATTAATATCTACAATGTTTGTCCAACTGTTTTCTATTTGTTGCATTTGTTCTTTGTTTCTTTTTTCCTCTTCTTTTTCTGCCTTCTGTGGTTTTAAGTGCACATTTTATATGGTTCTATTTTGTCTCCTCTTTTAGCATTTATTTCCTTTACAGAATTTTTTAGTCCTGACCCTGGAGGTCACAATTGATCTCTCACTTTCTTAAACAGCAACAACAAAAACAAAACATCTGTGTGTGTATGCATAGAAAAAAATTTGGAACGATATATACCAAGACATTAAGAGTAGTTTTATGTCTGAGTATTAGGATTGTAGATGATTTTTACTTTTTTTTTATAGTTTTATGTATTATCTGATTTTTTAAAATAACAAACAAGTATTGCTTTTATAATCAGAAACAACGAGGCTCTTTTCATTTTGAAGAAAAGGAAAAGGCAAATCAGAGCAGAACAAGCTGAAAATCTCCCATGGTTCTGAAATTTATACCCTTTCTCTGCTTCTAGCTTGAGGTAAGCACATTGTCCCACTACACCAGCACTCCACAGGTAGGAAATAGGAAGGGGCTTCGCTGCTTCTCACCTTGCCCTGGGAAGATTGTCAATTCTTGTCCTCTACCATCTGTGCCTGTACAATGAGAATGAACCTTCTGAATGACTTAGCATCAATTCACCCTGTGGTTTGACATAAAAAAGTTTTCCATCTAATACAGAGTAAACCAAAACCCTCTATTTCTGCATAATTAAGTTTTCCTCTACATGGAATGTCTCTATGCCTCTTAACCGTCTTTCAAAAAATAATAAGCAGAATAAGAACACTCGAAAACTAGTTTAAAGTATAGCTTTCCATGTAAAACTTGTAATAGTTCTTATGGTTTGCTGGTATGAAACCTGTTCTCTTTTTGGGCAGGGTGGGGAGGGGAGTGTTTAGGGCTGGTACCTATGGTAATAGGTGAAGATATTGTAACTAGTGTGAGGCTGTTGTTCTGTCTGGATTTGGGGGAATTCAGTCCCCCTTGTGAAGTTTTAGAGAAAATTATCACTCCTGTTCTTGCATTGTTAATTATATCCTCTGAATTTACTTGTGCATGTAAACCAAACCCAATTAAGGTTTAGGAAAGTTGCATGGCTCAGTGCAAACAGATGAAATGTAGATTTTTTTAAAAAATGGTTTTTAGTACCAAGTCACCTGCCGGGTGTTTTCAAGAAAGTCATAAATTTTGTAAATACTGCAGTTTGTTAGCCTGTATAATTGGGACTATTATCTTTTGCTGCCTAACTGGTGCATTCAAGTAAACAAAAGACAAGTGAAGCTTTTTGTGTCTTCTGAAAGAAGAGAGTCTAAAAAAAGCAAACTCTTTTTTCTCTGCTTCCGAGTGAAAACCTATATAGTTCTCCATTTTAATGTATCTTATTATACGTGTCAGGAAATTTTATTTAAGTTTAGAAATGAAGTAGCAGTCATATTCTGTTTAAAGCTAATAGAATTATACATTTTGATATATACAAAAAAATTAGAAAAGTTATGAAATAAGTGTAAAAAAGAATTCATTCACAATATATTATTGCAACTGTGTTAAAATAGATACAAATTTTGAAGGAAATGCAAAAATATAAATATTGCTATTTAAGGAATTATAAGTAAAATTTAACAAACTTTCTTTATAATATTCTGGTGTTAGATATTTTACAAGAAGTAGAGAAGTCAGAAATCAGAAATCTCTGGGATGCTTACTAAGATAAGTTGGAAAAGGTATTGAATTTTTATATTTGCAGTATAAACCATATTAGTAGACTGTTCAGTAGATGTGGGGAGTAAGGTAAGTAATCTGACTGTTTTTTTAAACTCATTTCTGAATGAGAGGCTTGATACATGGAGATATTAGTGGAGAAACAATGATGAAAAGTCCAGGGCTTGTTACTACGTTAGTGCATTTATTTAAGCATTATCTCTGTTGGCTTGGTGCCTTTGACCTGCTGCTGCTGGTCCTTTTACTCTGGTTTTAACTTGTCAAAGTCTACATTGTAACCTGCTCTCTGCCTTTTTGTTCCTCAGGTACAGCTGTGAAAATTACTTAAGTGAGAAATGGTCTGGGGGTGAGAATTGTGAATGGAGGAAAGAAATAATCCTCTCATTATTTAAACACAGGGAAGGAGGATTATCTGCAGCCCTAGCTTTCACCCCAAAAGAGCTGATAGTATAATAGGTCATCTTTGCTTTTATAAATGTAAACCATATGCTTTAATAACTACTCTTAGGAAAAAGTCAAGAGGCACTAATTTTGAGCTACCTTTTCATCCTTTTATTTCATGATGATTCCTCTATGTGTTTCCTTAATCATTTGCTCTTTGAAAGAAGTATGAGCTTGTGATCAGTCCTGCCACAAAGACCCAGTATGAGATCTAGATATTAGAATAGTGCATTGACAAAGAGGCCAACTCCAATTTTATGCTTTCAGGAAGTGGTTGTAAACAGTGAAGTGAAAATTTAAAAATTGCAGAAATGATTTTGGCAGTAACCTATAAAAATACGGAGCGTTAAAATAATCCTTATGTAATTGCCAAATTGATACACATTTTATAAATACATATAATGAATAAAACATAATATATGAAGTATTTTATGTATTTGCTAAAATAAAGTTCCCTGCCCTTTTTTTTAGTGTTTAATTCTAGATGAGTAATTCTTATGTTTCAGGAGGCAGTAACACTTAGACCGAAAAGCAACATTTTTACAACAGTTTTAAAATACACTTTACCAAGTAGTATTCCCACTTTGTGGATGGAACCTAAAAGCCAAGCAGTAAGTTTAAGTAGTAGGTCACACATTAGATGAGCTGTTCATTCCTACGTAAGCTTTCATCAGAGCTGGGAAAAAAAGCTTACAAATGTCCTACTTAAGGCAGGCTTTTTTTTTTTTTTTGCGGTACGCGGGCCTCTCACCGCTGTGGACTCTCCCGCTGCGGAGCACAGGCTCCGGACGCGCAGACCCAGCAGCCATGGCTCACGGGCCCAGCCGCTCCGCGGCACGCGGTATCCTCCCGGACCGGGGCGCGAACCCGCCTCCCCTGCATTGGCAGGCGGACTCTGAACCACTGTGCCACCAGGGAAGCCCTAAGGCAGGCTTTTATCTGAACCATTCCAAGATTAAGGGAGTGTACATTTTCAGCTTTTCTAGAAGAAATAACCTCTGCACTCTGATCTCTTTCAAACTAATCATATTTTAAAGTAAATACTTTATGCTAAAACTTAAGGCAACTGATTTCTTTCTTAATAGAAATAGATGTACATCGTCCTCTGTGAAATAACTAACCAAAGACAAGCCCACGCTCAACCTTCTCTGTAGTTAAGTTTACTAATTCCAAAGCTTGTTACCCTTACCTTACAAGTGCTATTTTTAAAAAAAGAAAATTTAGAGGATTTTTTGAGATTTAAAAAAAATTTTTTATAGGATATTTTCCTTGAAAACTTTCTAACATTTTCCATTCCTCCATTTAGTTGTTATCCATAGGGGCTTTGACAGGAAACGTCATTTGCTGCAGATGTGATGATCTCCTGGGATAAAGGCAGGTGGAAGTTGCTGGGAGACAGACTTCAGCTTAATATGGGGAACAGATCTCCTTTAAAGCCAGGCAGAGCTGGGCTCAACTGCCTGGCACTGTCCAGGTCCCAGCACCGAGGGCACAGAGGCTGTCCATGCTTGACCAAGGGTGTAGAGAGACCTGAAACCTCCCATGGGAGCAGGCCCAGAGATGCCCTCTGAGGTCACAAAGTACATATTCAGTCACAAGCTTTGTGCTGGAAAAAACTTTGTTCAAGTACCAACTCTGCTGTGTATTGGCTGTGCAACCCTAGGAAAGTAATCTAGATTCTCTAAGCCTCAGTTTGCTCATCCTTAAAATGAGGATAAAATGATGTGAGGCTTATCATGTGAATTTAGATCAATAGATCTAAAGCACTTGGTGTAGTTATTCTTTCTGATTCTGTAGCTTTTCACTCTGCCCCTTTTCTGTTCTTCTTCTGCCCTCACATTCATTCTTTTACAGTCTTTATTTTCTCTCCGGTTCTCTGCCTGTGCCCTACGGCCTAGGGATGCCCTGAGCTCCGTCGGTAGCTTTACCATCAGTGTCTGATTCCTGGGCAAATCGATGAACAGCTGGTGATCCTCTGTGTCCTTTGGATTTGGCACGAGGAACAGCACCGAAGACCTTAAAAAAGCCAAGATACGTTGCTGCGTTGGCTTTCCTGTGTGCTTTTACTATGGCGCTTCCAGCTTCACAGTGGGTGGTCATGAAAGCACTAAGTGGAGTTGGATATGGATAGAGAAAAACATTTTTATACAACAGGTTATGAAAGTAAAAATCTGTGTTGGTAGCATTTAATTTTTCCTCTATTTAAGTCTCTGTTTTGGGGTCGGGCTCCTAATTGTGAATATTATATTTGAGAGAGAAGAAGAGTATCAGAGCACAGGCTCCGGACGCGCAGGCTCAGCGGCCATGGCTCACGGGCCCAGCCGCTCCGCGGCATGTGGGATCCTCCCGGACCGGGGCACGAACCCGCGTCCCCTGCAGCGGCAGGCGGACTCCCAACCGCTGCACCACCAGGGAAGCCCCAGAAGCATTCTTTTTAACAGGAGCGCTTAACATAACTTGAGGGAATTGCTGTGGGTAATAAGGGGGCAACATAAAAAAATTATTTACTACATGCTATTTGAAGCCCCACTTGTTGACGGAGTGATAGCCCTTAGAAATGTGATGGAAACTCATTAGTACATCTTGACTAAGAGGATCTGGTTATACCATTAAAGAAGTACAGGTTATTAGAGCTGGAAGGCATCTTTGGGGCCACACAGTTCAATGATTTTCTTTTATAAATAGTGAAATGGAGAATCAGAGGCATGAAGTTTCTTGTTCCTTGAAACATAACTCTTTGTATTTAAAAAAGGCACAGCAGGGAGATGTGGCCCCTACCACCGTAGCTATTTTCTTACCTTCCACTGCAGTACTATGACTGCTGCCTCTGGGCCTGGAGTCATTTCCCTGTGGCTCAAAGATGGTCTCTACTCTGTTAGCCCTGATTGCTGAGTAATGCAGTGATGCGAAACTTCCTATGTTCTTACTCAGATTCTTTCTTTTGTTCATGTTCGATGATTTTATGAAATCTTTGGTTTATTGGATTGCTTTGGCCCAGGAATAATCTACATAGGCAAATCTTTAGACAGTTTAGTTTTCCTGTGTTTGACCGTTTTATGATCTCTTACTCTGTGCCAGGCACATTTACGTTTTTAAGTAGTTTACATGAGTTAACTCGAGGAGACAGGTATAATTATCTATACGCAGTTGTCAGATCAGAAAACTGAAGCTTACAGGGCTTTGGCATTTGTTCCAGATTCTACCATTTGTAAGCTAGAACTAGATGCCAGGACAGTTTTTCGGACCATATGTTCATCATCTCTGCCTTGTCTACATTTTCTGCTCCCCTTACTGCCTGTGTAACGGGGAACAGGGCGTAGAATTGAAGATCTCATGGCAAATGATCCAAAGAGGATCATCTGGCCTAGCCTCTTGGCTACCAACAAATGAGGTATGATATCATACGTGAGGCATCCGAGGCCTTGTTTTTATTTATTTATTTTTTTTGGTTTGGTATTTCAAAGTAAAAGTGGTCTTTTAGTTTTTCATTATTATAGAAGTAGTAAATCCTCATTGTTAGAAAGTATGAAAATATAAGAAATAATGGAGAAAATTAAAATATTCTTTATAGCTCTGATGATTAAAAGTGGGCTCAGGGCTTCCCTGGTGGCGCAGTGGTTGAGAGTCTGCCTGCCGATGCAGGGGACACGGGTTCGCGCCCCGGTCGGGGAAGATCCCACATGCCACGGAGCGGCTGGGCCCGTGAGCCATGGCCGCTGAGCCTGCGCGTCCGGAGCCTGTGCTCCACAACGGGAGAGGCCACAATAGTGAGAGGCCCGCGTACTGCAAAAAAAAAAAAAAAAGTGTGTTCAAATCTCAGCTGTATCACTTGCTAGCACTGTTTGACTTTGGGTAAATTTTATAGCCAAAATTTCCATGCCTCAGTTCCCTGTGCATAAAACAAGAATAGTCATAGTGCCTGCCTCGTGCAGTAGTTAGGATTAAGTGGGTTTTTATTTGTGAGGCATTAGAATAGTGCCTGACACATAATAAGAATGACATGAGTGTTGATTAAGTAAATGATCACCCATGTCAGTAGTCTTCCCGTCTGCGGCCCCTGGGGAAGGAAGTAGAGGTAGACCCAGAAGGTAGATTGTGCAGTGCCGTGAATGGATAAATGGGCCAAGTTGTGTGGAGACAGGCAGGAGAGAGTGGCCCAAGACCCTCTGCTTCTATTTGCTTCCTTAGTAATCCTAATAAAGTGGCACATTAATAAAGGTCTGTCTCTCACTTTCATGATAATAAAAATGATTCTCCTCTTTCTACTCCTTGCTTTTAGGGAGCCCACAGAAGCCAAGCCTGTTTATTTGACATTTTTCTCTTGTAGGCTATGCCAGACATGAATTTCCTTTCATGTGATATTTTCTGTGGTCTGTGTTAGTTTAGTTCTTCCTTTGTTTTCTTGTGCTTTGGTGTGAAGAAGATGCCCTGTTTATAGAGCCTTGGTGTCTTTCATGTATAATGCATTCTTAAGCTAACTCTAGTTGCTCTGCCCCTTTGAGATTTTTAAACTGCTTTGTTCCGGTTTCTAAGCATTTCTGAAATATTAAGAATGTTCATGAGGGTGTGGGTCATGGGAAAACTTTTCCCAGAGTTGTTTGTTCTTAGCAGATTGTGAATTTGCATGGAGAGGTTTAATGCTGGGTTAAATTCTGCCAGGTGCATTGGTCACTTGAGCTTGAATTCCCAGTTCTGTTGATATTTAAATCCATGTTTCTAAGGCATTAAGTGCAGAGTGGGAGCCTCTTAAACCTAAGTACCTATGTTGCCTATTGTCCCATCAAAGAAAGGTCTTAAGTAGTGCTTGGGTTTACATTGAAGCACCTTGTCAATAGTAAGTATCAAAAGATGTGTCTGTTCTCAGATTTTTGTCTTTGAACCAAGACTTTCCAAAAAGAACACAGACTTGTTTTGAATATTGCCGCCTCTGGGTGTGAGTGATTATGCAAGTCCGTAGTATTTTGTTAAACTATTCATAATAGATGCAGAGGTATGAAATTGCAAGAAAAACAAAAATACTTTTTCAAACAGCTTGTACAAAGCAGCCTTTGAATGCAGGTGGTCCTCAGCTTACAAGGATTTGCAATTGTTCCTCCTTCTGGTGAAAGACACCATCCACCGTTCCCACTTGGCCATTTTCCATGATATAGCCTTCTCGTTTAACTCCAACCTGCAGTGAATTGCCAAGTTTTCTCAATTCTATCTTAAACTTAAATTCTTACATTTTATCCATTATGTCTTAAAACTCTCCAGTGTGCTGCGGCAGTGCAGAACTCCTGTGAGGCCACCGTCCTGTCTCGCCTGGCCTGCTGAAGCGGCCTCCAGCTGCCCTCTCTGACCTTGACCTCCAGTGCTCTGCACACGCTGAAGTCCGAGGGGTTTTTGTAAAACAAAGCTCAATGTCATTGACCTGTGTAAAACCCTCCAGTGACTTATTGCCCTCAGAACTCCTGCCTAAGGAGTTAAAAGCCAGACCCCAGGAGGAGTCTTCAAGACCTTGCAAGAGGAAGTCCCTGCCTCTATCTGGAATCTACAGCTATTGCCCTGCCTCACCCCACAGCATACTCCAGACTCACACTCCCCTTGCAGCCTCACAGAATTTCTTTCTGTTCCTCTAATCTGCTGTGCTTTCATGACGACAGCCTTAAGGGTGTGTCTGATGTCAAGAAGGCTCTTTCCCCCTCTGCTGCTTCACTTTTGTCTAGCTAACTCCTATTTCTTCCCTTTTTTCTTAACTTAAATGTCATATCCTTCAGGAAGTCCTTTTTACCCCCTGAACTAAATGAAGTCCCCTTGCCATTTGTTTCTGTAGTACCTTCTACCTCTCTGGCATTTCACTTGTTACATTCGTGTGCCTTTTCTAATAGATTCTAAGCCCCCTGAAGGCATAGACATGTCTGTCTTGTTCCACACTGTATCCTAGTACCTAGCACCCAGTAGGATCTTGAATGTTTTTTGAATGAATGAACATGTTCCACATCACCCCCATATTATTATTTATAGTAGCGTTTGTCAAACAGCCCACACATGCATTTCAGCTAACTCCTTCCGTTGGCTTAAATTAGCTTAGCTTAATTGTACTAAATATGTACAAACATGAAGTAAAATATATACTTCTTATGCTTATAGCTTTTATACCACTATTAAAACATTTTTAAAATCACCGATAAATGCAAACAATATTTTAAACCATTAAAATTTAAATTAAACTTGATGAATGCATTTTTTGCTGAGACTGAGTCACCTATGTCGATTTTTTTAAATTACTATAAAGTTGTTGCCTCGGGTCCTAATATATACTTAATGCATAAGAGTCTTTTGATTTTGATAATAGTAGTGCAAAAAATACCTGTTGGCAATAAATGTGTTATTCAGAAGCACATTATGGACTTGAAGGCCTTGCTTGCTGTCATCTCAGGACCATCAGCTGGCAGCTGTGCCAGTGAGCAGTCCTTGAATTACAATTTTAATGATTTTAATGATTTCCAGTTTCCTTGCTAGTACAGTCAGTGTCTTGTACATTCAGAGATAAGGCTAGCATTCCAGAGTTACTGAAATCAGCATCAAGCATACATCTAATTCAATGATTGCTAGAATCAGAAACAGGAATATAATGTTTGTGAATTTTAGTTCTTACAGATGTGGACAATTTTCACAGTTTCAGCACACAGCCAAGTGTCAGACTGCTGGAGGAAGTCAGTAGATAGTAGAAACGACTCATTTACATTGTTCTGAACATAACTCCTTTTCTTATCATTGCCTCCTCTTTGTAAATTTTTGAACCACTAAAACAAAACCTTTGTTATAATACCTGCATGCCATTGTGAAGACATTATTATGAATGCCTTAATGTCTTTTGACCTTCATTTGGTATGATGTCATCAATTGTGTCCAGTCTACCTCTGTCCTTTCCTTACTAGCCTGTAGCAATTAATATAGTACTTCACTGCCTGTCATTCCATGGTGTCATGAAATCAAAGTCTTACTCGATGATCAATAAGTAAGTGTCTTAAATTGACCTTTATCATTGTCATGTGTGTGCCTGCCCGCACTCTGTAAGCGTTGCTGGTAAGGATCACCCAGTGCCACTGTAATCATAAATGCATACCTGGGCACTGTGTTGGTAAAGGGTTGGTTCAGATGATCCAGTGTGAAGTTATATCAGTTTCTTTCAGATGAACCCTGAAATGAAAACACAGGACTGAAAGATTATTTTGGAGAAGTCACAGATTCTTGAGTGTATCTGTGGGTCTGTATCTGTGAGACCCCCATTTGAGAATATTTGCTTATAGCGTTCACAGCAGACCATGTACAAACCATAGCCAGATCATTGTGTTTGTGGAGATGTTCTGGTTTATGTGGGTCAGTCATTCCCTTGGTTCTCTACCTCTCTCTAGCCGGCTAGCCTGTCCCTGCATCTTACCAAGCCCCTTTTTGGTGAGAGGATGGAGAAGCCTTGTTTTCTGGTCTCTCTAAGGCCTTAGAGGCTCTCTGTTAGAGTCTCTTTCTGGCTATTTGTGGTTCCTTAGGTAACTCTGAAGCCCTATCCCTCAGGAGCATGGAGCACCTGTTGAGGAGAGAGTATAGTAAGAACATAGCAGAGGGGGTAGGGAAGGCAATGAGGATTTCAAATATATCAGATCCTTACACTTAACATTAAAAGGAAAAATTGGTGCAAATTTTGCTGATGTAGACCCCAAAGTTGTAGCCGTTTTATTACACATGGCTTTAGCCTAAGGACCTAGAAGTCACTTACTTTTTTTGCATGTATAATTTTAATAGCTTTACTGAGATAACATTCATATACATACATTTGGCCCAATGAAAGCGTACTCTTCAGTGGTGGTAAGTACATTCACAGAGTTGAGCAAACCATCACCACAATCAATTTTAGAATAGTTCATCACCTCAAAAGAAACCCTGTATCCATTACAAGTGATTCCCATTCTCCCCAATCCCCCTAGCCCCTGGCAACTACCAGTCTACTTTCTGTCTCTGTAGATTTGCGTCTTCTGGACATTTAAATAGTATCATATAATATGAGGTCCTTCATGACTGGCTTCTTTCACTAAGCATAATGTTTTAAAGGTCAGCCACGTTGTAATGTGTCAGTATTTCATTTCTTTTTTCTTTGCCAAATATTCCATTGAATAGATAATGCCAACAGATTTTAAGTGTATTGTTCAGTAGTGTTATACTCACATTGTTGTGAAACAGATACCCAGAACTTTTTCATCTTGCAGAACTGAAACTAGATATACTTCATTTTGTTTATCCATTCTCATTTGTTGACGGCCATTTGCATTATTTTCCACTTTGGGGCTGTTGTATATAATGTTATGAATATTTGTGTACAAGTTTATGTGTGGACATACGTTTTCATTTTTCTTGGTGTATACCTAGGAGCAGAATTGATGGGTCATATGGTAGTTCTGGATTTAACATTTTGAGGAACTGCCCAACTGTTTTCCAAAGTGGCGGCACCATTTTACATTTCCGTCAGCCACATATGAAGATTCAAGTTCTCCACATTCTGGCCAACACTTATTATTTTCTGTCTTTTTGATTATAGCCATCTTAGTCGGTGTGAAGTGGTATCTCATTGTGATCTTTATTTGCATTTCTCCTATGATTAATGATGTAGAACATCTTTTCATGTGAAGACATTTAGTTAAACCAATTTTTTTTCTTAAAGTTTTCCTAGACTCCTGGGGTTACAGTTTAAGAAGGAAGTACACTTTTGGGGATTGGAAGATTGAGAGAAAACAACTGCCCTCATTGTGGGCTATTGGCAGGTCAGAATTTAAGTAGAAGCAGTTGAGCCCTCACATTTTCAGGGACCTACATATGGAGTCCTTGTCCATAATAAGCAAAGGAAGGAAGAAAAGGTGGAAAATGGGCCCACGTGTAAGAGATTCCCTTTCAAAGTGCTAAGCTACCAACACAACCAAGCCAAAGAATGGCCTTCAAATGGTGGGAAAATACAGTAGCCATCTTTATATTCCCCAGTATCTTGTTTGGTGTTTATCACAAATTACTTATTATTTGTTTTGGAGAAGTTGTATCCTTGAGTATGGCAGACAAACCAAGAGTTTAGAATCATAAGATATGAGAATTAGAAGCTTTACATTATATAAAATGGGGCTGTGAAGTAAAGCATCTGTAGATACAATTCATCAGTGCTACCAGACCTCCTCAGATTGCACAGATTCCTTCAAAAATATGTGCCTAATATCTCCCATGACTACCACCACACACACACGAAAGGCATTTATGAATTCAGTGATGCCAGTGAGGTTTATTTATGTCAATATATCTCACCTTATTTCCCCCCTTACATGAGGCAAATCAGTTCTTGCAGTAATAAAGAGCTAATTGTTGAGTGTCCAGGACATGCCAGGCGCTGTGCTGAAACCACATAATGTCATTGTGCCACTTGATCGACACAGCACTTGAATGAGGTCTGTCCTACTCTTATTCCCGTATTGTAGAGAAAGAAATTTAGGCTCAGCATCGTTAAGGAACTTGCCCAGTATCACACCAGCCCTAAAGAGACAGGCCAAGAGGATTCTAGGCTTCTAGCCAATGCTCTCAACCACTGAACTCCGTACAGAAAAGTCTTCCTCGTCCCACTGAGTCTTTGCAGCAGGAATTGGGAAGATGTAGAACGCGAATTTTATGTACATATTGATGCCATTTTATTTGGATGGAGATTTTGTCATCGCTCCCCTGGCCTGCTCACTGCAGGTGCAGTTGAGTGTGGCAGGAACCTCACAGGGGGTGTGGCCATGGCTGCACCTGAAGCAGGTATTGCAGTTTCGTGTGCACTTAGGAAGTTTGGACTTGATCCTAGAACTAGCAGGGGATTTTAACCTGGGAGGGTAATGATTAGATGTTCTTTTTCTTTTCTAAAGAAATGTAACTGGTGGCATTGTGGATTATAGGCTGGAGTAGGTGGAGATGGGTGGTAGGGAGTTTGGATTAAAGCTTAGATTTGGCAGTGGGGAAGAGGACCAATGTGAAAGATTTCTAAGGTGAAACCATTAGGACTTGGTAACCTTGGGGATGCAAGAGTTGAGAGATAGAGGACTTGAAGATGCTTCAAGAATTCTAGCTTAGAATACATGGGCAAGGTGCCGTATTGATGCAGAGTTGTAGGACTGGGTGAGAGATGAGGTGAGGAATATCAAAGCCAGTGGTAGACTTAGGTTCAAGGCCCCACTCTTGATGGTCTGAGAACCTTTGGGGTTCTCTTGATCTTGGGTACTTTAGTCAACTTAATTAGAAGATAAAAGAAGTTCGATTGTGTTTGCCTGCCTTTTAGTTTTTCTAGAAAATTGATGAACATTAACATTTCTTCTGGTATCAGATAGTCGTTTAAGGCAAGAAAGCATTTAGTTAACTGTTAGTGCTTTTACTAAAGTTTTCCTATGTTTTTGCAAAATTTTCTTTTCAGTAGGATTTAGAAGGGAAACTCAAGAAACAGCATTTTTTTTTACTGAGCTGGTGAGAGACATTTTAGACTCTGCTCCTCCCCAGCGGAATTCAATCTGATAATGCAGGTGTTTTCCCAGTTGTAGGTCCCAACATCCATCCCTTCCTCAGCTACAGGATTCCTCAAGATAAAGCTTTAGTTTAAGGGAAAACAGACCCTGTAGGGAGCAATGACAGGGTGGAACTAGGTACCCCTCCCAATTCAGCCTTATGAATATTTGTTCAGTTAGATCAGTTTTGAGTGAACCAGTGGTAGTCACGGTGTGTTATTCTTGGAACAATTAAATTTAGACTCGTACCTTCAATTTAGGCATAAAATTGAACTTTAATAATTCTACTTCAAAATATGTTTCTGAGATGAGATATTTAGTAATATTGCATCGTAGTGATAGATGATGAAGTTGCTTCCCGTGTTTAGTGCCTCAAGGTTGCAAAGTTATGTAAGCTGTTTACAGATAAAATGCTAGTGAAGAAAAGTTTTTTTTTTTTTTGCTCCTGCAGAAGGTACAGACCCCAAGCATTTAGTATGATGAATATCTTCAGTCTTCTCTTGCAACTGTTTTATGTTTACAGAGTCAAATTATCTTATGTATATCTAGGGTTAAATGTCACAGTTTCATGGGTGATGCAGTGTAACAAAGTTTCTATTTTGTACTTTGTTAAAGAAAGTGAGTAGATGATTACCTAAGGTTAAATTGGTATTTAGAGCCTCATTAATGATTAATTAAAAACACACAAACACACTTCTTCTAAGTGCCTGTACCTAACAGTCTTTGGGGGCTAAGATATTCAGGAGAGATCCTCTTAAACTACTCCTAAAAACTATGTTTACGCTTAGACTTAAAATATATATGAATAGAATTCAAAGTTTAGAGTTCTTAGACTATTTGCATTTATATTAATTTACATAGGGCATAATTATCTTTAGGTCTCTGATAGCACTGGAGTTCCAGTTTTTCATCAACACTCAGTTCTTTCTGCTACTTACAGGAATACTAACAAGATACTTTAACTATCATCTTGAGAGTTAATGATTTATGTCAGTTAACTTCATTTTAAAACTTTCTGGTGATTTGCAGTTGGAACATGTTGAAGACCCATAATACCTGGTTACCTGTGGTTTGGTATGGATGGTGGACAGATTTATTTCGATAACTTCAGTGGCTCTTTTCTGAAGTAAAACTCTGCTGAAAAGTAGCATGAGATATTTATATATATATATATATATATATATATTTGCTTATTGCTTCAGATGCTATCTCATATTTCTCCAGTTTTGCTTTTGGGCATCTGTAGCTTTTACCTTCTTTTGTCTTTGGGGCCATTATACCTCTGTTTACCTAGCTCAGTTCCTTGAATGATCTCTTCCTTAGTACCTGGCAATCTCTTGTAGAATTTAAAATTTATATTTTATAAGTTAGAATATGGCTTAGGTCTGTACTTAATCACTTTCCTGAGAATATATTGTCTTCAATTTAAATGAAAGTTCTTTTGCGACAGGTACACTAGTTAAAATGTAAGTTACCACTGACAGCAACCAGTATGGTGCTAACTATATGGTACTTTCATGGTAAGCACTGGTTGAATGGAGTTGCCCAGAGTGCACGATGGACAGCTTATTATCTGGAAGCAGAACATAGAGAGCATTCTGTTAGCTGCTTTCAGAGATGTTGCATATCCCTTCCAGGCCAAATCACTCATTGCCAAGACATGAAGTCTGAAACTGCCCAGAGGCAGTTAGTCACCTTTCTCTATTCTTTATGGGGGTCCTTCTACTGTAGTGACCAGAACTTTGTTCAGTTGTTTGTTACAGAAGAGTCAAGACGTGAATCAACCCAATCGTATTCTGTACCAAACACCCTAGCAGTCTGTTCTCCTTTTCCCAGCTTTGGTTTCTTCATTCCACATTTCCAAGAGAATTTCCGTAAGGATGGCCATATTGTGAGAAATATATCCAATTGATGTTGAAGGACCTCTGTGCTGTCCTTTGGAGAAACTGAACAGTATCTGTATTTAATTTCCACAGTTTGGGAGAGGATTAGTGTAGGGTTGAAATTGGGATAGAATCTTGGGAGTGTTAGGTGGGAATAGTTTGTGACCTGAGATGAATAAAGATGGTTTTTTAAGCCATATAGAAATGAGGCTTCTAGTGCAGAAGATTTACTTATTCTGTCCATACTGTGAACAGTTGTCTTGTTCTCACCAAAGGCAATTTTGTTGAAATGTTCTTAGAAACAGTGTGTACAGGCTACTGTAATCGCACAGGGGTGAGATCATAGAGACCCAGGGAACATCAAAACACTAATTCAACCGGCTGTCCTCTTTGAAAAATATTTGACCCCTTCCCTCTAACTCAACAACCCCTCAAAGCTGTCAACACAAAGTTGAAAAATAAGAAATTAAAATCGGTTTCTATATTACAGCCTTCTGGGAAGATGATGCTAGGACAGAAATATTTCTGAAAGTGTAATTACATATATACCCTTTTTATTTTCTTCTTATATTTGTAATGACCTAACACCTGGAACATTTTTGATAAGCTTGGTTCTTACAGAACTACCTCATAAAAGACAGCTGAAGGCAGTGAAGGACTAGGTGGTTATTGAAGCTCATGGCTTCTTTCCATGGCTTTTCCTTTGTGTATCACCCCATGTTCATATCCAGAATGGAATAACAGCATTGTTATGTTCCAAATGTGCTGGTTATAGTAGAACGGGGGTGTCACAGGGTCCTCTGTAAGACTGAAACTCATGATTGAAGAATTAAAATAGAAATACATCTTTGTCGTTGTGTAGGATTGGAAACTATTGAATCAAATTTATGGTGTGGTTCTTTATAATCCTCTCTGTTAAGTTTGCTAATAAAGCCCAAATGTTTACCCTTATGTTCCTAAAACCAATTTATAAGGGCAGAGTATCAGCAGTATCATAGCAAACTTAGAGTGCCTTTCAATGCTGAATGACCCAATCAGTTATTAATCTTTTCTATGGGGAATGTTTTTCCTTCATCAGCTGTCTAAAATATCTGGGAAATTATATCTTGTGGGAGTTGCCATTCATCAGGAAATGCTTGTTCATAGATGTAAGCCAGGCCACATGTAGCAGTAAATGTTATTTATCACTATGGAAACCAGAAATCACAAATGGGATGGCCTTAAGTATTAAACATTCTGCATCTTGAGGGGATAAGTCATATCCAGATTTGGTTCAGTTCACTCAAATATTTATGGGGCACTTAATGATCAAACAGTCTGGGGGCACTTTGTTTCATGACTAATTTTCCTCTGCTCAAAACCTAAAAGATCATTAAAGGGAAAAACTGGGAGGAAAAAGTCCAATTTGTGTGGATTATCAAGCTTGTAATGTAGAACTCTGGACTGGGAGGCAGGAGGCTAGGGTTCTAGCTGTGGCTCTTTCAAAAACTAGCTGTACGGCTTTAGACAAATCTTTTATTTGGGTCTCAGTTTTCTCATCTGTAACAAGATGGAATTGGACCATCTGCCCCCTAAGTGATAAATCTGTTTTCCTTCATTGTTCCTTCAGAAGTACGAAACTCTTTTTTTTGCTGTTGTTTGTTGAGAAGAGGTTTTGTACTTGGATGTGCCTCAGGTCAAGAGTAATGAGGGTTGTTGTTATACTGCAATGACTTTATCACCTGGAAAAACATCCTTGCTCAGGACTGGGGCCATATGTCTACATGTTACCATTCGTGTGCAGACCCGGCCTCCTCTCCATTCAGTATGTACTGACGTGGGATGTCAGTATCATCTAGTGACGAAGTATGCAGTAATCTGAATGTAGATGTTTAACATGACTTATAGCCAAAAGGTGGCATTTAGAGTATCTATGATGTTCATAGATAAACGTAAGGATAATGCCTTAAGAAATAGGCTGAAGATGTTCAGAGGTTGGTAGAAGAGGAGGTGGGCTGAATTGGTTAATGAGGGTGTTTATTCATATATCCATTTAATTCTTGGTTCTACTGAGACTTTGCCATGACTGTCATTTCAGTAGTTTCCATGATAGGGTTATCTCATAAGCGGAATTTGAATCATTTGGTCCTAATGACTCAGGAGAGTCTGTGAGAAGGAAAAGGTGTCTCTGTTTCCAGCTCTGTTGCTGATCTGGGTGTGTGTGTAACAAAGCAACATCTCTTGGCTATTTTCCCATTATTAAGTGGGGGAAACATCTATCCCATCTTTATCCCGTCAGATCATTAGGAAGTTAAACAAAATACCTAGATGAAGCTATAAACCAATGTTACTTTATATTTAAGTAACCAGGTAGAATCTTTTGGATTTGATTCAAAATTCAAATGTCCTTTTGACAGTTAGATATTGCTATTTGATTTATTTAATGTGGGGGGAGTTTACTAGATTATAAGTTTTAAAATATGCTTGTGATTAAAAGTGAGAGGCTTCAAAACGTTTGACCACCTGGCTTTTACAAAAATACCATAATATAATAAGGGTCCATTAAGTGTTCTTCATATTCTTATTATTTCATGTCATAAAGAGTTTCTGATCATTTGCTGAACACCACACACTGTTTTGGGAGCTGGAGTAAAGTAGTGAGTTAACAAAGTCCGGATCCTCCCAGAGACCATAGAGTAAATGGGACTAATAAGTAGACATTCTATGGAAATCTATTAGCTCTCCTGTAATAAGTGCTAATAAGAGAAATCAGGCATGATAAGAAAACAGAGTAACGGGAGAAGGTGGTGTTGGTGGTCACGGAGGGCCTTTCTGATTAGGTGACACTTGAGCAGAGACCTGGAGGGTGGGACATCAGGAACATTCTGCTTAGAGGAAACACAGACGTAGATGCCACATAGCAGCTGTGTGGTTGGAGAAGGGCACCCTGGCTCAGCCGAGTGAACTATGGGGCAGAGAGAGGACACAGTTCAGGGGAGGTGCAGGCAGGTGGGCAGGTGGCCTGGGGCCTTCTGGGCCACCGGACACACTCTTGACATTTAGGTTTTTGTTGTTATGGTTGGTTGGTTGGTTAGAATAGTAATAAGATTTTTATTTTTCAGGAAGATGACAAATTCTCATTTCTAGGAAGATACTATCATATATCACAAAACATTTCCAACCACATAAATCTGCAGTGAAAGCCATTACTGAAGAGTACTTCTGAAATCGTTTTGTCCTGGAAGAAAAATGGGAGGCCTCCGATTTTCTGATTGATAATATTTTTTATATTGAGATATAGTTGACATATAACATTATATTAGTTTCAGGTATGAAACATAATGATTCAATATTTGTATGTATTCAAAATGATCACCTCAAGTCTAGTTAACATCACCACACATAGTTACAGTCTTCTTTCTTTCTTTTTTTTTTTTTTTTTTTTTTTTTTTGGTGGCGGTACGCGGGCCTCTCACTGTTGTGGCCTCTCCCGTGGCGGAGCACAGGCTCCGGACGCGCAGGCTCAGCGTCCATGGCTCACGGGCCCAGCCGCTCCGCGGTATGTGGGATCTTCCCAGACCAGGGCACGAACCCATGTCCCCTGCATCGGCAGGCGGACTCTCAACCACTGCGCCACCAGGGAAGCCCATCCAGTCTTCTTTCTTATGATGAGAACTTTTAAGATATTTTCTCAGCAAGTTTCAAACATGCAATAGTGTATTATTAACTATAGTTAGATATATATCATATGTCACGATAAATGATATTAAATTGTTTTTCATTTTTTTGGGGGGTGGTTTGGTGTTTTTTTTTCACAGTCGCTGGAGGTTTAATAATGCACGATAAACACCATCTCAGATCACTGGCCCAACTCCTTAGTGCGTGTCTGGGCTCCGTCCCCAGTGCATGGAATCCAGTCTTCCGCTTAGAAATTGGGTCTTCCGTTACATCCCCAGTGCATCCCTCCTGCTTCTGCCCAGTCCCAAACTACCGCAGTCAGCTTCCTTTCCCCTGTCTCCTCACATCCACTCCTTAATATTCATTTGTGATGTTTTTACTATTGTGGTAAAAAACACGTAACATGAATGTGCCATCTTAACCAAGGTGCACAGTGCGGTATATGAACTGCACGTACAGCAGTGCGGCAGAGCTGTGGAACTTTATCTTTTAAGTGCGCACAGCACTGTGTGCCATATAAACATGGCATCAGACAACGTTTTCACCTCCGTCTCCTCTGAGGTGCCCTTTATTTTTGTATCTTTACATCTGACACTATACCTGACACATAGGAAGTGATTATTAAATGTTAAATGGCATTTTTATTTCTTTCGCAAGCACTTATAAAGCACTTACTCTGTGCCAAGCAGTGTTCTGATTGCTTTGCAAATGTTAATTCATTTGATTTTCACAAGACCCCTTTGTACGCTTTGTTTCATTTTGTGAGGAAACAGGCACCAAGATGTTGAGGAAATTGTGCGTGGTCACAGCTAATAGTGAATGAATCCATTTATAAAGGAAGAAAAGATAAAGAAAGATAGGCTCTTGAAGATTCCTTGCGTTGCCTCTGGGCTCCAGGAACACCAGACAGGGTGGGTCTCCACCAGCTGGGAGCGTGATGGAGCATGTCGGCTCCTGAGGTCCTTTTGAAAAGCTTCTTTGTCCCCTGCCTTCCAAGCCAGGCAGATACCTGTCTTCCCCAGGCTTCTTCTGCCCTGAGCTCTTTCCTGCTGGAGCCATTTGAGGCCTCCTTTGCCCTCTAATCTGCCCAAGTGACTCTTGGACATTTCTGGGAACTGCTGGGGTTAAGTGATAGCTTTCTCTGTGTGGTTTGGGATTACACCTACTAGAGGGGAATTTACCAGCTAACTCTTCATTCCCTTCTCCCACCTAGTGTTTGAAAGGCTAGCAGTGTTTTTCATACTGTGGTCCACAGACCGCCAGGATTAAAACAACCGTGGAGGCTCATTTAACATGCCGGTTTCTGGGCTCCACCTTAAACCTACTAAGTCAACCTTCGCGGATGGCCCCCCCCCCCATCTGATTTTCAGCTTCTTAAGAACTTTTAGGTTGGAGTATGTGCACTTGCACCTTGTGAGGGGAAAGAGATGAAATGAGAGAGTTACGTGGCGCATGTTTGTCTGCACAAGAGAGCACAGGGAGAGTCTATAATCCTGCTACAGTTCTCTTTTCCACTGGTTAAGGAAGAGAAGTCGCAGATCCAAAACTAGGGGGAAATATACATGGAAACTCTAGTCACCTAGAATGAGGGTTGGTAAACTGTGGCCCATGGGACAGCTGCCTACTTTTTGGAAACATAGCCATGTTTATTTGTTTATGTTTTGTCTATGACTGCTTTGCACTACACTGGTGGAGTTGAGTAATTGCTACAAAGACCATACAGCCTGCAAAACCTAAAATATTTACTGTTTGACTCTTTATGGAAAAAGTTTGTCCGGCAGCCAAATATCCAGTAGAACTTCCTAGAAAGATAGAAGTATTTTATCTGCTCTCCAGTCGGGTCGCCACTGGAACTTGAAGAGTGGGTCCTGTGATCAAGTAACGGAAATTTTCATTTTATTTAGTTTTAATTTAATTTCAAAAATTTAAGTAGCCGTGTTTGGCTAATGGCTACTGTAACAGGTTGTGCAGGACCAGTGCAAAGGTTTCAGACTGGAGTTGGCTGTGGGATGTCTTAGATACTGACAAGTGTTTACTTCAGGCCCCTGGCAAGAGGGACCCTGGAGAAAGGAACATGCAGAACGACTGCATTTTAGAAGAACTGTTCATTTTATCCCATTGTGATTTGTAAGTGTTACCTGTGTCAGGATTCCCCTCTGCCACTTACCAGCTTTTTGACCTTGGTCAAGTTACTTAGCTTCTCTCTGCCTCAGTTTCATCATTTGTAAATGGAGAGTGATAGTACCTACCTTATAAGATTATTGTGAAGTGCTTAAACAGTGCCTTGTATATAGTAAAAACATTATAAGTGTTTACTGCTCTTACCATTATTTCATAAATTTTTTATAGCTTAGTCTAGGAAAGTAATTCTTATTATTTACCCCTCTCCTTGTTTTTTTTTCTTCTAAGGAAAGTGGATTTTGAGTTCCAGGATAACATGACTAGTGTACACTAATCTGGCTAGTGTAGTCTGTTCTTAACTTGGAGACTAGCTATACTTCATAGCCTTCCATGTGGTTTTCACTACAATTAACCCAGTTGGGTCCAGCATGTGACCGAGCATGTGACATATGTGACATGGCATTGTCTGAGTTTTACTGATGGTCACTGCAAACACTGATAGATGGCCACATTATTTTGCAGAATCTCTTCACCAGTAAACTGGGTATATTTAATTAGAAGCAGGACGTTTCATAGTGTTGGTGCTTGTTCCTAAGCTGAAGAAATCCTAGTAATAGTTGAAAGGAAGTATGGTTCCATTTTATCTTGAGACGTGTCAGAGTCTGCTAACATGAGTATGCTTGATATCTTCCCTTTTATAGAAGCGTGTGCAGGGCTGGCAGGAACACACTGGGAGGTGGGAATTGGCGTTTTTGTAAATGATAACAGTAGCAGAAATCCAAAAGTGAAAAAAGTATTCAGAATGATAGTGCTATAGGTTTTTTTTAACATCTTTATTGGAGTATAGTTGCTTTACAGTGTTTTGTTAGTTTCTGCTGTATAACAAAGTGAATCAGCTATACGTATATCCTCAAATCCCCTCCCTCTTGCGGCTCCCTCCCACCCTCCCTATCCCACCCATCTAGGTGGTCACAAAGCACCGAGCTGATCTCCCTGTGCTGTGCGGCTGCTTCCCACTAGCTATCTGTTTTATGTTTGGTAGCGTATGTATGTCCATGCCACTCGCTCACTTCATCCCAGCTTACCCTTCCCCCTCCCCGTGTCCTCAAGTCCATTCTCTACATCTGCGGCTTTATTCCTGTCCTGCCCCTAGGTTCATCAGAACCATTTTTTTTTTTTAGATTCCATGTATATGTGTTGCGCTGTAGGTTTTTAAATTGCGTGATCGTTTGTTACCTTTCTCATCTTCAGTATTATCTGCTTATAATCCAGTGCTATATACTTGCCATGACTAAACAATATCACTTTGTAAAACTTCTCAGAAGCCAATGAACGTGGCCTCTTGAAAATCTACTTTTAGATTTCATGAGGCAGTAATGATGTAACAATCCTTCTTAGTCCTTAGATCTGTTCTCCAAGGATGGAACGACAGAGTGCTCAGCAGATTTTATGTGCTTCAACGGTTGCTCTCCAAGGCTGCCCTTTTGATCTGTGAGACCATGTTGCAACACCCCTCGATAAGCAAATAATATAAGAAGAAAGCTACGCCCAGATGGCAGGGGCTGTGTCGTTATGCAAGGAGTGATCCCATCCTTTGGGCCATGGTATTCTGTTTGTTTTTTAGTTTCAAATTCTAGGTTGTGTTTGAATGTATCTGAGATGTATTGAACCTGCTGAGAGTTTGCATGGGCTCGTCGGACATAGAGCAGAAAGAATGAGAAAATGCTCAACTATTAATATCCTCTAGTTTGAAACCATGTACAGCCTGAAACTGTGGTCATCGCAGGGTGGGAAGATGTGGAGGTATCGAAGGCTGATGGGATGTAGCCCATGTGGTGTTAGGTTGTCCAATAAGCACGGCTGTCTGACTGCAGGCCCTGCTTTTACGTGTACTTCTGTGTACCTCACTGCTCTGTAGTTGACCACCTCATTTGCCTGCTAGACTTTGTCTACTGCTCTTTAGTGCATTGATCTCCAGCTTCTTGACACCCATTCTCAGCACTTCGGCTGAAAGAAAATAAGCAATAAAAACTTTTCTCCTGCTATAAATTCAATAGTTTTTCCTCTCCTTTTGTTTGAACTGTAGAGAGAGGATGCAGCTTGCAATCAGGAATACTGTGGTTCCAATTATAGGTTTCCTTAGGGTAGAAACCTTCTTAATATAAATTGCAGAGCTAGAATTAATGAGTAGAAGTTATAAGAAGACTGACTTAAGCTCAATATAAGGAAACGTTTGTTAAGCACTAGAGCTGGCCAGCAGTCTTGCTATTAACAGACCTTGGACATGCTCAGTCTAGATCATTCTGTTAGGATGTGGACATGGATGGGGAACTGGATGAGATGGTATCATATGCTGTGATGTTGTATACTTCGAAGATATTATGACAAAACCAGATTTCTTCATTAAACCCATGATGTTACTTCATTTATAGTGTTATGTTCAAGGAATTATTTCTTTTCCTAAGTCATAGGTGAATGAGACTAACTGAATGTGGCACTAATAGATATATTTGTTCTAATTATGTGTGTTGTGTAATCATCTTCCCTGCAAATTTATTTTAAAATTAATTAGCGATTGACTAATGAGAGTATACATGAGTGAATTCAGCAGTTATTTATTTGGGACTGACTATACGCATCACACTACGCTAGCCTCATCGAGGACAGAAATATAAATGAAACACCGCCTTTGCATTCTAATTGGAGAAATAGGCATGTGTACTTTAGCCAGGACATAAATTTCATAAGTGAGACTATGAAAAATCTTTAAATCACAAAAAGTGAAGAGGGAGCCATTAACTCTTCCTGGAGCAATCCAGGGAGTTGATGTAGGCTGAACTTTAAAAGACAAATAAGTTTGGAGCAGGCAGGTGTAATTAATTACCATTTATTTGGTATCTGCTATATGTGAGACATTATTCTCTATGCTTTGCATGTCTCTATGTGGTTTGGTACTGTTACCCTCATTCTGCAGGTGAGGAAGTTGCTTAGGGGTAAGGAGAGAATTTATTCAGGATGTGTGAAGGAGGAGATGTTGAGTAGCTGAATGTGGGGTGTGTGGGGACAGGGAACTGGATAAGAAATGGGAAAGGTATATTGGGTCACATTATCTAATCCAAATGAAATGACTCTCCAGAGTCACGTCTAGGACCGTCAGAGGCAAAGCGTTCCCTGCCAATGATACTGGCATTGGGGTGACGAGCTGTAGATTCCACTTCCAGATTATAACACACAGAGATCTCATTAGGTTGCACATTTGTCGTAAACCAGGAAGAACGCTGTAGTTAAGAGACCTGGCTTTGATTTGTTTTTCCTACCACTTACTTGCCGAGTGTCCCGTGGAGACTTAGTCTCTTCACCCGTAGCATGAGGGGCAAGAGTACTGCCCCTTGAGTATGTGACAGTGCCAGTCTAGGCGTCATGTGTGTATAGGAAGAGCTCAGTATCAGTTGAATCTAAATAGAAAATGGTATTTAAAGCAGCAGCTCTTGCCCAGTTAGCCACTTACCCTAAATCTGTTTCCTTTCTATCCTCCTCAGCCTCCTGGGTTTAGTACCTTATTTCTCCTTGCATGGACTATTGTGATAGCCTCTGAACCGAGTTCCACACTTGCTATCCAGAATGTAGAAGATCAGATTAATTTTTTCACGTATAATATGTATCATGTTACTTCCCTGTTTGAAGATACTCAGTGGCACTCCATGTCCCACAGAATGAAAAGCAGGTTCTTACTACTGGCTCCAGTTCTTCCAACGTTAAATCTCACCTTCTCACCTGCCTATCGTAGGCCTCTTCTCATTTCTACCTCCATTTCTATCCCTGGTCCTGCTGGTCCAAGTGGGTTTCTTCTTCCTTTATTTCTCTTTATAATCTCTTTTGACATTTTTCATTCAGTCGTCTATTCAGCCAACATTTATCGAGCACCTGATAATGGTGACACAGTTTGCCAGGTGTTAAGAACACATGGGTAAATAAGATGGAATTATATCCCAATTTTAGTCACCTAGTGATGTTGGCAGGTGTGCATATCATTATTTCCAGACCATAAGCTCCTTGAGGACTAGAACTGTATATTTATACATTTCTGTAGCACACTAGGCGCCTTACATTTGAGACATCTAAATATTTGTTGCATAAATGGTTGAATTTATGTTAGTTTGACAAAATTATTGCAACTTCTTATATAAAATTCTAGATATACTATGGAATTTTTAGTGAGACAATAACTGCTCACTTTGTCTCTCAGTCTTTGCGTTTATAAAATGAGTGTATCATTCCTTAATAATTAAAAACATGATGGGCAATAAAGGAAATAGCTATTTCATTCAAAAAGTGATATTGATAGGTATTTGTATATAATTCTGTCTGTTGAAAGAGGTAACATTTTAAGGTGTCTCTTCTGTGTATATTTTCTGTTGTATATTTTTAAGTTGAACTTTTATAGAAATCTAAACTACTTAGAAATTAAAACAGCACTATCAAGGAGAGAAGATTGTCTGAAACTACTTAACGAGGAAGTTAGGAATGAGCGGGGACTTGGAACAGGATGTGGACTCAAGTCTCGAGACCCAGTAGTTCACAAAATGACTTGTGCCATCGAGCTTTTCTGTGTTAATGCATGTGTGTCAAAATTGTCTATATTTTCTTAATTTTAAAATTTAGTAACATTTAAAAAGCAAAATGATAAATTTGGGGAACTTAGAGAAAAGAAAAAAAATACCTTCACACCATCACTCTTAACATCTCCGTGTCTTTCAGTGTTTCTAAAAAAGTAAAGTTGAGGTATATAGAGCATTTGAGATACCTTTTTTTCATATTAATATAGAGCCATCGCTGTTGTATGGCTGTATATCACTATGGTTGGAAAATCAGGTTGTTTGCAGTGCTTTACTGTAACGCAAAATGCTATCATCTGTAATGCTGATTATCATGTGCCTATAGTTTTTCCTAGGTTTTGGCATATTTCCTTTGGTGAGATTTCCAAAGTGGCTCTTCTTGTCTTTCTAATGTTAAAAATAACAGCGGAACCATTTGATGGGATAGTTTTTCAAAGTACAATATGTACTCGTTTTACTTATCCCCTCCCTGGACAATTGATGAAGAAATGATGGCATCTTTTTAACCAAACATTACTTTGAATATATTACACTGACCACAGCTTTGAGTGATTTGGACAAAAGCAATTTTATGCCTATAAAAATTGTATGCCAAGTAACTTTAGCCTCTGAAGGATTATGAAATAATTTTGAAAACATTGTTGACAAGCATCTGATTGAATCAAGTTTTACGCTCAGTACATACTTTTATGTGTATGTAAGTGGCGAGTTTATGTGTGACCCATCCCATCAGGATGTCTGAAGACTTGCAGTGAGTTATAGCTGTTTACCGTGTTGGGATGACACACGTCAGGTGCTTCCTAGCAGCCTTCCCAGGTACCCGTCCGAGAGTTGCAGACATGTTTCCCTGCGGAAAGGAGACTGCTGAAGAGGGCACGTTATGTACTTTGAATTATCAGGCTCTGCATAACCCAAGGAGTGTTCTGTGATCTCAGAATATCCCCAGGTCATAGAGAATAAAAGCCTGCACACACAGTCATATTCAGAACTTAATAATGAGAAAGCCAGTCAGTGAGAGGGGAGAGAGATGGGTAACAGCTGAACAAATTTAGAATATGTCGTGGGGCAGTAAGGGCTATGGAGAAAAATAAAACCCAGGAAGAGGGCTAAGCAGTGTCAAGATGTGTGTGTGAGAGGGCGGAGGTCGGGGAAGCCTGGAGGGAGTGATGCCAGGAGCTGTGTGGCTACAGCTGGGGCAGGAGTGAGCCAAGCGGAAGGCCAACCTGGGCCGAGGCTTCAAGGCAGAAGAATGCTTGGTGCGTGAGGACCAGCTCGCAGTGCTGGGGAGCTGCCCTGGCGATTCTGGT
The DNA here is from genome assembly GCF_964270905.1 of Leucopleurus acutus. NCBI lineage: Eukaryota > Metazoa > Chordata > Mammalia > Artiodactyla > Delphinidae > Leucopleurus > Leucopleurus acutus. Next base: position 114,497,174 of record NC_139143.1, on the reverse strand, counting down.
GGAGTGGAAGGGGGCATGAAAGCCTGATGAGAGATGGGTTTTACAGAGAGTAGGAATGAGTGTAGACATCTCTTTTGGGGAGTTTTCCTACAAAGGGGAGCAGAGGAGTAAAACAGAACCCAGAGAAGGATGTGGAGTGAAGGAGGGTTTTTTGTTTATTTGTTTGTTTTGTAATGTTTATTTGTTTATTTGCTGTATCAGGTCTTAGTTGCGGTGCCCGGGCTCTAGAGTACCCAGGCTCATTAGTTGCGGCACGGGCTTAGTTGTCCTGCAGCATGTGGGATCTCAGTTCCCTGACCAGGGATCGAACCGGCATCCCCTGCACTGCAAGACCGATTCTTAACCACTGGACCACCAGGGAAGTCCCAAAGGAGGGGTTTTTTTTAAAGGTGGGCAAATCCTAGCGTGCAGCTTGCTGACACGTAGGACCCAGTGGCGAGGGGAAGTTGGGTGACGAAGGAGAGGAAAGAGACAGCTGCTTTAGGAATGACGGTTTGGAAATTAGAGAAGGTGGGATCTAGGATGCAGATGTAGGAGTTGCTGTAAATAGGGGTAGATAGTTCCTCCACAGAAACAGAAGGACAGAGAGTGTGGGCCTAAATGCAGGAAGGTTGAGGCAAGTGGAAGTGGGAGTGTGTGGAAAGTCTTCTGTCACTTCTGTTTTCTTGGTGAGATACAAAGTGCGTGGTTTTGTAGCTGCGAGTGGGGAGGAGTTTTCTAAAGAGAAGGCAGTGTATGGAATAGTCATCTAGGACAGGGGAAGAGTGATAGACTAGGGAAATATAGTAGGATTGCCAAGGCTAACCTAAGGACCCACCTGAGAACAGTGGTCATGAATTTAAAATAGATCCTGTTGGTCTCCATGAGTATGTTTTTCTCCAGCCACATTCAGCAGCCCGGGTACAGGTGCAGAATGAGCAGAGATTAAGATTTATAACAAGAGCTGTGGTTTGTCAGATGAGCAGGATGAAGAAAGAGAGAGGGGTGAGGGGAGCAGAGGTGGAAGTGAGGAAGGAAGGAAGGGTTTATAATAGTAGTAGGCATGTGGAGAGAGGACATGAGGGGCTGAGTGACAGTGAAAAAGTAGAGGGTCCGTGGAATTTAGTCCCAGCGGGATTAACAGATGATTAGAGTGAATATCAGAAGGAATCATTTGGAAAATTCAGAGTTTCAGAAATGTTTAAAAGAGAAGTAGAACTTTCTGATTGATTCGATGTGGGGAGTGAGGGAAAGAGTGTAGTCAGGGATGGTGCTCAGGGCTAAGCTTGGGTTGACTCAATAAATATGGTTTCCAAGCTCAGGTATTCACAAGGCCAGGCAGGTAAAAATATCAAAAAATAAGGAGTGGGTGGTGACTGTGGGAAAGGGCAGGCACGTGGTCCTTCTGAAAGGGGGCAGTTCAGCTCTAGTTGTTATTGCCCCGGGTGTGTGGATCCCAGGCTGCTAGACCTTTCAGTTAAAAAAAATAGGATTTTGCTGTGCAAGCTCCCAATTTATAAATGCTGACTACTTCTTGTGTTGTTGTTAACTAAACACAGTGGCAACTTGTATTTAGATCTCCAGACCACCACTTTTTCCCTTGAGGGTTTTCCTGTCAGGGAAATAAAATTGATATACACAAAACTGCATCTGTACCTCACCTTATTCAAGAAAGAATTTGAAGGCACGTGGGGTGAAGACAAATGGAGTACCAGGTTGTGTGCCGCAGGCCCCCGGCACTAGAGCAGTTCTGAGAAGGGGCCAGGCGAGGTTGCCGAGGGCCACCGGCCTCCTGCTGATTGTGTGCTATCTCCCAGAGCCAGGGGCCTTGCCCTCGAGCCTGAATTCTTTGTGGTTTCCATCCCATTAACCTTGAACAGTTTTCACTGAACTTTATTTTTAGCTTCTGCTTTTCATTTCCAAATTGATAACTGAGCAAAGTGGTCATTGGCCCAATGAGCCTTGCCCAGAGCAGCAAGGCCAGTCAGAGGGTACCCCTGGCCCGTGAGCTGGCCTTGGTCACTTTAAGCCTTTCTATGAGCTGTTCATGAGTCTCAGTCCACGCCTTGCCTAGATGGTGGAGTGATGTCTCGCGAGGGTCGGGTACCTAAGTTCTGCCAGGAGGGTGAAGCGAGGCTAAGGCCTCACTCCCATCGGAGTTGGAAATAGGACTGTTGTTTCTTGTCCTAAGCCTGCCCACAGCATTTCCTCCGGCTGTGCGCTGGGAGAGACTAGAAACCTGACAGTTGGTTGAAAGACAAGTCCTTCAAGGACAGTGGCTGTGGTTATCTGCTCAAAGTTTGTTATGTTCCCTTGATGTGCCAAACTGGGTATTGAGCCCCAGGGACACAAAGGTCAGCCAGGCAGACATCCTTGCTGTCATGGTGGTTTGCTTCTTGCTTCCTTCTTTCCTTTCATTCATCTATCCCTCGGACTTACTGAGTGACTGCTGATGCCAGACACTGGGCTGGCTGTTGGGAATGTAAAAAAATTAATGTCAGTCTGCTCAAGGGTAAGGAGACAAATACCAATACATTTACGTTTATTCTGTAATTGAGGTAGCTCGAGAGTTCTGTGTGTCCACACGTGGCACTCAGTGATGAGGAAGATGCTGAAGAAAAGGGCTCAGCCCCTGCCCTCAGGCAGTATACAGTCTACTCAGGAGAAGAGAAGCCACAGTATCCTACTTCCAGAAGCCTATACCGCTATTTAAATTTTTCCCTATTTGGTCCTTTGTATCTCAGGCTCCAGGTGTCTCTGTATTCCCAGCAGAGTACCTGGTGCCCAAGTGCCGAATAAATGTTGGTTGAATTAATGAACAATGAAGTGTGTGTTGCAAGACAGAAATTAACTTGTTGCCATAATAGTTCTTTCAGAAAAAAGTGACATTTGCACCAGGCCTGAGACAATAGGTGGCAGTTCCGCATGAGAAGAGAGGAGGTGGCCCGAGACATTCCAAGCACCAGAAATGGCCCGAGCCACTCATTAAGCCCAGGAAACCACAGGGAGTTCTGTTTGGCGATGAGCACAGGGCATGTGGGAAAATGCGGAGACGTGAGAAAGGGAGGGGCTTTGACCGCCAGTCAGGTGAGTTTAGACTTCGGCTGGTAAGCAGCAGAGTTCTTCAAAGGGTTGTTCCAGAGGGTACCTTCAGAAATTACCTTTGATGGCAGTGTCATGGGTAGATTGGAGGGGTTACAGGATCAAAATAGGGTTTTTTTTCCTAGTTTCACTGAGATATGAGTTTTATTTTTTTTAATGGGGAGGTGGGGAGACCCAAGCATGACTGAAGTTTAGGAGAAAAGGACCAGTAGGAGAAGGGGAAGGTTTTCTGAGGTGCAGGGTCACTCTGAGATAGTGAGATGGAGAGCATGCCCTTTGGGGACCTAGTCAGCACAGGTGCAGGACACCCTCAGCAAAGCCCCTGCTGGAGGGAGGTGCTCCTGGAGGAGCTGGCCGGGGCTGCGGATTCTGGGCCTTTGAGGCCACTGTTAAAATGGCTCACCATGGGGTTTCAGCTGGGTAGGGGGACAGGAGAGGAAAACCAGAAGAGCTCATTGCTACCCCGCCCCCGCCGCCCCTTGTATGTTCTACAACACCTAACTTGTTGCACCAGTGGTGCAATTGGAATACTGACGATGGGGCAGAAGATGCGGAACACTGAGCATTCATCTCTTGGGGCCTAAATTACCTCCTTTGTCAATAGCCCTTCGGATCCTGTTCAGCACTGGCAGTCTATGCATCTGTCAGTGGAGACGTAAGGGAATTTAGAAACCCTGGATGCTCTCTGAAAGCCCAGCCAGCCACGCTCTGCCAGCATCAGGTTCAAGAAGGGCACCCGGGCCTGGTAGCGTGTGGCTACTTTGATCCATTGCTTGCTTACTCATTATTACTACTACCTTGTAGGTAAAGTTTTTAGGAAAACACACCAGCTAGTTTAGAGTGTGTTCCTCCTAACCATTTTTCCCTTGTCATTGTTGAAGAAAGTAGAGCATGCTGTCTGAACAGCAGCTGGTCGTGCTACAGTGTGTACCAAAAATTGCAGGCGGGCCTTCCTGCAAGAATCCCAAACGCGTGAACACAGACTCTTGTCTGTTCTATATATCTTGCTATAAAGGAAAATGATCTCATAGTAAGCCTTAATAAGTTCATCTTTAGAGTGGGCCGTAGACAAGGTAGACTCTGTGTAATGGAACCATTTCTATTTCCTGACATTAGTCACTGAAGGAAAACACCCACATAATAATAAAAATAATACCTAACATCTGTTCAGCACATTAGAGCTCCCGAGTGCCATGTATATTCACATCCAAATGTCAGAATCATATACATGATGTTCTACTGTAAACTAAAGAAAACGAGGTTAGGTATTGGGTATATAAGGGACTGTATGAATTTAGGTAAGAATTTATGGTGAAGAGCAGGCTGCTTCTGTTTTTTTTTCAGGCCTTGACAGGGGAAGCATTAGTATGGATAAGAGCCATGGAGTTAGACAAACATGGGTTCAAATGCCAAACTACTGAATGTCGCTAAATCCCAGCTTCCTCATGGTAAATCAGAATGATAATTCCTTTCAGAGTTGGTATAACAGTGGAAAGAAATTAGCTTTATAAAACTTGTAGACACAGCCGGAACCAGAGAGGTGCGGAGACTGATAATACCAAAGATCGCTTGTTTAGCTCATATACTGTTAGAGCTTGGCGTCACTGAATGTCCCTCACCTTTGTTCTCTCTATTCAGACTGTCAACAGTTCCCACCTGCGTTTCTCCTTTTGCGACATTCCATGTGCTCTTTCTGCCTGGGGTCCTGTTGATACCTTGCTTGACCTCCTCTCCAGCTAAATGATGGCAACAGCCTCCCAGCCAATCTCTAGTGCCTCTCAGTCTCCCCCACCCCCAGCCATGATGTCCTCACCATGTACCTCATGTATCATGGTGTGACTATGCTTTCTAAAGCTCAGTTGCATGTTAACTGTGAATCTGTACTGTCTCGTCTCTCTGTCGCCTACGAAATAAAACCAAACTCTGTTTGGAGTTCAGTGTCCTCAGAAATCTGGCTAAACCTTAACATTTGTCTTTATTCTGTATGACCATGCAGCATGAATTCTTTGCTGCAGTCACGCCAGCCAGTTTAACCTTAGACATACAGTGAACTCAGACCTACCGCTGTGCCTTTGCTCAGGCCGTGGCTCCTGCCTAAAAAGCTGCATACGGCATTGTCTGTATTTTAAAACATGCCTGTATGTGTACATGTGTCATTAGTCATGAAAGACACGTGAGGGCCCAGAAACACATCTTTCATCTAAAAAATGGTGAGGAATTTCATGTCTTAACACACATCCCTCAGCTTTCCGTTTTATTTCTGCCTTGATAATTAATTTTCTGACAGTGTTGGGATACAGGGCCTTCCTAATGGCATCACTACATCCTAGTAAGGATAGTACAAGAGTATTAAACTGCAGAGGAAGGTGTTTTTGAGTTAGGGGATTTGGAAATGGCAAAAAGGCACTAAGTTTCTGGTTTGTGTGCACTAAGAAACATTTTTCTAAACTCCTCAGAGAATCCTTATCTTGCTATTGCTGGTATTTACTGTCTCTCTTTAACCCTTTACTTAGGTGGAATAAACACTTAGATGGAATAAACACATCCTGCTTAAGCATCAGTGAAGACCTTGTGTGCAGAGTCCAGTGCAGGGTGTCTGTCTCTGCCGGGACTCTCAGCAACTCAAACCATAGCTTCTGACCACAGGCTATGGAGGCAGAACAGGCAAAGAAACATGTAAGGTCACTCCCCAGCTTGCTTTCCATCATTTTTCTTTACGCATAACCAGATGTTTCTTGGACATAGAGACAAATGCTATTTTGCTTAGTCTTCACAATTGAAATTATTCTGGTTTGTTGAGATACTTTACCTCACTGCCTTTATCTCTGTAAGGAGAGGCTGAGCGGGATATTACTGAGAGAATCTGTCCCCACGTCACACCTCATCCATGATGAATTTCATTGATCTTTGAAATTCTTTTTTCCCATCTTCTTCTGGAGTCCAGTGCCTCATCCATGGCAGGTGATAGGAACTTAAGTATCCAAAGATATTTTCTCTTTTTGCCAATTCATTTAATCTGTGAAGAGTGAGGGAGATGCCTTAAGACAGGAAGCACCCTTCTCAAGAGGTGCAGATCAGGTAGTAATTTGTAACTGCCTAAGATAGCAGCCACAGTTAGGATTTTCTTTTTTGTCCAAGTTTCTTCTTACGGGTGTAAGTAGTGGGGGAAGGATCTGGTAGCTCTCGTAGTTTAGCTCACTCAGTAAAATTTCTCCTTATCCAATAAGATAAGTGCTCCTTAAATCACAGTAACAATTAAGAGGCAACATTCATTTACAAGGACAAGGACATCTTTTTAGAAACCTTAAAGCAATCACTTGGTAATAAGTGATTTAAAATGGGGCAGAGGAGGAAACATTTTCCTTGGTTTTTATCTCAGAACATATGGTATATTCACAGCCCATAAATTGACAGTAACACAGCTCATTTAGTAAAAGGGGAAAATGCTTTATCAGGTTGACCAGGTCAAATACAAATATGCATATGCAGTATGATAACTTCAGTGTAAAATGAAAACCACACATGTATTCATAGCAGAAAGTGGAGGGGAACACCACAGACATATACAATGGTCAGAAAATTATCTGATGTGTTTCATTTCTTTTACTTCCCTCTCTCTGTGTCTATATCCTCCAGTTTCTCTTTGTTGAGTGTTATTAACTTTATAATCAAAAAGTCACTTTTAAAAGGTTATGCCAAATAATGACAGGTGTGTACCAGTTTGGTGTTTAATTATTTAAAATTTTTTAAAGAAGAAAAATGAGGGGAAACGTGGAGTAAAATATGAGAGAATAAGGGATTAAACACAACCTGTTGAATATGGAGATTGTTCATGTGGGCAGAAATCTGGAAGCCTCAGATACCTGGACAAGTTACCAAGAAGCAAAGTAAGTCATCTGGGTAAATTACTTAATAGAGAAAAAGTGCTTAGAGCAATGCTTGGGATATGATAAGCTGGTTATTTTCATTGTTATCACCCCTGGATACTAGCACATTTTTATAACATCTTGAATAAATCATGGTACTCACTAAGTGCCTGTTGGGTTAGTTTTTTCAGACCCTTTGCAACCCTGGTTCACCTAATAGTTGTGTCAGTTTGACAGGACACAGAATGGCAGATGTGATCTGACAAGTGCAAATATTAGTGGGACCATCCCCTCCCCTGTCCTGATTATTGTCCTTCTGGTAATGTTTGTGGCCAAGTCTCATCTTTGCTCATATTCAGCCCCCTATCTATGAAAACATGGAAGTCTTTCTCATAGATGCAGTAGCTATTAAGCCAGTTCTCTTACCCTGATCCGTGCTCTTGAATTTTTTGAATTAAATTATTTAACTTGATCCCTGCTAAATCTAACCTATTTTGTTTTGGCCTTTCAGACTGTTGGTATGTTTTTATTGCTAGTTCTTTTTCTGTCCCATTTGCTATCCTCTTCAGTTTTGTGCAATTGAAACTTTTTCTGATTTAAAATGTGGGTCAGGACAGGGATAGGACAGAGAGCCCTGTGCACTGGCATTCGAGGCTTCCCCGTAGATTGGCATAGATGAACATCTCAGGCTCTCATTCGTTACTGGCTTATTCTTACATTATTTCTAATGCTAATAAAACTCATCCATTTAGTCTTTCGGCTAATGACAGATTAGGAGCCATAAGTGAAGAGGGAGAGAGAATTGTTAGAGATGAGTGGACTGACCATACCCTGAGATAATGGCCTGATGCCTCAGGAGGAGACAGAAAGAAGAAACCCAAGGGATACGTGACATTTAAGGGGGGAGGGTCTCAGGATGGAATTCGGACTACGACAGAACAATCCGGCTGTGTTACAAATGTATGAAATGAGGTCTCTGAAGGGAGTAGATGGAAAGGGTACTGACCTACATCACTTTGGAAATGAGTGGAGACAATAAGACAGAAGGCAAAGGAGCTGCTCGTAAGCACTTTATCAACTCTAGTTGAAGAACATTTCCTATGAGGAAATAAGGGTACAGGTTAATGAATCTGAAACCACTCTATGTATACTGGAATTAAATAAGTAAGTGGATAGTGGGTAGTAGGAGCCAGGTTTTCACTGTGGAATGGGAGGTGACAGATAAGCAAGGGAAGGAATGATCCATGTGGAAACGGATTACAGTTGGAGACATCAGTATGGATTCATATAATAGACTATTAAGCTAAACATACATATAAATGTATATATATGGGAATATTTATAGATAAGTATGTATACATGCGTTAGTAAACACACGTTTGTCAGCTGGGAGGGCTTGGAAGCAACAACACTCCAGTAGCAATGAGCACACCTAGCACCCAGATCTTGGTTTCTAATATCTGTCTCTAATAAAAGGAGCCAGAACCCCTTGTAGAATGGCTGATTCTAGGGCTGGGGCAGGGAGTCAACAAAATGAACCTGGAGCATTTTATTGTGCTGGAAAGTGAGGGAGTTGCTTACAAAACCCCACAATGATGGAAGTTCGTCAAAGGTGCACAGGAGTTAACTGAAACAGCTCCAGTGGTAAAAGCTAAAACAATTTGAGCAACAAAATAAACTAGTAATGAATTATAACCCAGATTATAAATAAATACTCATGAGTCCATGCTGATATAAGTAAATGATTGAATAAATAAATAAATGAGGGAGAACAGAGACATCTGTGCAGAAAATATACAGATGATTTATGCAGATACTTCACCCTCAAGGAGGTGGATCATAGTTGCCACTCCCCAAGTGTGGGGTTTACACAGTGATTTCCACCAAATAGTACGGTATGGAAATGGGGGAGAACTGACAAATAGCGCCTCAGCCAGCTGGTCACAGTTGATAACAGCACAGTGACAAGTCGTGGTAGCATTTCTCCTTGATATGACACGATGAAGATGGCACCTTACCTCCGGGATGTTCCTCCCCCAAACCCTTAATTCCAGTCTAATTATGAGAAAAAGGCGACACAAATCCCAGTTGAGGGATATTCTACAAATCCCTGACCAGTACTCCTCAAAACTGTCAAGGTCATCAAAAGCGAGGCAAGTCTAAGCAACAGGTACAACCAAGAGGAGGCTAAGGAGACAGGACTATCTAATGTGGTATCCTGGAACAGAAAAAGGACATTACGTAAAAAGCAGGAAATCTGCAAAAATCATAACCTTTAATGAATCATAACATACCGATGTTGGTTCATTAGTTGTGACAAATGAAATACTAATAGTAAGATATTAATAATAGGGGAAACCAAGCGTGAGGTATATTCTAACCCTTGTTAATAGCCTCGCAACTTTTCTGTAAATCTAAAACTATTTTAAAATAAAGGGTTTACTTAGTGAAAGAGAAAGGTACCAGGACTGCAAAAGCATTGCAAGAGTTCTTGAACGCCACACCCCAGGAGCCTTGGGGCCTCCCCATTACAAACCGTGTGTTGATTGATGTTCTTTATGTTGGAGCTGAGTCAGCTCTTCCTCACATACCACTTTAATCCAGAGTGGTTCTCGCTACACTTTCCTGGTCAGAGCCAACTTTTTGTTATTTCTAGCCCCAGGCTCTGTGTACACTCTATCATCCCGTTCAATCTTCCTGTGACGTAGATTGGCCTAGGAGTCCCAATATTCAGAATTCAGGTCTGAAGCAGCCTCTCCTCACTCCTTTAATCTCCTGGCAGAATCCTTGGCTCCTGGCTCAGGTAAATCCACTTTTTCTTAACATTTTATTTTGAAATACTTTTAGACTTAAGCAAAAGTAATACAGAAAGTTCTCAAATACCCTGTACCCAGCTTCCCCTAGTAATGATGTCTTACAGAACACTGAACAATTGTAGAAGCCAGGAAATTAACACTCATACAGTACAATTAACCTGCAGAGCTTATTTGAATGTTGCCAGTTTTTCTATTAATTTTCTTTTTCTGTCTCAGGATCTAACACCAGATCCCACATGGCACTCCTCACCCCCATTCTGTGATAGATTCTCAGTTTTTCTTTCGTGACCTTGGCACTTTTCAAGCGTATTGGCTAGTTATTTTGTACGCAGTCCTTCAGTTGGGTTCTCAGCTATTTTCTCATGATTGGATTGGCGTTATGCATTGCTGGCTAGAATATCACAAAAGGGGTGTGTTCTTCCCAGTCCACGTCATACCAGGGGGTACGTGATGCTGATATGTCTCATCACTGGGGATGTTAACTTTTTTTTTGCGGTACGCTGGCCTCTCACTGTCGTGGCCTCTCCCGTTGCGGAGCACAGGCTCCGGACGCGCAGGCTCAGCGGCCATGGCTCACGGGCCTAGCCGCTCCGCGGCACGTGGGATCCTCCCGGACTGGGGCACGAACCCGTGTCCCCTGTATCAGCAGGCGGACTCTCAACCACTGCGCCACCAGGGAAGCCCGAGATGTTGACTTTGATCTCTTAGTAAGAGTGGTGTCTACCAGGTTTCTCCACTATAAAGTTACTACTTTCCCCTTTGTGTAATAAGCCTCTTATAGACACTTTGAGACCATGCAGATATCCTGTTTCTCATGATACTTTTGCATACTTTAGTATCCGTCAGTGATTCTCGCCTGCAACAGTTATTATGTAGGGTTAGTCATCGTGCCTAGCATTGTTGTTATGACTGCTGGTGCTGTGCTAAGCTCTTGATTTCACTTTTTCAAAATACCCTCTGAATTAGACAGTTTGTCCGCAAGTGCTGTCTTTTCTGCAGAACCTTCTCCAGCCTGTCTGTGTGGACGGAATAGCTCTCTTTGTTCCTGTAACTTAACCATTTGCTCCTCTGCCATCATCCTTCCGACCCTCTGTGCTAATTCTGGGCTTTTTCTCTCCCACACTAGACCTTTGGTCTCTTATCCCTGCATCCCCAGTTCTGTGTGTAATGCCAGTCACATCATAGGTGCTCAGAAATTTGAATGAAATAACTTGGTTTTAGGGCCTTTATAACCCTGGTTCATCCTCCCTAGCCATGCTACATTGCTCTGTTTCACATGCTTGCAGTGGCTCTTTGTTAGCCAAGCTGTGTTGTTGCCCCGTATGAAGCTCACAGTCAACGATTGAAAACTGGACCTTTTTTTATGAGTGCTGCTGCCATTAAGCCAGGTGTCCTGAACTCCATCACTCTACTCTTGAATTTTTAAATGAAGTTGAAGGCTTTGGGCTGATCCCTATTAAATATCATCTTGTTTGTTTAGCCTGTCTTTTCAACCGTGGAGATCTTTCTGTTACCTAATTCTGTTCTCTACCGCATTTGCTATCTTTTCAGCTTTGTGCAGTCTAAGCGCTTTTCTCCTTCCAAATGATTGATAACAGATAAGGTAGGACCAATTACACAGAGATACCCCCTGACATTCTTTAGCACTCTTTAGGTGCAGTGGAAGACTTTTCTGAAAATAAGGTAGACTGTCTTTGGTGTTCCTTACTACAGCACAAAAAGGTAAGGTTTGATGAGACAAAGCTGATTTAAAATTACATGTTCTTTATAACCTTTCAGTGACATCTATTTAATTTTTTTCTTTCACTTATTCATTGAACATCTACTGTATGACAGACACTGTTCTAACTGTAGGACTGTAGTGTGAACCGAATATGAGTTCCTGGTTTATGGATAAAAAAGCAAACGAAAACGTAAACAAGAACATACTTCTAATAGCTATAAAATCTATGAAGATGGTAAAGTAAAATGGGAACTAATCAGGAAAGTCCTCAGTGAAGAACTGATAGTTGAGCTAGGGTCTAAATGATAAGAAGAAAGGAGCCATGAGAACATCTGGAGGAGGAACAGTCCTTCAGAGGGAAGAGCAAGCGCAAAGGTCCTGAGGCATGTGTGACTTTGGCGTACTCAAATAACAGAAGGGCAGTCAATAAGCTAGAACAAGGTTATAATTTCCAGTTACTTGACAGGTACATTTACCGTTTTTTTCTAGAAATCGTGTAATTTTTTGTGTGTGTGTGGTATGCGGGTCTCTCACCGTTGCGGCCTCTCCAGTTGTGGAGCACAGGCTCCGGACGCGCAGGCTCAGCGGCCATGGCTCACGGGCCCAGCCGCTCCGCGGCATGTGGGATCCTCCCGGACCAGGGCACGAACCCATGTCCCCTGCATCGGCAGGCAGACTCTCAACCACTGCGCCACCAGGGAAGCCCGAAATCGTGTAATTCTTTACTTAAAATTTGACCTTGTTTGCTCAGATAGCTAGAAAAAAAGTTAGAACAGAATTGCAAGAAGAGAATTTGCACATTTCCCCAGGAACAAAGTATCATCTGAAAACAAAAACACAACAAAATGTTGGAAATTACGGATGCTCGAGTTGGTAAGAATGCTCCTACTTTCGAAGTGTTCATTTCTCCCTAGGGTAGATAAAATGATATTTCCTAAATAGAAAGCCCATTGTACTGTAATGAGTTACTGTTTTGGATGCATTAATATCTAGTGTAAAATACTGCCTGGAAACATGCACTTGGTTTTTAGACTGAAGATCTTTTGATGATTGCAGACGTGGTGTAAATCAGATGATATAAGTTGTCTTCTTAAGTCTTTTCAGTAGCGCATAATGGAAAATAAGAATTTTGTTGGATGTATGTCTGGAGTACTTTCTTAGTTTGGAGTGTTGTGTTTTGGTATTTGCAGATAATTGGCGTTTTGAGTTTTTGATGGATTCTTTCCAAATGGGCTTACGATTAAAATGTGCTAAACCTTCCCCCATAACTCTCATCGGAGCAGCATATGCTGGGAGCAGAGAGTTCCATATCTCCATGATATCTCTCACTTTTCTGCTCTTTGTCTCAGAGTGAGCCAACTGTGTAGCATTCTCGGCACCGATGGCACAAGAGTATGAAGGGAAATGCTTAGAAGATGAGTGGAGTGTGCAGTAGAAAACGTCTGAGTCTTGTTTATCTCTGAGTGTTAACTTTCAGAACATAGGAAACTCAGATGTTCCCTTATCTTGAACATTCTTTTAGATAGAAATTTAGAGAGATGTAAGTTAAATGCTTTCAGTACATTGAACAGAGTCATATTCTTTGGGGTTCAGAGGTAGTTCATATAATTAAGGATGGTGGCATAAATGGGCTGAAAGTGAATTGAGAAACAGGGTAAACCAGGAACAAAAAGTTCATGTACATCATCGGTACAATATTAAGTAAGCTAAATTATAGAAAAATAATTTGGACTTAATCATTATTTGGATGTGAGTGACTTAAGTGTATTTTCATCAAGGCAATCACAAGTAACCACTTAAATATTTGTCTCTTACCTTTCCCCAGGATACCAGGTGTTCCGTGTATTATATTATAGCCGAGGAAGCTCTGGGTTACATGTTAGGGAAGGTTCTGCCAAGCTCAGAAAGAACCATGCAGTTGACAAAAGCAGCAGCTATATTCCCTGCTACAAGCTCATGTTCTTTCACTGTCAGCCCAGGACCCGAATGTGTCCTCCCCGCTGCCCACCCGTCCTCAGTGAGCACGCAGGCTGGTGTTTCAGGGAACAGCGTTAACTGATTCCTACACCAGCTTGTCTGAGAACAGATAGGCATGCTGGTTAATTAATAACTGCATGTGTGATAATACAGTAAAAATGTTTGAGAAACCAAATTATTACATATACCTAAAAATAAATACACTGTGAGCACATGTAGGGCTTTTACATTACTACTCCAAAAAGAGGAGCCTACTGTATTCATAGAATAAACAATGAAGTCTGTTAGATGGCATTTACATTTATTTTCTCTTATTTGACAAGAGTTTTAAATTCTTTGTCTTCACCCACTCGACAGACGTGTATGTTTTCTTCAATTTATCGTTATAAGCAAACAGCTTAGAAAAATTCACAGCTAGGTCATTTTACCCCAAATATCTGCTTAAATTTCAAAGGCAACTTGAGCTAGCCCTGAGCAAGCTCAGAATACTGTATATAAATGTGTGTATTTTATAGAAATTTTTTATATAGTACATGTATCTTCTATGTAGCATATATGTTGATTTGAAACTTCTATGTAAAGATGTATCTCTTCATCTCTCTTTCACTTATCTTTAGTTTCCATCTTTTACTTTGATGTGAACAGGTTTGAACTATGTAATCTTAGATCATGTTGTCTAATGCCATCATTAGAAGGGGAGACAGAGATCTAAAAGGTCTATGTGGCTAGCTCAAGGTCACATGGCCAGTGGCCAAGCAGGACCTAAAATCCAGGTCTCCTGGTTCCCCGCTTGCTTTATGCAGGTGCTGATAGGAAGTCCACACGCTGGGGCTTGGAGAGAGAGAGCCTGTGAGGAAGGGCAGGGGTGGGGGAAGCTCCTGTATGAGGATCAGGTTTTACCTCTCCTGGAGGCGAAGAGGGCAGGAACTAAGCAGAGAGGTCAGGACCCTCACCAAATAGATTAGCACTCAGGGCAGAGTTCAGTCTAAGAACGGGAAATTGCCGTACCACGGCAGTGATGATAATAATTACTCTTCAACTTTTTGGGTATCTGTTATATACTAGGCAGTGGGCTGTGCATTTTATTGTAACATATCATGTAATTTTCATAACCCCTGCAGAAAGGCACTGTGTTCCCATCTTCACAGAGGAGGGTGCTAATATTCAGAGAATTAAATGGCATGCCCCAGGTCACATAGCTTGTCTGAGAGAGAACGCCATGATTGGAACCTGTCTGCCTTAGCCACATCTCTTTGATTTCTGCAGTTTTATGCTGCCAAGCCAGAATCACAGATTTAAAACAGGGTGGGGCAAATGTGACAGAGATCAGAGACGGAGTAGGGAGCAGCATGGTGTGAGCCTGGTCCTGGAGGCTTACAGCAAAGGAACGGCACTGTTCTGGTGTAATAAAAGGAGGCCACCTCTCCGATGGCACAGCGGATAACAGAAGGAATTCCCACCTAATTGTCATACTTACCCTTGAGGAGCTAAATAAAGATGACTCATTGCCTCTGAAATGTGACTGAACCTCTGTATATGGTTTAGTGCCCACAGGCAGTTGTTAATTGGGAGGGAAAATCTTGGGCTCCTAAAACTTGTAAAACATTTAACATGAGCCAGTAAGCAGTTGACGGTATACCACATACGCTGTACCAGAATCCACTGGTGCTAGGGAAGCGAGGCCACTGCAAACATTGTCAATCTTAAAGAGTTCAGCGGAGGAGAGCTGGGAGGGTGAAGAATGGAAAAACCGCACCCTGACGAGGAATCACTATCTGTGATCGCTGAATCTGTGGATTGCTAAACTTCATGGATGTTCAGCTTAAAAAAGGAGAACTTTGGGGGAAGACCTGCACCTACTTTTATGGGGAAGGGAGGGAAAGAATTCTTCATTGAGCATCTTACAGTGATCCAGACATTAGATGCTTTCTGATCCTCACCAATGCCACAAAGGAAATACTCCCACTTCCTGTAGTTCAGGAAATTGAAGCTTAGAGAGAGATCATTTGCTGTGGGTCACTTAACTAGTAAATGAATTCGAACACTGTTGTCTCTGAATCCAAAGTCAAGTGGAAGAGGAGTCAGACTACATCTGAGTGGCGCCAGTAGCAAAGCTAGAGCCAGTAGATATATATTGTACCATAAAGCGAGGTTAATTTCCCAGGTTAATCCGAAAGCACTTTCTTGTAACAAGCACTGTTCCTTCCCAAAATAAAATAAAGTGCCCTAAACACACACACACACAGGCAAAACAGCTTTACTGAGATGTAGTTTATAGTTATATAAACTATAACGTTCACATATTCTAAGTATACAATTCCAAACTGCCTTTAAAGGTAGCAAGTTTCCTCCTGTCATTGGAACTGCCTGAGTAGAAGAGGCTAGAAAATCTCTCAGTCAAGGATATAGTAAGAGGGAAGTCCTGCTTCCATCTCTAGAAAAGTTCATTTTAAGTAACTTAAAAGTGGTTTCACTACCCCCAGAGTACTGAGCAGCTGTTCACTTAAGTGTTTTAAACTTTGATGGATACATGGCAATGGAAGGACCCAGAAGATGCTCCCCTTGTGCCTGTCACCGTAACTTGGGCTGCATGCTAGAATTGCAAGGGAGGTTTAAACACTCCAGATGCAGATATGAGGGCCACACCCTAGGGCCAGCTAAGTCAGCGCCTCTGGGGTAGGGTCCAGCATCAGATACCTATTAGAGGCAGCAGGGCTGAAAGCTGCTTTCCTCAGCGGAGAGCTCTTTCCTCAAGAGCTGAGAGGGTCATGAAGGGTCAAAGACCCAAACCAAGCCCATCCTGCCTGTTGTTGCTTCTCTGCGCCCTAATGGTGAATCAGCCACATCCCAGTCGCTTCTAGTTTGGCCACAGCTGCCGCTGTCCCACGTCTAGCTCTTTCAAGACATCCAAGGCAGTGTTGGCAGTTTAACCAGAGACAGTTTGTTTCATGACCTTTTAACCAGCGGAAACTTTGCTTGTATCTAATGTCGCGTCCACCAGACATTTCTGCAGAGCTTTAGGATGGAAAGGTCCTTGAGAAAAGAATTAGCGTGAACTCCATCTCCAAATCTGATTGGGGGTCTTGCTTTCAGAACAGTGATTTTACCCATATTTGAAACTTTTTGTGACCTGTCGTGCAGGTCACTACATATATGCCCACATCAGAACATCAGTGCTTTCTGTTTTATCTCCTATATGGAGCTTGTTAACTGATTATAATGTGGTCAAGTGAAAATCTAGCCTGGGAGCCAGATGGTATCAAAAACGGGTGGCCTTGGGGAGGCTTAAAACCTCTCCGAGCCTCATTGTCTGTAAAATGAGAGTGATAGTTCCTGCCTAAATGTCCCTTTAAGAATCCACTTAAAAAATGTGTGTGATCATGCCTTACAACTTATTATTTGTTGCACTCCTGCTGTGTGCCAGGTGCTGTACTAGTCCCTGGGGAAACCGACCTGAGTAAGTTTTGATTCCTGCCCCGGAGAAACCTTATAGCTTAGTGAAGGAGATAGGCTTAAAACCAGGTGACGGTTAAAAGAGTGTGGAGGGGCAGAAATGCACAGGATACTCTAGGAGCATCAAGGAAGGATTAGAAGGACTGGGTTATTGATATAGGGATTTCAGGAAAGGCCTCCCGCAGGTGCTAACGGAGGACAGAGTGGAGGTTAACAAGGTGAATTGGAGAAAGAGGGAACAGAGTGAGCAAAGGCTTGTAGGTGAGAACACAGAAAAGGGAAGTTGTGATGCTAATGTTGATAGGTGTTTTATTCAGTGCTTGCTTCCCTTCCCTTGGGAGAAGTGACTTGTTATTGAGTAGGGTGCATTGGAGAGGATTCAAAGGAAGAAAGGCAAGAGATACAGGTTAAAATGGTCATCACCTGTTTTCCTCTTCATTTGCCTGATTTTGTGTAGGCATTTGGGATATGGAACAGGAATGAGGTTGAGTGATTATGTACATCACCAAAACCCCATGATGAAAAAGAACACTTTGTCCAGGTCAGGTGTAGTATATGTTTAACACTCAAGGTAGGCATTGAAGCATAGTGGTACTTACAGAAAGTCTCCCGCAGAGGACCTTCTTTTATAAAGAAAGCCTTTATAGCTCACGAGGTCTGAATTAGGGACCAGAGATGGTCCGCAAACCAGGCATCCACGAACCACGCAGAACACTGCGCAGGAGCTTCTCTTGAGCTTCATGGTAATTTCCTGTGTCTGCCCTGATTTTACTGTCAGCAAAACTGCAGCGGCATCCCTTCAAGACTGTTCTTAAAGTAGTTGTCACAGTTAGTTATGTGTCTTATCCTCACCCTGTATATTCTCCACAATTGTGCTCTCTTCAGGGTCAAGAAATCAAGAAAGCCAGCTGCCCAGTGGTGATTTCCTTTCATGTACCACAGCCCATGGAGGCAGGAGGGGGGCCGGGAATGTAAGGGGTGCATACTTCTTGTGCCGTAGGCTTTCATGCCATGAATTGTCAAGCCTGAGCCTGATCCAGCCAGACTTCCTTCTGGCTGAGAAACAGACTGTCCCCATACATTTCTAGTCCGGTGAATCCTATTAGAAGGCCAAATGGCTTCATCAAAAGCAACGTGGTAACCAGGGGCCTGATCTCTCCTGCCTCTTCTGTTGACTCTGTCAACACATGGTGCTGAGGTAGGAGAGACTGCAAGGGCTTTTCTGTGCTGTTTGTCTGAGCCCTGATCCCCCATGCCCTGGGAGTGTGAAGCAGAGGTGTGCCGAGAAGAAAGAGCTCTCAGCAGGCACCACGAGACCCAGATTTCAGTCCTGGCCTCAAACCAGCAGTTTTGGCCTTGAGTGAGTCACCATCCATGGGTTATAGTTTCTCCCCTGTAAAAGGAGAAGGCTGGGTTTAGATCATCTGTGAAGTTCTCTCTAGGTTTAAGCTGGCAGGAATCAAAGGCCCTAACCTTACTCTGTCACTGCCTGGTCTCCAGCTCGCCCCATCTTTGCCCCTTGCCTTTGCCTCCTTCAGTCTCCCCTCTCCACCTACCTGCCCCTGCCTGGCTCCATTCTTTCATGCCAGCCTCTCCGTACCTAGAGGGAATCCTTTGGTGCCCAAGTAGGACTAGATTTCCAGATAGACTAAGCGTGTGTTTAGGGCACCTGCAATGCAAAGTCACCATGAGAAAATGGTTTCAAGAGAATTGGATATTCAAAACAATCATGAAAAAAAAAAAAACCCCACAGACTTTTGCTGGACTTCCTTAGTCTTATTTTACGGTTTGTTATTTTAATTTAATTTCTGTTTGGAGGAACACTAAAATCTATTCAGGGCTTCCCTGGTGGCGCAGTGGTTGAGAGTCCGCCTGCCGATGCGGGGGACGTGGGTTCGTGCTCCGGTCCGGGGGGATCCCACGTGCTGCGGAGCGGCTGGGCCCGTGGGCCATGGCCGCTGGGCCTGCGTGTCCAGAGCCTGTGCTCCATGACGGGAGAGGCCACAACAGTAAGAGGCCCACGTACCGCAAAAATAATAATAATAATAAAATTAAATTAAATCTATTCAGTACTTAGGATTGCTGAAGGCTTCATCTTCTACCTCTAAACTTCTTGGACTCAGCCTTTTCACTAAAGCCTCGTAAAGGTAGGGGCGAGCGCGTTCCTTTGCTCTGTGCCCTCTTCTCTGTACTGGCCATGTGTGCTTATTTTGGTACAGTGGCATGTATTTCTATCGCCCTGGCTTACTCAGAGGCTTCCATTTTGTTATGTACTTTCTGGTTAAACATTTCCATGGTGGGTGTTAGGCTCTGGGACAGAGATAGGCCAGAAGAGACATCTAACTATAAGACACACTCATGCCCTCCTCCAAAGTTCTCCATCAAATCGAGATGTAAGTTATTCTCCAGAATAATTAAATGCCACAAGTGCACGTAAATATTTGAAGGAGTGCTACAGAAATTCAGAGGCAGAGCAATTTTTGGAAGATACTCCCTGCCAGAGGGTCCTTGAAGGAAAAGTGGTGGAGAGTTTTCATAATAACAGAATATGCCCATCTGAATGGCCTGTTAACTTTATTTCTAAATTCTGAATCCCATGATTGCGGACTGTTGGTTGCTACCCATTCTCAGAACTGCCCCAAACTAGTTTCTCCCAGACTCAGGCTCTCTGTCTCTGTCCCTCCATATCTCTTCTGCCCTGGCTTTGGTCCTTTGGACCTGTCCCTTCAGATAAACTGCTGTAGCCACTGAGAAGAATAGCCAAGCTGAGTCCCTTGGGCCCGCAGAATGATAGGTCTTTTTCCTGGTAGACTCTGTGTGGTTGCTTAGGGGAACATTTGGCTTTTGCATAGGCCCTGAGTGTTCCCCAGTCCCTCATTTTCACCATAGTCTGGTTAAGCCCATGTCATCGTTACTGTCATCATCAAGTTAAATGTATTGAGTGATTGTGTGCCAGGCACTGTGCTCAATGCAGCACATGTGTGGATTCATTAAATCCTCATCACAGCCTCTGAGATGAGTGCTATTTTTTTCTGTCTTACTGATGTGGAAAGGAAGGGATGTTAAGTAACGCACCTGAAGGGCCTTATAGCTGATGGCAGGGCCAGGATTCTTACTCTAGCAGTGTGATTCCCGAGCCCCTGCTGTAAACCATTACATTTTACTATGTGTTCAGAGGAAGAGGAACTGGGCGGTGTGCTGGGCTTGGGACAGCGCGGACAAAGTAGGAAGAACTCATTCTGAGTTTCTTTCCATCAAGAGGCAAGTTGTTTGAATTGTTAAACAAGGGGAAATGCCAGAAAGCGCTTCCTCTTAAATATATTAGATGATATCTTTTATCCGTAATGCCGTCTTTTTGGTTCTCCTCATCGCTTTTTTTTTCACTCAGTATTTGATCAAAATAAAAGTCATTTGATATGGACGCCTTTTCAGTGAGGTACACAGTATCACATTGCCAAGCGTAATTTCCACTTGGGTGACACTGTTCTCACCAGTGAGAGAAATGGCATCGTTAGCCAAAAAGGGTGGTGTTAGGTGTCTTACCTCTCTCACTGAACAAGCAAGCACAGTTACGTACGTTGAGATGTGTCTTTTCAGGATTCTGGCATTGCTCATTGGTTTGTTTTCAGAAGGAGGGTTTTCTTCGGAAAGTTAAACATTATTTCCTCTGCTTCTTTATCACATTGATTTTGGGGAGTGTTTGCTGACGTTCCTAAGTGTGGTTATACCCGCGCTTCGTGAAAAGGTGTCGTTTATTTTACTTCCCTTGAATGGAGTTCTTAAGACTAATTTGATGCCTTGAGTTGAGCCCAGAAACTTTATATTTAGCTTTGAATTGATTTCTTCCAACACGTAAGTACGTGTACTTTTAAGATTCTCCTGATAATTCTAGTATCTAACACCCACTTGTCACTTTATTTAATGGTTCTAGTGGTTTGGGGCATCCGATTATTCATTGTTTTCACCCCTAAGAAAAATGATCACTATGGAATTCCCAGTTTAGCCTGAGACCACCCAACTTCCCCCGACTCAGGACTCAACACTTGCTGTTACTCCAGGGACAAACCAGAGAAGGCAGAGTCTAAAGAATTAAAGTGAGGAGGCGGGATGAAGACTTAATAGTAGAGATATCTTTCTGAGCACTCTGGAAAGATCTCTCTACCTTGCACCCCCATACTTCCATGAAAGCCAAAGGCCTTTCACCCTTAGCTGGGCTCTTTCAGGAGTCCCCAGCCTCAGCTGTGCATTGTGGCTCTAAAGGACCATCTGACCACTTGGAAATTCAGGAAAGTTGGACCTTCAGCTTCTCTTTGGAGTTAATGGAGCAGTATAGTTTACCAGATGTGAAACTGTTTTTAGAGATGTCAGCTGCCCCCGGGGCTGGTTCCTGGGCTGTGTCTTTGTGGGTTCGGCCCAGGAGAAGGAAGGAAGGAAGGAAATAAAAAGAAATGAATTCACTCACTTTTCTTCCTTAAAAGGACTCTGCAGGGATACAAAAGGGGAATCTGAACTTGGTAAGGTAGCTTGCTTTTCTGTCTGCTCCAGGTTACTTTTGTGTTTTTGCTGGCGTGCTCTACCTGGATCTCAGTTTACCACTCCTGCAGCGCCCCCATGCCAGTTCTAATCAAGACTGCGTGGAAAGCACTTACATTGTTTCATCACAAGACCTAGGTTTGAGTCCTAGTGCCACCACTGTTAATTGGCCGAGTAATCTTGGGCAAGGAGTTGAACCTCTTGAACACAGTTTTCTCCCCTATTTGAGGTTGATAATACACTTACTCACAGGGTAGCCTCAGGATGAATTAAAATGATGACACCCGTTAAAGTCACTTTGTTAGCCGTTCAGTATCCTTGCTGTTAATGTTTCCTACCCATGGCTGGCTTTTTCAAATGCAGGCAAATGCTAGCTACGTGAACTTTTACATGGAAACACTTCATTTTGGAGGTTTTAAATAACCTTTTATAAAAGATTGATAATGTGAAATAATCTGGCTGTAAAAACGGCGAAGAACTTGTGAAGACGTTTCACGGTGCCCTTCAGGTTTGTTTCAGCATATGCAAAGAAATCATCCCAAGGGTTAAGTTTTCACCTGTGTCATTTGGCTTGCAAAACATTTGGAAAAAACTTTCCAGGCGGTTAACGCTTCTCATAGGTCAGAAACCTATTTCCGTGTGCTAAGTCATCAGTAATATTTTGGGTGTGATTGTTTCCCTTTTGAATATATTTTACATGAATTGTTCCCCTCTAAGAGTTCACACAGAAATTGGATATCATGTTTTAGACTACCCTCCCCAGCATTTGGTAGGATGGGGTATGGTCACGTACCCCGAACAAATAAGACCCACGAACAAATAAGACCACGAACAAACAAGACCAAACAGATTATTTAGTTTCCTTCTTACCGCATTTTTTGCACGTATAGCTTCAATAAATAGTTGCTAAGAACTGTAAGATACACAAGACAAGGAGATCCACCCACTCTTGAGATTTGAGGAGGCCCATAGATAACCCCTCCTCCAAGCTTGAATTAAAAAGCAGTTGAGAGAGATAAAGGAGTCAGGCGGATGGACAGCAAAATACCATCTTTATTACTGAAAATGCTTTTGGGAGAATGTGGCTTTGGGTCTGCAGCCAAGCAGGCCTTCTGAAATTTCATCCTTGAATTAGATAGATTTACCCACTCTTTCCCTGGTACAGCAGGACAACAGAAGTTGGCAACCAGCAGGGAAAACCTCCTACTCCCCAGTAGGAGAAAAGTCCAGCATTCACCATTTTTGCAGGCAGGCAGATCCCAAAGAGAGGAAGGAGGTGGAGAGAGAGGCCAGGTCTGTTATCGAGGGAAATTCTCTGCAGGTGATAGGTGGAGAAAAGTAAATAAAAGTCTTGTCATAACACCTGCAGTGGGGTATTCAAAGGTAGATTGGTCCTGGCCCTTCTCTCCAGGGACACTCAGTAAGAAAGGGAGGTATGGCATCTGTCCAGCTGTGACTGAACCCGAGATCGCTTTGCTTTGCCTTTCTTCACTGCTCTTGCTAAAGCTTTAAATGTGGAGTTGGAGCACAATTTTTCTTTTTTTCTTTTTTTGCGGTACGCGGGCCTCTCACTGCTGTGGCCTCTCCCATTGCGGAGCACAGGCTCCGGACGCGCAGGCTCAGCGGCCGTGGCTCATGGGCCCAGCCGCTCCGCGGCATGTGGGATCTTCCCGGGCCGGGGCACGAACCCGTGTCCCCTGCATCCGCAGGCGGACTCTCAACCACTGCGCCACCAGGGAAGCCCTAGGAGCACCTTTTATGTGGCTGCCACACTTTTCCTTGGCGTTTTAACTGGCCCCCTTCCAACGTCTGAGACTTCTTTCAAGTGCCACTTGAGGCTTTAAAAAAATTAATCCTTATTTGACTAAAAAATGATGAGAGGAACAGTTTCTCTTCATAAAGTGACAAACAGTACTGCCTTCCAAACATCTGGTGGTGTATATATAACTTAGCCCAAAGGTGAACTTTACCCTAAATAGAAGCAGGATGCAGAGTATATATTGCATGGTGACACTGGGCTCAAACAGAAGCAAGTGCATTGCAGCTGCTGAAGGACAGAAAAAAGAAGTCACTATCAATCACTGAAGGAAATTCATTATTATTATTAATTATCATTACCATGATTAATTTCCTAGTTTTGAAATTGAATTTGTAGTACTGAATTGAACAGAACCCCACAATCACACCCAGCTGTTCTTTTCTGCTTTCCCCAACTTATGTGCCCTTTTTTTTTTGGCGCTCCGCGGCATGTGGGATCTTCCCGGACCGGGGCACGAACCCGTGTCTCCTGCATTGGCAGGTGGACTCTCAACCACTGCGCCACCAGGGAAGCCCCTGTGCCCTTTTTAAAGAACAGAGTTTTACAGAATTTAAGGTAGACCAGGATTTTTCTGTTGGTGTCCTCAGCCAAACCCCGCTGTCAACCAGGACCTGGGGCTGGCTTTCTGCGGAAAAGCCTGCCCGTGGATTGCGCCCAGCTGTGGTAGCCACTCCGTGATGTTCTCAGATGGGCTCTGGAGTAAGACCAATCCATGCGTGCGCATTTGTAGTAGCCGCTGGATAAGAACCAGAATAATGACTCCAGAAAGCAAGGGTCACGGCTCTAACCTGCTGAGTCATCTCGGCTCAGCCTGGCTGGCAAGGGCTCTGCAGCTTCACTGGTTTGCCTTACTGCTCATTGCATTCCAGCCTGCCAAGGACTCTTTTGCAGATCAATGGGGGCTCCTGTAGAAAGGGTAGGTCCGGGTGGAGCAGAAGGAATCTGAATTTATAATATGTGCTCCAGCTCATCTTGATTCAGGTGTTAGTTACTTTAGAAGAAACACAAAAGAATAGGTAACTCCAGCTCCTCCGTATAAACCTGTCAGCATTTACTCATGCAGAGAGGCTACTGTGATTGGTCACATTCAGAACACAAAGGGTCCCAAGGGGCTTCTTGGCCACCATTCAGGTGCTGGACTTCCTGTCTTCCACTGAGCCTTTATGCACACGTGCCAGCAGCCTTCACTCCCATTTGTCCTAATCGTCCAGGATGTGCATGAACAAGAAAAATAAATACCAAAGAACAGACAAGTACTACGTGAAATTTTGTCTGGGAACTTGAAAGCTAAACAGTCTCAGGCCAAAAAATACATTATCTTTACTTCTTTTCTTTTCCCTGCCCTGGCCTGATGTAGCCTCACTCTTAACTTACACCACCCCATGAAAAAAATTTTATTAACCTCTCCTAAACTTTTTTCTTTTGCTTGTCTTCAAGTATTTTAGGCTTTTCCACCTCTGAATCAGTCTTTCCCCCCCTTTTTTTTTTTTTGGCGGTACCCGGGCCTCTCACTGTTGTGGCCTCTCCCGTTGCGGAGCGCAGGCTCCGGACGCGCAGGCTCAGCGGCCATGGCTCACGGGCCCAGCCGCTCCGCGGCATGTGGGATCTTCTCAGACCGGGGCACGAACCCATGTCCCCCGCATCGGCAGGCGGACTCTCAACCACTGTGCCACCAGGGAAGCCCAGTCTTTCCCCTTTTGAGATCCCTTTTTCCCCCAAAGAGTTGAATCATTAAGCATGATACAGATTCATACCCCTAACATGGAAGAGGAAAAATGGCAAAGCCCTGCAAAGCGGTCACAAAATGTTAAAGCATCAAAGATCTTAGACATCTTAAACTTCAAGAGAATGTTTTTTCCTGTAGAGCTCAAACTTATGAGTTAAAATGCACTAAACTTGTATTATTATTCATCATCACATGCGATTGCCCTGTTTCTAAACTGCAGATGCTTTATGGGAGGGAACTTTGGTCTATCTTCAGGATGTGGTCTAGGTGTAAACAAAGTACCCAATGACAACTTGATAGGGTGGTTCAAAGAATTTATTTTGAAAACATTTGCTACATATCTTTTGTATACCAGGCAATTAGGATCTAACTGTTAAATGACAGATACAGAAAGATCAATAAGACACAGTCTCTCCTCTGGAATAACTTGCAGTCTGTTGGGTAAACAAATAATGATATCCTAATGATTACCCAAACGACAGCAAATAAGGTAGCATGGGGACTCAGCTACTCTGAGTGGCTTACTCAGCCTTGGCGTATTGGGTGGGAGGCAAATGGCTTTCATTGAAGGATGTAATTGAGTTTGGATTTTAAGTGTGAACTGAATCTTAGAATAAGGACAATGTAACGCAGTCTTTCATTTTACCCATAAGGAACTGGAGACCTAGAGATTTTAATTGCCATTGCTAGGATACAATAGCTAGTCAATGTCAGACAAGAGTTCCACTGGAACTTTACTATTTCTTCTAGAAATAGAATTTGAGGTACCCAAAGAAATAGTTGTTTGGGGAAAATTGGATCGACTTTGGGTATAATTTCTCCTGGAACAACCTGTTGTTTTTAGTCACATTTATCGTAAAGCTGTCTTAAAAGGATTGATTAACTGTTTGTATGAGACTAAAGTAACAGCTCTCCTGGTACATGGACTAGCTGCATTATTTAAATACTTTATTACAAAAACAGTAAAAGGGCAGTCTGGAAGCTTGCTAATTGGAATAGTTCGTGACCCCCAGGTAATCTTGGAGCTATAAATCATTGCACCAAATATACCAGAAACTTAATAAATGGCACAAATTATTTGAATGTTGAATCCTATCTTTTAAAAAACCACTTCTATAAAATTATTAAAATATCACTATACTTTTTGGGTTTTTTTTTTGTTTTTTGGGGTTTTTTTGCAGTACGCGGGCCTCTCACTGTTGTGGCCTCTCCCGTTGCGGAGCCTGTGGACGCGCAGGCTTAGTGGCCATGGCTCAATGGCCTAGCCGCTCCGCGGCATGTGGGATCTTCCCGGACCGGGGCACGAACTCATGTCCCCTGCATCGGCAGGCGGATTCTCAACCACTGCGCCACCACGGAAGCCCTATACTTTTTGTTTTTAATTAATTCTAGGATTATAAGGATTCGTTAGATGAGAGAGAGTGGCCTTTTGACCTTTGGGGTGCCTAAAATTTCTGTTTCTGTAAAGTTTATTTCTAAATTTTTGACCATATGTCCAGAAAGCACTTATAAGTTTATTTTTCATATCATTTGCATTCCTGATTAGTAGAATTAAATAGACTAATCTAATACCCTCATCAAGAATCATTTGAATGCCTTCCTTCCTTATATTTCTCTAAAATGATTACCTGGACAACCTGCGAAACAGTGTGTTTGTGTTTAGTTTCGCCTCCTGGTCTTTCAGTTTTTAACTCTGGCTTCATGAACTTTATGAGGATGACGTTACCTAACATTTCTCAGCTTTTTTTTTTAACCTGTAAAATTAGGGAAATAATTTGCCTCAGGGAGTTGTTTTAATTAAATGAAATAGTTTTTGTAAAACCCCTCCCCCAGTGTGCCTGACACATACTTAAATCTCAGTAAAGTATAGTTTGGATTACTTTGCTTCATGTCCTGCGAATATGTTAGAACAGAGCAAACCTGTTTTGTATAGAGAAAAACTATCCTATGCTTTTCAGAACATTGTAAGGACATGATAAATATACTGCCTCTCTTTATGCTTTTGGGGTTCTGGTGAACATTCTTTGCAGCAGCCAGTTTTAATGATTAATTTTAAGGCCTGAACCCAAGCATTATTGACTAAGATAAAAACCACAAGCCTCAAGAGTCAGTAAGTATTGATGTTGGTTGAGAGCCAATGGATGAATGATGTTTAATATATTAAATATTAAAGGCAGAATCTTTTGGTTTGGTGAGTGTTGCTAATGCTGCCAGTGAAAACATCCAGTTTGATTTACAGAAGTTTAATTTTACCTGGATAAAATCCATTTCACCTGACAGTTACTATATAATAATTCTAAAATACTGTTAACAACCCAAATAATTTCCTAAAATTCTGTGGGAATTCAATGAGAAAAAAATAACTTTGTTATTTAAATGCTTATATTTTTCAGTGGGTGGCTAAGTTTGCATCTTTAATATTACCTTGATTGCTGAGATTTTTTTTTTTTTTTTTTTTTGCGGTACGCGGGCCTCTCACTGTTGTGGCCCCTCCCGCTGCGGAGCACAGGCTCCAGACACGCAGGCTCAGCGGCCATGGCTCACGGGCCCAGCCGCTCCGCGGCATGTGGGATCTTCCCAGACCGGGGCACGAACCCGTGTCCCCTGCATCAGCAGGCGGACTCTCAACCACTGCGCCACCAGGAAATTTTGTAGAAATATGGGCTTCCCTCCTCCTTTATTTCTGCTTTTCTGTAATTTCCAAAATATCATTCAGAATCATACTTAGTATGTTGCATTCTCCAGAATTCTGCTTAAGTGTGTTTCTGAAGCAGACAACCTACATTTCATCATTGATTCATTGAATTTTCCATACAGTTCTAAAAATATGAAAATTGTGGATTGAAATCAAATTGGAAACTTTCAGGCTTAAGAGAGTATTTTTAGAGGAGCAATTCAAAAATGCTAATTAATACACTTTGGCAAATCACAACAGCAGCTAACTCAAGT
>NC_139143.1:114353950-114469031 GCF_964270905.1 Leucopleurus acutus | reverse complement strand
TTGTGTTTGGGTAATATTCTGAAAAATCTTATTTTTCAGGATTTTCTAGAATACAGTTATTGAGCACTTAAGCCACCTAAATTATTTTCACTGATGTGTGGGCTCTGAGCGGATGTATAAGAGGAGTTGTGCTGTGTATTAATGTTGCTTACAATCTCTCTAAGCCTAGTTTTCTCAGAGTTTTAGCAACAAGAGGGACATTGATAAATATGTCGTCTGATTTCCTTCTTTTCCCAATTTACAAATGAGAGGAATTCTTCCATGAGTCCCCCAGACAAAGTTAGTCATTTCCTGCTTTTTGATTCCCGAGGCACTTTGTTCATACTCTATATTTTAAGTAAATACTGTTTTGTAGTTAATCTGTTTATATGTCACTTCTTTCCATCCCCCACCCTTGCCTCCAAGTGGGTTCTTCAATTGCTGGAACCAGGTCTAATTTGTTTTTGTCTCCCACTAGTCTGGTGACAAATGGATGAATCATGTTGCCTGGAGAGGTTAAGGGACTTGCCCAGAGTAGCCGACCTGAAATGTGAACGGCTTTCGTGACTCCTCGTCTAGTACTTACCACTCGTGTGCTGCCAGAAATGTTTTCAGATGATTTGGATGCTCACTTACGGAGCTAGGACACAGTTTTCCTATTGTGTTTCTCTAGACTAGCTCATTTTTAAAACAACAATGATAGTGTTGATGAGGACGCTTCCACTGCCGCCTTTATCTCCATGTATCATTTTGAGGATGAAACGAAACCATAATATTTGTGAAAGCTTTCGAACTGGTAGAACCCCTCCTGCAAGGATGTATATCGCTGTTCCTCTAGTCTGTTATTGTGTGATTTACAAAGTATTTTCACACTCATAGTCTCCTTTTCTGTTCATCCCACCCCTGTGAAGTGGGTGGAGTCTCATTGCCATTTCACACGTGAGAGAATGAGGCTGAGAGAGACTAAGTCCTTTCAGCTACAATCACAAGTGGCTGGAGGAAGCCCGAACCCAGCCACTATGTTACTCTTTCCAACATAGTCCCTGGCCCAAGGCTCAGAGCCACTCAGAGTGTGGTGGTGTCCCCCCAAAGCCTCCGGGAGTGAGCCTAGGAGAGATGAGAGCTAGGCTCTTCTAGGATCAGGGTAGTTACCTATGTGTGTTTACGTTCCAGTCACGTTTTTTGTCTTCTCAAAATGTAGGGACTGGGCACAGAAAGCTTTGTAAGATACAGTGAGCAAGGCGATTTTGAAGTGGCCAGCCAGCCCTGGAGCAAGCAGCCGCAGCACTGGGGCCGTGTGGGTCCAGCAGAAGGAGGCTAACCCCGCCATTGCTTTAGTCTCAAGGGGGAGTTCCTTACTACCACTCTCAGGAAATGAAGGATGATAAATCCAGCTGCTGCTTCCTGTTTCTATAATTCTGAGATTTATTGTTTTTAACGGGTAGAATGCTTTATTTTTAAACCAGTGGAAAATACCCTCAACCTGTTCCTTGTTAGTATTTCCTTAAAAACTAGATGTACTCACTTGGGCTTTAAAGGGTGTGTGTGTGTGTGTGTGTGTGTGTGTGTGTGTGTGTGTGTGTGTGTGTGTGTGTGTGTGTGTGTGTGTGTGTGTGTGTGTGTGTGTGTGTGTGTGTGTGTGTGTGAAATTCCCATGATGCTGCCTGAGCTGGCTCACTGTCTGTTTTTCAACAACAGAAAGAAAACCAATTAACGCAGATTTTACTGGGCAGGAACTTCTGTGTGAGATTGGTGACAGTCATTTAGAGGAGACCTGTAATTTATATCAGTGGTATTACTATCATGCTTGTGCAATTCAGGGCTGGTTTTTCTTCTGCTTGTTGTTATATTATTAGTGAATAAAGACCTGAGTCATTTAAGAAACACACTACCTCCTCGCATGCCATAGTTCATGGAAAGTCGCCATTAGGTATAGGTTACCAGGCTGAAACTTGGTGGATTTGATTGTGTAAACCAATGACTCCATAACTAAAAGTAATAGGTAGAAATATTTTCTCTAATGTCAATTTTTTTTATTGCCTAGTTTAAGAGAAAGAGAATGTGTATAGGAGTGCCAGTGGGGCATCATTTCAGAAGCACTAAAGGAAATTTATTCAGCAAAGTAGAATTTTAAGAATGTAGGAAATATAGCCAGTCCCCTTACTGAGTAAGAATATTACCTCTAATTTAAGCCCTTGGCCCCCTCCTTTAATAGTCCTGAAATCATAGCTATGGCAATACTCTGTTCACAATGGGTAATTAGTACATGTTGCATTTAGGAACTGGCTGGCCAAATGACTTCTTTACACTTTTATAATTACAGTTACAGTTTATGTTAAATGAATTCAGAATAAAAAGGAAATCTTCATGACTTAAAGACAAGCTTATACTGGATATTTGGTCTGACTTTGTTAACATCTCCTGAAGATAAGTAAAATTGTGAGACTCTAACACTTATTAGAGGCCCATTCTAGTATACTTGGTGCTATGGAAATCTCCAGTTCTAATCTCAGCTATGCCGTTTCCTTGTTGCAATGGTTTTTTGGCCAAAAAAATGAAGTTGACACTATTTCTTTCTCTCTCAGTAGTTTGTAAGGATCAGATTAGTTGGAATCCATGCAAGTGCGTTTAAAAACTGAGGTGATGATAAAGACATTAGGTAATACTCTTATTAAATGGCACTCGGGCTGTAAATTGTAATTTCACATTTCAGACTTTGCTCCTTGTGTCGTGAGGCAACCTTTGAACACCACGGTTTTGTCTCCTTCGCTTAAGAGTTCCTTCTAATAACTTGTGAATTGGTGGGGGGTGGGGTTCAATTTAATTTGAGCTAATCTCGAATTTAAAATAAGCTGAAGGGGGCAGTTATGGGCTTGGTAGGGGCAGTCAGATCTGGGTTTGAATCCTGGTCGACAGTATTTTAGCTACATGTTCTTGGTCAAACTCAAACTTTCTAAACCTCAGTTTTTCTCTCAGTAAAACTAGAACAGTAATACTACTTCTCAGGGAGGATGTGACAATTTAATGAGCTTGAGTGTGTGAGTGTTTGGTCACTCGGTAGGGATGGTGTTCTTGTCTCCTCCTGTATGTTTGCAGAAGTCTCAGTGTTGCATGGTGAGATGCAGCCTGAGGTTGCCACCCAAAGATGGTCTCCCCACCTCGTCTTTTCCCCCGCATACTGCGGCCAGGGAAAGGAGGAGAAAATGAAGCTGCTTTAGGTCACTGACACTCTCCTTAGGGAATAGTAAATATTTCTTTTCCCACCTTCTTCCTTTCAGTGTAATCTGACTTGAGTTCTTTCAATGCTTGACCTTCAAAGGGAGTTTCAGTGGGTGAGAAAGCCTGACACTGTTTGGAATCCTTGAACGTATACAGAGCTACTCAGTCATATGTCCATGGGCTGTGTTTTCTTTTCAAAGTTATACGAGTTTTGGAATTATTTTTGTAAGGCACTTTTTTTTTTCCTTTAGACTTTCCCTGAAAAGGACCTTTTAAAGTTTTACGACCGGCTAAATAATATGGTGGTTAGCAAGGTTAATGTTTACCAGCTCGCTGAAGGGAAAAGCAAACAATATATATCCAAACTCTGTTTAAGAATTTCCATAGAATTACAAATCCTTTAATCTTGATACCTTTACGTAGTCATAACAGCATGCCTACTTGGATGAGAGCTCCCAGTAGAAATGTGTTTACCGTGTATGTTTTAACTTTATGCTCGAAATGAGAAACAGA
This sequence comes from Leucopleurus acutus, assembly GCF_964270905.1. Taxonomy (NCBI): domain Eukaryota; kingdom Metazoa; phylum Chordata; class Mammalia; order Artiodactyla; family Delphinidae; genus Leucopleurus; species Leucopleurus acutus. The sequence continues at coordinate 114,465,320 of NC_139143.1, read as the reverse complement.
CATATGAAAACATCTCTGTACTTTCTCACTCTGTTATTTTTAACTTCTAACTCCCTGCTCCTTTTCATCCTAAAAAATAGGCCCTTCCATCAAACCTGCCTCCTCTTCTAGCTGTTTTCCCAGCCTTTTGTTTTTCTCCCCAGCCAAGAGAAGCGAACGTTCCCTTTCCCACTTACTGCTTGCCCACGGTGGGCCTGACTTCTTCCCGGAGAGAGCTTGGGCCAAATTCTCAGGGGACTCTCAGCTGCCAGACCCAGCAGTCACTTTCTTTACTCCTTAACTTCCTTGACTAGCTTGTGATAAGTGCTGCTGCCTTCCAGGCTCTTCTTGAAGTGTTTGCCTCCTTTGGCTTCCGGGACAGAGTTCTCTTCTTCCTTCTCTGACCCTTTCTTCTCCCTCTCCTTTGCTGAATCCTTTCCTTCTACCTGTGTCCTAAATGTTAGTCATCTCCAGGGTTCTTTGACCTTTTTCTCTATATGGACTCTCCTAGGGTGGTCTCACTCTTCATATACTGATTAGTCGTAAAATGTAATTCCATGCCAGGTCCTTCTCAGTAGTCCTGAGATGCAGGTCTGCTGACTACTAGACATCTCTACTTAAACTTATCATACCAATTCTAGTTCTTGACGGTGAAAAATTGCGTTTACCTGGAAATCATCTTGACTAGTAAAACTTCTCATTTCCCTGACTCCAGTCTTTCCTCCCTCTGGTCCCCCTTGCATACTCTGGATAGAATTCTTTCTAAACTGGAATGCTGATCTCATTACTCGCTTTGTTCAGCCCCTTCAGGGGTTCCTTCTTGTCTCTTTCTAATTTAGATCTGAGAGGGTTGCACATGCCCTGAGCCCTCCTCCTGCAGAATCCCCCACCCTTTTGTGTTCTGAGAAACCACAAAGGAGTACTCACAGTGAGTCTATCCAAACCTTTCTATTTCTAGATGCTTTTGTTTAAGAGGCATTTTTTAGTAATTTGAAATGTATTAATTGTGGCACCTGCTCAGTCGCTCTGTCGGAGACCTCTAGTAGAATGGCTTAATAAGATAGATATTTCCTTCTCATATAACAGCCCAGGTGTGAGCAGTCAAGGGCTGGCAGGACAGCTCTGCCATGAGCACATGGTCCCTGAGCTTGTGCCTGCTTCCCTGTTTTCTAGCCAGTAGGAAAAGGGGAAAAGGAAGGCCAAGTCCAGTAGCCTTGTCTATGTGGAGGTTACCAGGAAGTGAACAGTCACTTCTTCTCACAGCCTGTTTGTCCAGCTTCGTCACGTGGCCATCGCTGGTTGCAAATGAGGCTCCGAAATGTTATCTCTAGTTGGCCGCAGTGCACGCAGCTAAACGGAGTGTCTGTTACCAAAAAGTAGAAAGGGAGAATGGTTTCTGGAAGATCCTTAGTTGTCTTTATCACAGAAAGCAAGAACTATGTTGATTAAAAAGTCAAACTGGCAGAAAGTGCGTGATCTTTTTGAAAAACTCATCTGGACCTACTCTGGAAGGTTTCGGCAGTCGCAATATGTAAGTTATAGGATTCATTCAACACCTTCTACTGTTTTTCCTTCCCCTTCCAAAAAAAAATATGTTATTCAGGGTTAAGAATACATGAACAAAAAGGGCAGTTTGTAGCTCTTATCCTCAGCTAATGCATCTGTGGTAAAAATTGGTGGCACCTGAAACATGAGCATATATACAGAGTAATGCTCATAGCGTGGAATTTCCCTCTACACTCGCCATTTATATTTTCACATTTAGTACAACTTTGGGTAGCATTTTGTCACCATCTTCAGAACATTTTCTGAAAGGTAATGTTGACAGATTCTTTCTCAGTGGTGTTAGCATTCATCCTGCCACCTTGGATTCTTCACTCTCAGATGTGTAAGTAAACGTCACCTGTCAATGTGTTGCATATTGGATCAGTTTCTCAGCGGGTGTGGCTTGGCACACAGGTAACAGCATAAGTACCTGTTTGCTGAAATACAAATCCTCTTAGCCCCCAGTGCAGAGCACTCCATCTGGGAGCAGCTTCAGCGTTTTCCCACTTTGTACAGTACAAATATTATCATTTTCTGCAATATCCTATTGGGGAAAAGTGTAAGAAATGCTGTTTAGATGGTTTGTGTCTATTTCTTTTCCTTTTTTTTTCAATTCTACATTTCTTACTAGAAAGTAGTTGTAATATGTAACATGCTACTGTGATAAAAGGTCAGTCTCCATTCGTAAAGTAGTATAGGCTATCATGAGACATCAACTGCTTTGAATTGACTGTAGTGTGAAATAGCAAAGTTAGGATGTATCTACAGATTATTTGTCTAAAAAAGATCTAGACTTGTTTATACATGCCTTACATAACGGCATCAGATATTTCTAGCCCATGTGGCCCATACTTAGGGTGACAACAACTCCTGGTTTTCCTGGGAGAGTCCCAGTTATACCATAGCCTGGCATCTCACTTTGTTTAGCATTTGTCACTATCAAGAGTTTTCCAGTTCAGAAGGTGAATTATATGTCTACTTATGTTGCATATACCTGGTCTCAGCTATCACAGTTTTCTTGACAGTCAGATACTTACTCTGATGTCATTTTTAGGGCTGTTTACCCTAAATAATTCTGGGCAGAATGGTGTAGTGGTTCATGCTTCATCTTTTCAAGAATACCTAAGGTAGGCATGGGCAGATCTTTAAGCTCTGGGAACACAAGGACTGTATCTATCTTGTTACATTATGTATATTCTCAGCAACTATCACATCACCTAAAGCAGATATTTGTTGAAACTGTAAATGGTATGAACTTGATGGCTTCATGACAACAAAGGTTTTCTGAAGTCTCTGATGGGCAAGATAAGTTATCTTCAACTGCAAATCCCTAATACCTAACACAATGTACAGTGTTTGAGAATGAATCGATGAATGATTGAACAGCCACTCTCCGTCTTAACTTTGGCGGCCTCTACCTAGTGAGACTGGTCCATCAAGACAGGAGGCAGTATGATTATGTTCTCATGTGTTGCATGTAAAGTTTCCACAAATGAGCCAGTTGTTTCTTGGTTATAATGATTTGTTTTTACTGTTTTGGCTCTCATGAGAAAGAAAGGAAGATGAGATTTAATTGCTCCAAAAATGATCATACCTCAGAAGGATAAATTCTGTCACTTAGAAGATTTAGACCTTAGTTTACATCCAATATCTGATACTTTAGTCTGGAATTCCCAGTGAGTGTTCTAGGAATGAGTACCAGATGGCTGAAATATTAGTTCATTCATCAGCTGAAAGCCTCGGGCCTGACTGTGTTCACCCTCTTAAGTTTACCCAAAGGCGTGTAAAAATGTCCTCTTCTCTGTGGGCCACGACATGAACTGGGCTGGGAAGCACCATTAATGATCTCTACAATTAGAATAGTAGGTACTTAAATAAATACATTGGCACCATTGGCACTCAAGCATGTAACACATTTTTTCAAAAATGTTACCTTGGGCCGTTTTCTCAGAGTTAAATAGATGCAGTGCTTTAGCAGAAAGTAAATATCCCCAAATCTCCAGAGTCAAAGATCTTCATGTAATCTTCAAAGAAGCAACTCATCTGAGATAACTTACAGCATACTAAGTTAGAAATTATGTATTTTTATAATGTGATTATGTAAAGAAATTATGTACCTTCCCAATTCAAAAGGTTTAGGGATTTTTTACAAACTGTGGACTGCTCAACTGTGGTTCCATTTTATAGCTTCACTAATTCTTTATAAATGGGGCAAGTGTTATAAATTATAACATCATGACTGTGGCTCTCTGTTACAGCTCCGTTAGTTTGTTATAATTTGGGGAAAAGGAGAAGAGCATGAATTCCATGCACATGTTAGCTAGTGAAAGTCTTCCAGTTAAACGTCCTATCAGACCTGCTTTTCTAAAGATCATTTGTAATTTTCACAAGAGTTACACATATAGGTGCTAAGTCCTTAGAAACAAGATTAAGCAAATCGAATATGAATAAACACTCCTTTGAAATAGAACAAAAGTGATATTCCACCAAGTTTACCAATTTATCATGACTAATTCTAAAATAAGGCCTTGTTTGCATTCCTCTAAAAGGCTAACCCTTTGGGGTCATTTTTAGTCAACTCTAAGATGGTTTCTAATGTTGATAATGAATTACACTATAATAGAGATTATGTTATCAAAGGTCATTCATGATTTTAAGAGTTTTGATTGTCCTTTATCTCTGCGGTATTTGATTTACACCTTTATTCTCTTGAAGTCAGCTCCTCCTTATCTTAGTTTTCTTGATTTTCTTTTCTCTCTTTTCTTCATTAATTTTTTTTTTCACCCTCAAAGCCTTCATGGTCCTTTTTCCTCCCTGTTGCCACCACATTTCAATCCTGGGTTTTCCTCAAGGTCTCCCACCTTCCCCAATTTTTTGGACATCTAGGGCCAATTTTGGAGAGTATTTAGTGTGGGAGCATCCTGCTATGTGCTTAACGTTATACTGGGTGATTTGGTATCTGGTCACAGTGGTATTTTATCCCCATTTCACTGATAAGGAAAACAAAGGCCCAAGTTTACACAGCAAGTGATGTGAGACATTATTTGTGTTCCTGTTTTACAGTTGAATTGGTAAGAGGTGGAGATGGGATGAAATCTCAGGCCGGCTATCTCCTTAAGCCACGTTCTTATCCATTATGCTACCAGCTTGTTAAGAATTGAATTCCATTTTAAATTATTAGCTCAGAAAAAGACTCTAGATTATTTGCGCATAAACCACACCATTTCTTGATTATCTTTGTACACGTTTAAAATATTTGGTTTTGTTCTCATACTATTACCCCTTATCCCTTTGCTCCACCTTCATTGCTGCCCTACTGTTTGGCTATTGTTTACTTATAAAATGTAAACTCATCTTAATATTGACCTAAAGAAAGCACAGTGAAGAATGAAACTATGCTGCCTTCCCGTCTCCCTTAAAAGGTATAATAAGGGTTTTTATTTTTGTTTTTTTTACTGTTCTGTATAGTTTATCCCGGAAACCAGATTTTATTAGCATGAATAATCACAGGCTTTGATCACAGGTAGGATTCTTACGGTATTACATGCTGGCTCCCTTTTGATTATGTTGCACATAATGTTCGGTGAAATACGTCGTATGTATGTGTTCTCCAAATATAGATGAATGCAGACTATTTGGGGTTTTAAAATTGTGCTTCACCCCAGAAGTATTACAAAAAGATAGCTGTCAATCATCTGTATGTTGATAACAATAAAGTAATGTTTTTCAAACTAAGCTTGTAGATTTCATGGCCAAGTATGTGAGGGCTTATATTTCTTTTCATTTATTATATATAACCTACCTGCTTTTTAAAAGGACTTGAAGAAAAAGAAAAGAATAAAGGATTGTGGAAGATGTATGAGGGGAAAAAAAGGATTTGAAGGGCTTATGAAAAAAGATTCAGTTACAATAAAACCATGTAAATGGATGTAAAAGAAGAAGGGTATGGAACAGTAAGTAGAGAATTAAAAGACATCTGGGAGTCAACCTTGACACCTTTCTCTCCTTCATCCTCCCCATCCAATCCATTGAGTCCTGCTGTTATTTCTTTGGCCTGTTAGCTCACAAATCCACCCATTTTACTCACTTAGTTCTCCATCAGTCACAGCCTAGTCTTTCCCTCCGTCCTTTGCCCAGAGCAGTGCAGTAGCTGTCTTCTTCGTCTCACATCTTCCCTCACTGACCTGTACACTGGGCCTGCAGTAATCTTTTCAGAGACACAAATCTGACTTAACCCACCTCCCCCCTCCACTAAAAACACATCAGTGGCTTCCCACTGCCCTTAGGTTGATGCCATCAGAAACACTCACACGGCCTCATCTCCTACCACCCGTTCCTCTCACTCCCCAAGCTCCAGGCCACTGACCTTCTTTTAGTTCCTCAGTATTTTCTGCTCTCCCTCTCTCTCCACACGGCCTTTGGACGTTCTGGTCCAGCCCATCGTGCACTCTTTCTTCACCCCTCATGTCAGTCCTGATTTCCTCCTCAGTCTTACTGACTGGCGGAAAGTCCCGTGTTATCCGCCTTCATAATCCCAGGCAAGCAGGGAAGGTCTGGCTTTTCTGGAATCTGAAATTGGGGGAAGAGCCCTCTTTAAGAAAAAGAACACCAAGTTAGAGACATAAAAGTAGGTGCAGGGCCTTGAAAGGGGCCTGTGGAAGGAAGGTGTCTTGAAGCTTGAGTTTTCACTGCACAGCAAATCTGCCTCTGCCTGTTCCTCTTCTTGGTAGCTCTTCTCAGTTGACCATTTTCTATATCCAGTTACAGAAACATTTCTCTCTGTGAGAAAGGAAATAGGCCTGAATTTGCTCACCAAGTTTTCTCCAGGAATGTGCATCATGTTAACACTTGAGTATATACAGTGTATATTTCATGGATGAAGGGATGAGTAAGTGAATAATTAAATGATGACTCAGGGGCTTCCCTGGTGGCGCAGTGGTTGAGAGTCTGCCTGCCGATGCAGGGGACACGGGTTCGTGCCCCGGTCCGGGAAGATCCCACATGCCGCGGAGCAGCTACGCCCGTGAGCCATGGCCGCTGAGCCTGCGCGTCCGGAGCCTGTGCTCCGCAACGGGAGAGGCCACAACAGTGAGAGGCCTGCGTACCGCAAAAAAAAAAAAAAAAAAAAAAAGAAGACTCAGGCTAAGAGTTAAAGTTTATAATACATATATAAAATTTAGCCAAATTCTTGAAAGCCAAAGCTAAGTGGAGAACATCTGGATTCCATGGCTCTTTCTATCAGTAATCATGAAAGACAAACTTCTTTTCACAACTAATAGTAAAGATGTATTTGTATAGGGTTCTTTCTATAAAACAGCTTATTGAACACAGTGAATAATAACAGTGGCTAATCTTATTAAGCACGTACCGTTCTGGGCACTTGCTCAACACTTTGACACGGTTTTCTGATTTAAGTGTTTATCAACTCTAGTAAACTGTGTGTGTATGTGCACAGTTAGATACAATCAGAACTTCCGCATCCATTGCCCAGGGGGAAGGGCAGCAAACTCCCCGGCGGACAAGGAGAAGGAAGGCATGAGGCTCTGGCGGCTTCATTATCTCATATAATGAAGAGTTTGCCTCTCTGGCGCTCCCTCCTCTCTGGCCTTTTGCATCACCTGGCTGTGTGTTTAATTGGTGCTCATTTGCCTCTGCCCTAAAGTTCACACTGGCTTGTCACCTGCTGTCCATCAGGAATCAGATCTCAGTCTTCTGTCCTGGTCAAGGTTTTGAAGGTTTTAAAGACAAATTTACCTTTGTCTTTTTGTTTTCCTGTAAAATGTTTAATTATGAGCCAAACTGCATGCAGATGGTCTATCAGAATGAGTTACCTTCAGAATAACCTGTTCCGAAGAATTGTGTACTGCTGTCCATCTGGACATTGAAGAACGCCTGTCAGAACTGGTCATTTTGACTTTGGCATAATTAATAGTGACCTTATGTGTCACTGTAATTAATAGTGGCAGCATTTGGCTCCTAGGTTCAGTGCTGTCTGAGCCCTCTCCTAGAATGCTGTTACAGGGCTGCATGATTCATTCAGTTACAGACCTTTATTAAGTGCCTGTCCTGTGCCATGCCCTGGGGACATGCAGATGGAAGAAACTCTCCTCCCTTTAGGTTAGGGATTCAAACCCAGGTGGAGGGAGAAAGGGAACTAGCCAGACTGATGGAGCTCCCAGTTCAGAAAGGTCATGAGCAACCATTGTCTAACTCTGCATACGTTTTTAGTACTGATGGCTAAGGTCCCTAATAAACTGCGAAGTAGCTTTTTTTTAACTAAATAAGCTACCTATCCAAGGTACACTGTATCAATGTCTGAGTATCTTTTCCTAACTTCAAGAAGTGTTTTGAGAGTTAGTAAGTAGAGCACCGGGTCAAGGTACTCACATGCTTTCTAGCAGTCTTTACCAAGCCAGGAATAAAAACCGCTGGGCTCCCAGCTGTCCATATCCAGAGCAGATATCCATGGGTTTGTCATCAGAGGGGCATTCTGTCCCAAAGACAGCTGGAAGAGAATGTGGCAGACTTCCCAGGACCATGGAAAGCTGCTAGGGTTTCAGGGAGCTCCATCCTAGTTCACTTCCCTTAGCCCAGTTTCAGGCATGTGCCGGACATACTCTAGAGAAGCAAGATTGAAGGTGAGTGACCTTAAAAGGAAAATGGTCATTTTGGGTCTAAGTTTCTATCTTACAGATGGAAAGAAGCAGCAGAAATGCAAATAAAGCTCCCCTTAGAAATCCCACTGGCTGCCTAGTAAACTGGGTGAAATTATGATTATAAAGGTTTGACCAGACACTTAGTTCTGATCTTGGGATGGCTTTCTCTGGATCCCTTATTAAGATCCGTTAGCTGCTGCCTCTCTTTTTAGGGGCTAGTCAACCATTTGCCCATTATCTCTTTTTTCTGTTTGTATTTACTCCAGGCTGCTTTCTCAGTCAGGACAGCTACTTTATTATTATTATTCCCCTTTTTATCTCTAGGATCTGTATCCAGCACACAGAGTATACTCCATAAATATTTGTTGAATAAAATGAAGTTTCTAGCAGAGGGTATATTAAGAGAGTCCTGTAGGTCCTGAAGCATTTCTGAAATTCTGTTGGCCAGAGTTTGTGGTTAAGGGGAACGCTAGTGATAACTTGTAGAAGAGACTCTGATGTTGTGTGGAACAAAATGTGGAAGCCATTGATTTAGAGGCTTTTCCGTATTGTTCCTTAAATAATATCTCATTTCTAGCTCTCGAACATGGGACTTGACTTTTAAAATTAAAAGCTACAAGAAAAAGCAAAAAAGTTCACAACGGTGTGTTAACTCATTTGTTATATTTCCTAAGATATTTTGCCTTAGGTCTACTAAAGTGTATTTAGAGTTACATTTCTCAGCTTTGAGCTTTGAAGTAAATTTTCTCTGTGAATAGCAGTACTCTAGAGAAAAACCTCCAATAGGTACTAAAGTATACTTTGTGTAAAGTTCTTTTTATAGTTAACAAGTTCTGAAATTTTTATAGTCCTCTACTTTCAGGCGTTAAATGGATGGGTTTTGCCCAGTGTGGAATCTGATTTTGATAGGGTTTATATAAGAAGTTTCCTGAAAACTCTGGAATTTTTTTCTTTAAATATTTTTTTCAGTTATTTTTGAGGTATCTAAACCAAAGTAGTGTTAGAAGAAAACTACTTTTAAAAGTATAATTTCTTATCATAATCTTTAAGAGGGAGTAACACTAATTGTTTTATTTGTATACAGAATTATATCAACTATAGATATCTTGTATAATTGTAATCCATAACTGTTAACACTTATCTAATACCTGTAATACAGAGCCCTGTTGGAAAAAAACTGAATCATTCCTTCTCATTCTATATGTGAAGCATTTATTTTCTTTAACCATATGAATTTTAGGTACCTGAATTGGGTATGGTGTGTGTGTATCCATGCGCTAGTGTATGTTGGGTGTTGAGGAAGGGTTATTCGTAGTGAGTGTGTAGCTTATTACCTCTTTATGAACTTTAATTTGTTTTCCTTTTACTTATTTCTGTGTAAGATTTGAGAACTTGATCCTCACCAGTCTCTTGGGTGTTCTCCCATTTTCCCAGTTTGACCAAGAAGGCTGATTGTTTTTTCACAGAACACTGTAAAAAGAAAATGAAAGTTGGTATTTGATTGGGTAGGGAACTCATACCTAGGTGGGAAGTGTATGTATTAGATTGATTAATCAAGCTATTTGCTGCTTCTTACATTAAACTCTTTTCATTAAATGACATTTCAAAGCCATTTGACTTTCTTCCTTTTAATAGGGGCATGAAGACCTAGTGCAGATGGGACAAGTTTTTTAAGTTTTAGTAGGTGATCATATTTTTCTGTTTTAATGCTAGACTTTTTCTGTGTGCTAATAATAATCTCATTAATGTAAGTTTTCCAGCAAACACTACCACGTTTATACTGCTAATAAACAGGAAAGAAAGGGCAAGATTTGAATCCTGGTCTCTTTGGCATCAAAGTTGTGCTCTTTCTAGTATAATATGCCACCTCCTAATATAAGAAATTTTAATTGAAATGTTTTTGAATAAATGAAATTGAATGCAAAGTTTTATTGTCAGTCATTTATTACAGAATGAGTTCTGTGAACATAGTGCTACATGCTAGTTCAAAATTCAAGAAATTGGCCCAGTCATTTTCAGTTAAAGACTGATTAAGATGGGCTTGCTTTCACCTTAATGATTCTTTTTCTGCATTCAGATTTAGCAAACATCTTTGGGGGCTTAACTTTGTGTCAGACCCTGAACTGGTATTTCCAATACATGACCCACATGACCCTGAGAGGTGTTGATATCAAGATTTTATAGGTGAGGCATGGATGCTTAGAGAGGATAAGTAAAATGCTAAAGACTTTTCTCCAGAGCCAGTTCAATTCAATCATAATAACATAGCGGCCATCTAAAAATATGTTTGAACTTAGAATGTACGTAGTCTAGCATGGGTATCTACAATTAGGCTATAATCCTATCTACTTTCACTTTCCTATTTCAGTTGAGAGTCAGTTTAGGCAATAAAATTAACAAAGATTGAGGTCTAGCTTCTAAATTTTAATATGTTTACCGGGATATAGTTCATATACCATACAATTCACCCATTTAAGGTGTACAATTCAGTGTTTTATAGTATATTCACAGGTTGTCAGGTTCAGGGTTCTGAACCAATTGGTTATTGGTTTATTCCATTATTAATGGCAGTAAGATAAGAAACAGAATCACATATCATAAAATAATATAGCTCCATTCTTTTATTTTCTGATTCATCTTTGTCCAACCAAAGTCCAATAACATTCCCCTTTCAGTTCAAGTACAAAAAGCTTCCTCAGCTTCCATGAGAAATGTTTGCTTACAGGAATATTAAGCTGATTTTCATATGTGCCACGGAGAAGTCTTGGAATGTGAAATCCACTTCCTTATAATGTAATTCTTTAAGTTCTTTGCAGCAGACATATAAAGGAGAGCCCAGAGTATGTACGCAATTAGTACTTATTAATGTGCCTTCCTCGGGTTAAAAAAAAAAAATCCCCTAATAACCATTTATAGCCATTCTGAGTCCTGATTCACTAAGGAGATCAAGCCTCAAGATAACTAGGTCCGACCTCCTCTCTCATTGACTTGGCTTTTAGATTAGAAAGTCACCTGAGGATCATAATAGACTTAATACACTATATTATATGAATAGGTATTTAACGTCCTTTGTACACACACACATACACAATGTATGAAAAGCAACTTTTATTTTCAAAGTGCCACTGCATCTTTAATTCAGTTAGTGGTTGAAGCACTCCCAGTTCTGCACCCAGTTTTTGATAGGTGAAATAGGAGAACGAACACATTAATTGAAGTCCTATGTTCGAGATAAGAGCTAGTCGGTAGCTGACATTGCAGGAAAGTACTGGTTTCCTGCCTTATGGCCCAGGCACTTCCTTATAACTGCATTTAAACCATCTGTGCCTTGGTTTCCATCTCTTGGCTTACCCATTAAATGTGATACCTATTGAGGGGCATACTAGACTAATAATAGAATGACATTAGAGTTATTTGTAGTTTCTATAACATAATTTCTCCCATGTGTCTATGTCATTGACTTGCTACTTCTTCTGCCAAAATTATATTCCCACCACCCCATGGCGCAGTCCCCATCCTTCCAGTCTCATCTGAAAAACCAGATCTTTGTGAAATTCTCCCACTAGCCAAATGCAAATGTGAGTTTTCCCTGTCCTGTGCCTCTCCTATACCTTGCATTAACCAGGTCAGCAATTTTCTTACCATGTCATAATAGCACACTTATTGCTTGTCATCCCCCATTAGACTGGGAGCTCCTTGACGGGCCATTTCTATCTTCTCCTCCATGGTGCCTGACTTGTGGTTTTCTTGAATTCTGAGTCAGTGTCATAAAAGGTTGTTTTAGGGAAGGTGATGATTACATAATTTCACTCCTCTGTCTCTTCAAAGCCAAGGACAACAGTGAGAAGGTCTTTCCTTCAACGGCCAAGCCTTAGCCAACAGCTCAGTCATTGGATGACAGCGTGATAGAGAAGGAGGTTTGAAGATGAAAGATTCTGTTAGCTCTGTCACTTAATTGGCTCAGGAAGGTCATTTAAGATTTTTGTGCCTCAGGTTTCCTCATATCCTTGGGCAATAGTAATGCCTAGTTTACTGGGTTATTGTGAGAATCAATTGAGATATTTTATGGAAAAGTAGCTTGCAAACTGTAAAGCACTGCAAACATGAGAAGTAAAGAAAAGAGATGGTAGAATTTGGTAGAAAGAACAGGTGGTTTGGGCTTAAATGAGGTTTTAAATCCAGACTCCACCACTAATTATTTGACTTGCACAACTTAACTCCTGTGAGCCTATTTCTTTACTTGTCAATGGGAGGTAATAACACTTTGGCAACTTAGAGTAAAGTTGTGAAGGTTAGATGGAATTCAGGCAGTGTTCCACTTGTGTTCTGTCTGTATACGTTCAACTATTACCAGCCAGAGCTTTTGTACATCGTATATTCATACCCCTGCACCCTCTTTTCTGTGGCAGATTGTACCCCAGGGAGAGCAGGCCCTTCCTCTCAAGCTGGCAAGATGGACAGCAAGGGGAGGCTGCCGGAGAGGGTTACGGGTTCACCTGGCCTTTGACCCCAGCCAGCCTGGGTGTGCCTTGGGGCAGGGGTGAGGCAAAGCCTCAGTCTCGTGTCCCAGCACATTCCTAGGGCAGCTGTTTCTGCTACAGCTTCTTTTACCATTTCTTTTTGAAACTCCATATTGAAGTTGAAGCATGCATACGAAAAAGGCACATAGCCTTAAGTGTACAGATCACGTTTTATGAACTGAATATGCCCTTGTAACCAGACCATTCATTCTTGTTGCTGCCTGATGTTCCACTTTGTAAATATACCACATTCATTTTCCCGTTCTAGCGCTAATGGGCATTTGGATAGCTTCCATTTTAGGGCCGTTGCAAAGAGTGCTGCTGGGAATGTTCTTGTTCATGTCTTTTGATGAGTATGTGTATTTCTCATGGGTATATAGTTAGCAGTGGGATTGCTGGGCAATAGAGTTTGCATATATTCAGTTTTGGTAGATATTAAAGCAAAAACTTGCCAACACAGTTCTATGAATTCACACTCGCAGCTGCAGTGTTTAAGTGTTCTAATTGCTCCACAACCTCACATCCTTGGTATTACCTGTCTTGTCTTTTTTTTTTTTTTTTTTTTGCGGTACGCGGGCCTCTCACTGTTGTGGCCTCTCCCGTTGCGGAGCACAGGCTCCGGACGTGCAGGCTCAGCGGCCATGGCTCACGGGCCCAGCCGCTCCACGGCATGTGGGATCTTCCCGGACTGGGGCACGAACCCGTGTCCCCTGCATCGGCAGGCGGACTCTCAACCACTGCGCCACCAGGGAAGCCCTACCTGTCTTTTTAATTTTAGGAGTTCTGGTGGATATTATAAGATTGTGTAGCATTTTGGAAATAGAACCATTCCCTCAGCCCCCAAACCTCAACTTTAATACATTCATTTTCAGGAATGTGCTGTGTACAAAAGCAGGGGATTGTATCAGATGCAAAGCTCCTGATATGGTGCTTGGTATATGGAGGGAAGATGACAAGTGATAGCTGCTATCGTCATCACTCAATGCCTTCTCTGTTCCTAAGGGGAGAGAATAGGGCACGGTAGATACAAAGGTGAATAAGACATAGTCTCTACCCAGGAGGAGCTCAAGAGCTAGTTGAAGAGACTAACACTGGAAATAGATTATTTTTAGACAGTATGGTAGGAGCTTGAGAAAGAGGTAGTGCTTGAGCTGGGACTTGAAGAATACGTCAGAGTTCAACAGAAAGAAGAAAAAGGAAATGGGCTGGAGGAAATGGCAGGGGCCCAAAACCCTTGTTGGGGAGTGGGCAGTGTGAACTGCGTGCCGGAAGAGAAAAGCCATCTGAGGCTGGAGTCGTTGCGTGCTGGTGTTGGTTGTTCGGGTGTTACCGCCCTTGAAGGGAGGTGCTGGGCCGAGCTGGTGACCATTCAGGGTCAGTGTGACATTACGGTACTCTACTGCTGTGTTCTCTGCCCCCCACCTTTTTTACCTTTTCTTCCTCCTCTAGGAAAGTAATCAGCCTCCTCTTCTCTCTCCTGGAATCAAAACCTGTCCCAAGTACAATGTGCTTGAAAACTACCATTGACACTATGACAGCTGCAGAATGTCCCTGGTTATAAGAATCCCACAGTTTCTTTGCTGTGTGGTCCTTTAACTTTTTATGTTGAGGACTGGCTTAGAGTTTTTATTCTTTTTTTTTTTTTTTTTTTTTTTTTTTGCGGTACGCGGGCCTCTCGCTGCTGTGGCCTCTCCCGTTGCAGAGCACAGGCTCCGGACGCGCAGGCTCAGTGGCCATGGCCCACGGGCCCAGCCGCTCCGCGGCATGTGGGATCTTCCCGGACCGGGGCACGAACCCGCGTCCCCTGCATCGGCAGGCGGACTCTCAACCACTGCACCACCAGGGAAGCCCCCGAGTTTTTATTCTTGCTTGGGTCCAGGTTGCTTGTGGTGGCAATTAAGTTCAATAAAATGCTCTTCTGCCCAATACAATATATAGACCGTGAATAAATGTTCTTGAGGAATTTGGATGTTGATGATGGTGATAAGGGTGATGATCAAGAACCTGTACAGTGTTTCATTGGTTGAGCATCAGCTGTGTTTCAGGCATTGACTGTATAGCAGTAAGGAAAATGGACATGATCCCTGTCCCCATGGAACTTATAATCTTATGGGGGATCAGACAAGTGAACAGTTGGTTCTGCCAGTGTGATGAGGGCTGTGATGGATAGAGGTACAGAGTCCTGTGGGAGCACATCAGAGAAGCACCTCACCCAGACTAGGGATCAGGGAGGGCTTCCTGGGAAAGGCAGCAGAAACCTGATAGCCTCATGAAGGAATGAGGAGGAAGTATTCCAGGTAGAGGAAACGATGCATAGGAGGAGCACGACGCAAGGGAGAATGGCTGGTTGGAGAAACTGGAAGAAGAAACTAGAAAAAGAAAGCATTTTCTCATTTAATGTTTTCACTTGCATCTGTGTCATAATGTCTTTTGTTCGCCTGTTTTCTAGGAATGTTTACCCTTGCGGAAGTTGCTTCACTTAATGACATTCAACCAACTTACCGAATCCTGAAACCATGGTGGGACGTGTTTATGGATTACCTGGCTGTCGTTATGTTGATGGTAGCCATCTTTGCAGGAACCATGCAACTTACCAAAGATCAGGTGGTCTGCTTGCCAGTATTGCCATCTCCTGTAAATTCAAAGGCACACACACCGCCAGGAAGTGCCGACGTTACCACCAACATCCCGAAGATGGAGTCAGCCACAGACCAAGACCAAGATGGGCGGATGACGAATGAGATTTCCTTTGGCGCATCTGCTGTGACACCTGACATACCTCTCAGAGCCACATATCCTCACACAGATTCCACGGTTCCAAATCAGGAGGCAAAGAAAGACCCAACAGGCCGAAAAACAAACTTGGATTTTCAGCAATATGTATTTATTAATCAGATGTGTTACCACCTGGCCCTTCCGTGGTATTCTAAGTACTTTCCGTACCTTGCTCTTATACATACTATTATTCTCATGGTCAGTAGCAACTTTTGGTTCAAATATCCCAAAACATGCTCAAAAGTAGAACATTTCGTTTCAATATTAGGAAAGTGCTTTGAATCTCCTTGGACTACTAAAGCGTTGTCTGAGACAGCATGCGAAGACTCGGAGGAAAACAAGCAGAGAATAACAGGTGCCCAGACTCTACCAAAGCACGTATCTACCAGCAGTGATGAAGGGAGCCCCAGCGCCAGCACCCCAATGATCAGCAAAACCGGCCTCAAATTCTCAGCTGAAAAGCCCGTGATTGAAGTCCCCAGCATGACCATCCTGGACAAAAAGGACGGGGAACAGGCCAAAGCCCTGTTTGAGAAAGTGAGGAAGTTCCGTGCTCACGTGGAAGACAGTGACTTGATCTATAAACTCTACGTGGTCCAAACAGTTATCAAAACAGCCAAGTTCATCTTTATCCTCTGCTACACTGCAAACTTCGTCAATGCGATCAGCTTTGAACACGTCTGCAAGCCCAAAGTCGAGCACCTGACGGGTTACGAGGTGTTTGAGTGCACCCACAACATGGCATACATGCTGAAAAAACTGCTCATCAGTTACATATCCATTATTTGCGTTTATGGTTTTATCTGCCTCTACACTCTCTTCTGGTTATTCAGGATACCTCTGAAGGAATATTCTTTTGAAAAAGTCAGAGAAGAGAGCAGTTTCAGTGACATTCCAGATGTCAAAAATGATTTTGCGTTCCTTCTACACATGGTAGACCAGTATGACCAGCTGTATTCCAAGCGTTTCGGGGTGTTCTTGTCAGAAGTCAGTGAAAATAAACTGAGGGAAATCAGTTTGAACCACGAGTGGACATTTGAAAAACTGAGACAGCACGTGTCACGCAACGCCCAGGACAAGCAGGAGCTCCATCTGTTTATGCTCTCAGGTGTGCCCGATGCTGTCTTCGACCTCACAGACCTGGATGTGCTAAAACTCGAGCTGATTCCAGAAGCTAAAATTCCTGCTAAGATTTCTCAGATGACTAATCTCCAAGAGCTTCACCTCTGCCACTGCCCTGCAAAAGTGGAACAGACTGCTTTTAGCTTTCTCCGTGATCACTTGAGATGCCTTCACGTGAAGTTCACCGACGTGGCAGAAATTCCCGCCTGGGTGTATCTGCTCAAAAACCTTCGCGAGCTGTACTTGATAGGCAACTTGAACTCTGAAAACAATAAGATGATAGGACTTGAATCTCTCCGAGAGTTGCGGCACCTTAAGATTCTCCACGTGAAGAGCAATCTGACCAAAGTCCCCTCCAACATTACAGATGTGGCTCCACATCTCACCAGGTTAGTCGTTCATAATGACGGCACTAAACTCTTGGTACTGAACAGCCTTAAGAAGATGATGAATGTCGCCGAGCTCGAACTCCAGAACTGTGAGCTAGAGAGAATTCCACATGCTATTTTCAGCCTCTCTAATTTGCAGGAACTAGATTTAAAGTCAAATAACATACGCACAATTGAAGAAATCATCAGTTTCCAGCATTTAAAACGACTGACTTGTTTAAAATTGTGGCATAATAAAATCGTTACCATTCCACCCTCCATCACCCACGTCAAAAACTTGGAGTCACTTTATTTCTCTAACAACAAGCTCGAATCCCTACCTGTGGCAGTGTTTAGTTTACAGAAACTCAGATGCTTAGATGTAAGCTACAACAACATTTCCATGATCCCAATAGAAATAGGATTACTTCAGAACCTGCAGCATTTGCATATCACGGGGAACAAAGTGGACGTTCTACCAAAACAGTTGTTTAAATGCATTAAGTTGAGGACTTTGAATCTGGGGCAGAACTGCATCACTTCCCTCCCAGAGAAGATCGGTCAGCTCTCCCAGCTCACCCAGCTGGAGCTGAAAGGGAACTGCTTGGACCGCCTGCCAGCCCAGCTGGGCCAGTGTCGCCTGCTCAAGAAAAGCGGGCTTGTTGTGGAAGATCACCTTTTTGACACCCTGCCACTCGAAGTCAAAGAAGCATTGAATCAAGACATAAATATTCCCTTTGCAAATGGGATTTAAACTGAGATCAGATGTGCACATCCGTGTGCAGGAACAACTTCCTAGATTGCAAGCGCTCCTGTACCAGTTATTGCAAGATAATGCATTTTAGGAGTAGATACACCTTTAAAAATACAACAGAGAGGATGCATAGAAGGCTGATAGAAGACATAACTGAATGTTCAACGTTTGTAGTGTGTTAAGTCATTCACTTCCAAATCTTTTTCTTTTTTCTTTTGGGGAAAGGGAAGGAAAAATTATAATCACTAATCTTCGTTTCTTTTTAAATTGTTTGTAACTTGGATGCTGCCGCTACTGAATGTTTACAAATTGCTTGCCTGCTAAAGTAAATGATTAAATTGACATTTTCTTACTATACCACCTTTTTTTGAGGTGTCTTGATTTACTTTGCTTAACTGGTGCAATAGTCCTTTAGCTCAGACCTCTGAAGGCGCATCAGGTCCACTCTTGTAAATTTAGATTTGCTGAAATACTGATTTCTTTTTTGTTTTAATTTCAAGCACCTCAAATAAGCACTTCTTATATTTAACTGGTGCTACCGCTTCTGAGAATCCCATTTTATAGATTTTACACTCTGAAAGGCCTGGAATGCAGTAAAAGTGTGTAGGTCGTCGAGGGAGTTTTGTTTGTTTGTTTGTTTGTTTTCTAAGAATAAATAACAAGAAAAAATAAAAGAATGCTCTCCTTACTCATAGCTGTCTTTCCATAGTCTGGAGTTCTGGTTATATGATACATTTTTCTATCACTACTATAGAGCTGCCAATAAATAGAAAATATTATTTTTAAATAAATTTAATTACAGGCAAAATAAAAATTTAATGGCTTGATGACTAACATCCTTCCAGTATATCACCATTTGGAAGATAACACAAATTCAGAGCAAGTATCATTAAATTACTTGCCCTTTCCACTGTTGTGGGGGAAAAAATAGGATTTGTAGTTCATTGAGTTGGAAAACTGACTCTGTCTCTATTCATTTTAGTGACAGGCTGTACTTCCTGTGTTTGTCTGCAGCTAGGAGGGGTCATGTCCGGGGAAATGCTGGCAGAATATACTTTTTGGATGATAGTTTTTCCTTCTTTATCTAACTTACAGAGTGGCTAAACCCATCTCAGAAAATCAAAATATTCCATGCCACCTGTGTGGGTATTGGTTGACAGGTATTTCATAGGCCATTCTACAGGAGTGTTGTTTCAAGAGAAGAGAACTGTCTAGCACTCTGGGTAACAAAGTAGTGTCCTCTGCATATAAGACTGGACTCATTTAGTGAAACAGTGGATAGTCTCCTGTCACACCTTAGCGTGGCTTGAAGGATTTTGCAGAGAATGTGAAAAGATGGACTCAACATTCTTGCTTTTCCTCCCCAAAATTGATCTCGGGCTACTGGCCTGTTGGAAGCGGTGGTGATCTTTGCTTGCCGTAGAGCTTCTAAATACCTCGAGAAGTAGTATCGCTAATAGGAAAGGCTGCAGCCACTGTGGCTGAGTTAGCAGCTGACCCCAGCCCAGCATCCTGGCCACTCCCTCTCCTCCTAAAAGACTTGAGGTAGAAGACTAGCTTATAAAAGCCCAAGTTTAGAAAATCGGAGGACAGAGGCGGATTTTTGGTGTAAGCACATTCTCTCCCAGGTACACATCTTCCATTTCTCTCAGCATTCACTGATTTATTCGCTGGTATTGATTATGCACCTACTTCGTGCCTTGCAAGTTCAAGGAACTGGGGATTAACTGTTGGAATAAGTCACAGCCCCTGGCTACATGGAGGTTTATAACAAAGTGTGGGAGATCATATCAATTAGGCAAATAATACAAATGATTGATTGCAGTTGTAATACAGAAGGTGTACAGAATCTGTGCATGAATAACGGCTGGGAGGGGGGCACATTTGGTTAAAGAGGAGCTTCGGGGAAGCTTTGCACTTAGAAACTCTGCCTGTAAACACTCCTGGACATTTCCTTACCACCAGCCACATAGGGCACTGTTCTCCCTGCGTAGTAATGCCACCAGCAGAAATTGGTACAGTGTCTTTAGAAGGATGCCACGCTGTCTTGCTTGTAAGATAAAACAGGCCAGACCTTACCTTACAATCCTTGCTTTATGGACTGGGAAACTTGCCTTCCTCTCTTAAGACAAGTGCCTGTTGTTTTTGAAGGGCACAAGTGGCAGCCTACCCACAACTCACCTTGCTTGTCAGAGGAGAGGCCTGTAGGAGCCAGTCTGACCTTCCCACAGCCTGACCACTGGCAGCTGCCCTTAGGCACCTGTTTCCTCATCAGTACTTGGGGTTCAGTCACTTAGAGCTAGCTGATTGGTATTAACATGCCTTCAGACAATATCAAGGGGTATCTTTGCTCTTACCCAAACTTCTATTGATTTGATTAGCCCTTAATGATTTCCTTAAACTCTGAAGAGTTCACGGTCAGTTGACTTAAATGCCGCATTCCTTGCCACTGTTTGCAAATAGCCTTATTTTACAAGAGGCTTCCTAAGAAATGCTGATTCATCTAGCAGCCTTTAAATATACTGGGTCTTGGAGTCTCAGTAAAACAGCAGATGAGATTATGGGCCCAAATATACCGTCAACCCATATGTCTTCACAAATTTACGTTGGCACCGCACGCTCTAGACATGGAAACACAAGTTAAAATGTACAAGTTTGGCTTACTAGTATTTTCATATCTTCTAAAGTCCCTGGAGCACCATTTGAAGAAAATTATTTTAAAGTATCTTTAAATGTTTCACGTCTATGTGAATTCCACAGAGTCTTAGAGAATCTGGCTTGTTTTTAGCTGTTTGACTTCTTTTCCACCAACATTCAGTTGGCTCTGCAGAGAGGATTGGCTTTTTCAGAGGTTCAGAAAGATGAGCTGAGATTGTTACTGGGACCCCCTTTTAGTAGTGGAGATTTAGCAATTTAGTAGTGGGTAGAAAGAGATCATTCTCTGTAAGTCCTGGACAACAGTCCTCCTGATCGTTTGACATTTTTCATATGCAAAGGAAAAGGTGTTATACTTTATTAATATTATTGCTAGTACTGTCTCTGACTGCCTCCCCTGGACTCGACTTCGGCCAGCAACTATACTCAAAGTTGCTGATGGAGCAAACTCCAAAATGCCCTTGAGACCAACGCCCATTGGTTGTTTCCATTCACCTGCTGAAGTGAAGCCAGAGGGCTATCCTCTCGCTAAGACCTCTGGCAGCACTTGAGTCAGTAATTCATTCCAATAAAATGGTCCCTTTATCATCCCTAAACAAAGGCAGTATTAACAAAAAGCCCCTTTCATGAATAGAAGGGGGAAAAAAAGCCTGGAAAACAGTTTTCAAATGTCCTCTAACTTGTGACTGTGACACAGAGCAGTGGCCCCATCTATCCCTGGCCAGCTGTGGCTCTTCTGGGACAAGTGCACCAGCTATTCAGAGTGGTGTCTGCTGCAGGGGAGGGGGCAGAAGACCAGCAGGCCACACGCCCTCGAGACGGTCATGCCCATGCCACTCAGGGGAATAAGCCCCTTAACTCACAAGTCTTACAACTCCAAAGAAGAATAGCTGTGCTGTCTTCATCCTTCTGCCTCTGGAAATACAATGTATAAATTGCCCCAAGTAAGCCACAACTTGCTCATGGAAATGAGTAAGATGTTTTTACTTGGATCTCTGACTCATGACCCAGCACCCTCCCACTGCTGCAGGACACCTTTGCTGGAAACTGCCCCTGTCCTGCTTGCTGTCTCTATAATCAGCTCTTTCTTTGCTCCCAAGATTTCAGGCTCCGGAGTGAGTGTCTGGATTCGAATCCTGCCTCGGCCTCAGCTGTACGACCATAGCAAGCGACTTAACCTCTCTAAGCCTCAGTTTCTTTATCTGTAAACGGGAATAATAATAATGCCTACCAGTGGCATTTTTTGTGAAGATTGAATGATTTAAGGGACTGTGCCTGGCAGAGAGTAAGTACTCAGTAACATTCTGCTGTCATTAGTTTTATCCCCAACTGTGATGGAGACTGTTAGCCTTCCCTGATACGCATTCTCTCCTTCCATGGTCATGGAATTTTCAGTGGACACCTGCAAACATAGAATAAAATGTGTATAAAATAAAATATTTCCCAACCGTACTTGAAGCTAGATGTGGCCAAGTGACTAAATTCTAGCCAAAAAAGTGGAACAAGGAACGTGCAGTTTCTCGATCAGGCCCTTAAGGAGATGGGCATGCCCTTCCCTTCCCCAAGCCTGCTGGTTAAACTGCAGATATAGAAACGAGTGCAATGAAGACTGTACAGACCAGGACAACAGACCCGGCGTGGCCTAGCAAAAGGGCAGAAGAAGCCTGGGCCCTGCAACTTCAAGGAGCAGGGCTACGTAAAGAAGGAAAAAAATCTGTCTTGTCTAAGCCTCTGTGGATAGAGGGCTCTGACACACGCAGCAATACCTAAAGACCTATTGAATCAAAATCTGTATGTTAACAAGATGATATTCAGGTGATTTACAGGCGTGTAAAAATTTGAGAAGCGTTATCCGAAATAACACGCCTATCGAGAACGAGTCAGCTGGCCA
Source organism: Leucopleurus acutus (assembly GCF_964270905.1). NCBI lineage: Eukaryota > Metazoa > Chordata > Mammalia > Artiodactyla > Delphinidae > Leucopleurus > Leucopleurus acutus. The sequence continues at coordinate 114,443,055 of NC_139143.1, read as the reverse complement.
TCATCAGGGGCTGGGAAGAGGATAGCGCCGGTGACCAATGTTTCTACCACCGTTGGAATCTGCCTCTCCCATCAGCCTCTTGCTGGACCCTAGTTGGGGAGGCGTTGAGGTTTTGCTGGTGCTTCTGGTTTATACCAACTTCCATGCCCCCCAGTCGCTCTTGCTGGCAACCATACCGTTTGTTCACCATAGCAACCACAGGAAAGAAGGGTGATAGTCTGCTGCTTATGATTATAATTAATTATATATCATCCTCCGAGGGGTCTGAGGTTTTGAAGGTCCTACAGCTACTCTAATGACATAGGCACTCGTGCTCAGCCCATGGACACCCTTCACAAGCTCAGGTAGCTAATCAAACCCGTTGCATTTTTTAACCTTCAGGCTGGGTCTGGGTTAGCTGCTCGAAGCTCACTCAGCCATGGGATAACCTGCTCAGAGCCTTTTCCGAATGTCCCTGGGGAACTGCCAAGTAGCCCACCCTGAAAATTGGCTAGAGTAGTTTCAGGGGAAGACCTGCCCAAAGGAATCACCCAGGTGTAAAGCCAAACTGTGTAGACCCTGTAAAGAAAGACATTTTCCACTTTGCCACTGGAAAACTATAAATTGTAGCCACGTAATTCAGTACTTTGAAATGAAATACTGCCTGAATAGAAATCTCCTTAAGACATATCTCGAAGGGTTTAACTCAGATCTTTCCTGCAACTTGGGCCTGCTGACTCTTTATCTGGCTTTGGTTGTGGTGGAAACAACTGGTCACCAGCCAGATGATAACCCTCCGTCTTCTTGAAGATGGTGATTAAATCACTCATCTCCTCTTCCTCAGGATTTTGTGAAGATTATGTCACCACTGTGCCTAGAGCTCCCTAAACATGAACGGTGCCTAAATACAGTTCGCTATTAATTTATCATCACGGTTGGCAGGAAAAGTTGAAGACAGCATTTTCATCTCTGCCTAAGAAGTAGCGGAGGCATAATCAGGCCTACACCTTCCTCATACCAATTCTAAGTAACGGCTGTTCTTTAGGAGATTATGTGTTTCAAGTTACCATTTCTGAAGGTGGAAGAAGACATTAGGAAGTGGATTGGATTCAATGCTAGATGAACACGACTTACTCTGACTTAACTTGTCACAGCAGACCTGGGAGGTATGAATTGTCCCCATTTTAGAGACGAAGAAGCTGTGAAGTTAGTCTTCCCAAGGTCACCTAGCTAGCAGGTGACAGGAACACTGTTAAGTCAGACAGTGTGCATATATGATCTCATTTAATCCTCACAAGACTGCTGAGAGAAAGGCATTATCCCCATTTAAGAGATCAAGAAACTGAGTCAGGCTAACTTGTCTCTGGTTCCACCTCATAAGTAGCAGAAACTAGTCACAAAACTCAGGCAGGCCTAAAACCAGAGCTCTGTTCTTCCACCAAACTACACAGCAGATGTCTGGAGATCTGTCAGCAATTCCAAAAGAGGTTTTGAAATCTGTGTTGACATTCAGTTACATAAATCTCCCCCAAGCTAGGATTCTCCTCCACTCTTTAGTATTAGGGAAAAGTTTTTTTGTTTTTTTGTTTGTTTGTTTGTTTGTTTTTGTTTTTTTTTTTAGGGAAAAGTTTTTGAGGTGTCTCAGCGTCTGCCCTTAGCGTTACGACTTGTTTCCTCTGTTTGGCTGCCTGACAGTCGTGAAAGGGCAGTCCACCCAAGGTAATGGAATTACTTTCCATCACTAAATGTTCAAGGCATGACCGTCTTTACTCATGGTCATTTACTCAGAAATGAGAAAGCTCTGTCTCAGCTATGTGATGCATAGTACATGTGGTAGAGAGCGACATTCAGCAGGTTCAGAGAGGTGGGCGCACAAAAACACGGGAACAGTTGCCGGATCCTCTGGGCAGATGTGACTTTCCAGCCTGGCATTTCAGACACAGATTCTCAAGCTGTTACCTACCCAGGCGGCACCTGGGGCCTGCATCATCCTGACCTCTATTTTTACTGGATCTCTTCTTCTGTTGATGGTCACTGTACTCCACCATCTGGGCTAGGATAAGAATCAGACTTTTGTGGTCCGTGGAGGGAAAGAACCCAGTTTTACGTGGAAGAAACTGATTAGAAGAAAGAAAAAGTGAAGATAGTTAAGGAAACTAATAACACACCCCCGCCCCACTGCTGATACCCCTGAGTCCACACACACACACCACCAAATTTGTATTTTGATTTTTTTTTTTTTTTTGGCCTTCCTTATGCATTTAAATTTGTTCTAATATCTTACCTAAAGTGAGCTCAGCTTGGCAAGGAAATTTTCACCAAAACATGACCTGCCATTTGAAAAACACTTACGTGTGTTTTGTATCTTTGACCCCGTGTAAAAAGTGAGTAGAGCTTTGACGAGCTAACACAACTCAGACAACCAGCACAAGCAAAAGAATCTCGTCATGCACCAGGACTAAATTTCGAGTCAGTAGTGACCAAGAAAGTCTGCGGCTGGAGCAGTAAGTCTGTGGGCCTGGGAAAAGGTGGAGATGTTTTAAAATATTGTAAAAAGTTATTCTATTATTTACAGAATAAAATTAGCCCAATGACACATTCTAAGTATAGCCGCAGTTCTTCCACCAGCCAGAGCTAAAGACATAGTAAATACCACGCGTGCTCAACTGCAGTGAATCAGAGCTGTTGCGGTTGCTTTGGGGAAGCTTACGGAGTAAGTTAACCACACTCATACTGCGTTCTTAGTTGCTAAAATTTCATAATTGTGTGAATTGAAATTAATTTTCTTGGCCTCAGGCTTAATTTCCTGTGTATAAACAGAGCTTCGTGCCAACAGTTCAAGTACCTTCTCTTTGTCACCAGAACGGAGAAGCTGCAGCCTGGTGGCCAGGGTTCAATCTACTGGAACTGTCTCACAGGCAAGTTACTTAACGTGGGTGTGCTTTTGCTTCCTTATCTGTGAGATGGGGTTAATGATAGTATTTACCTCATAGCATAGTTTTTTGTGTGGAATCAATGAGTTAACACACGTGAAGCACTTAGGACAACATCTAGCATGTTGAGTACTTAACATGGTTTAGTGGTTTTCATTGATAATGTTTCTAAAATATTTGGAATATCTGTCCACAAGCAAAAAAAAATCTGGAAAATAAAACTTTTCTAATGTAATATTATTCTAGAGCTCAGGAAATGGATACTGCCCAAGTAGGAACTAATCGTGCCTTTCCCTCCTTTCAAAAGCCAACAAAGACAAGTCGCTGGGGACTTACCGTCTCACAAGCAGCTTTTCATACATTTATTAATCTGTTTGTTTTGCTTCGCAAATCAGAGGAACCAGACTTCGTATCATTAAGAACCCTCTTTTGTCGGTTATGAATGTTCCTAAGTAGTTCTCTAAACTTGGGTCATACCCAGTGACCCATCTGGCCAAACGCCTGAAGACAGATTTCCAAAAAACAGCCGCAAGGAACTCTGTCTTGGGCTAAATTATTGGGTCCTCATAAGGCATGTTGACTATTTTAGTTGTACAGGGAATATGGAATTGGTTGCTGGTACAGGGAAGGAAAAAAAGTTATTTTCCCTCTACCTATCTTAGGTTCATTGGCCGGGCCCTGTAGATCAGACTGAGAAAAGATATTAACAAGAGAAAAATCAAACAGAAGCTTATTAATAAGTGCATCATGCGTACACCCAGAGATGAGTAACTCCAAGGACTGGTTAGAACCTGGGCTTATATTGCATTTTAACAAAAGAACAGCACATTTTTAGAGAGGTGCCAAGACAAAGGAAAAAGACTTTGAGCTTCTAAGGGTGGCAAATTGTGGGAAGGCAAATCTATGGGGAAACTAATGGTAAATAAGGGCGAGTTTTAGCCAAGTTTGTTGTGTAGATCTTCTGGTGCCATCTCTGAGCTGGTAAGGGTCTAGAGTTGTCTCCAGTGATTAACTTCTGTCTTTGCTGGTAGAGAGGAGAGACAGGAAACCTTTGCAGGTGTATGTCTTGCTTTTAGGCAAATAGGGATGGGCAGAGCTTTTCTTGTACGTGCTTTTTCTCAACTTCCTTTAACTCAAAATAATCCTTAGGCCAAAGTGGCATATTTGGGGACGGCATATTCTGCTACCCTTCACTGAGCTGATCAGTATTTTGTATTTCTTTTTGGTTAACTTAAAACTTGTACCTAAGACTGGGGCTGAAAGTATTCAGCCTTTTCTAATATATTCAAGAGGGTGAAAGTCATCTCTCTGATCACAAATAGTTGGTCATTGCTTCCTTTAAAGAACTCATTTCAATATATATGCATATACCCGATTTTTAGTACCTGATGGCTAAGGGGGTGATCACTCGAAAAACACAAAGAATCTTTCCTTCTGTTCATCAGGGTTAGCTCCTCTGGAACTCAGAAAAAAGAGGGTTATACACAATGTTTAGGAAATGCATCTGCTGGTTATAGCAAAGCACACTTACACTTTAAACAGAACACTCATTTAAAAAGGACTCGCCATCCAGGCTTGCACTGAGCATCTTTGGTTATTCGTCTATTGCTTTGCCAACCAAAGAAGAAAAAAAGTTAATAGAGCCTTTGGAAGATAACAGAACTCATACAGCCTTTCCACTGCACTTTTATATTTTTTAGATTTTATTTTTTAACATCTTTATTGGAGTATAATTGCTTTACATTGTTGTGTTAGTTTCTGCTGTATAACAAAGTGAATCAGCTGTATGTATACCTATATCCCCATATCCCCTTCTTCTTGCATCTCCCTCCCACCCTCCCTATCCCACCCCTCTAGGTGGTCACAAAGCACCGAGCTGATCTCCCTGTGCTGTGTGGCTGCTTCCCCCTAGCTATCTGTTTTCTATTCGGTAGTTCCACTGCACTTTTCACGCTGCCAGTCCCAATCCACACTTAGATATAAACGATTTGATTTAAAGGGTTATCTGAGAACCCATGAGATCTCAACCTCACGTGAAGGTTCAGCTCAATTTATTACATTTTTAAAACTAGAAACAGTCATGAGGTATATAGGACTTAAATACTGTTTTAGTATGTCAAAGATCAACCCTCCACTACACCCGCTCTTTGTTTTAAAGGTCCCCTTTAGAATTCAGTTGTACCAACAAAGAAGGGAGGGCGGGAATGGGAAGAGTGGGGTACAGAATAATTTAGGGTGACTGCTCAGGCCTGTTCATTCATTTCTTCAAGAAATAATCTAGCTCCTCCCCCATATAAGCTGGGCAATATGCTAAATGCTGGGATAATCAGATGTCCTTGATTCGTCTCAAGAAAAATTCACTCCAGGCTTTGTTTTCTCTTCTTGCCCCATCCTCTGTCCTTGCCTCCATCTCTTGCCAGGCACCATGCCACAGGGGTACAATTAACAGTGGGAGGACAGTTACAGAACATGACAGGTCCTCAGAGAATCCAAGGGCAGTGGCAGAACAAGGCGTGCACTTTTTTTTTTTTTTTTTTTTTTTTTTTTTTTTTAGCTGCACTTGGGCCTCTCACTGTTGTGGCCTCTCCCGTTGCGGAGCACAGGCTCCGGACGCGCAGGCTCAGCGGCCATGGCTCACGGGCCTAGCCGCTCCGCGGCATGTGGGATCTTCCCGGACCGGGGCACGAACCCGTGTCTCCTGCATCGGCAGGCGGACTTTCAACCACTGTGCCACCAGGGAAGCCCAAGACGTGCACTTTTAATCAGCTGCAATCTCTGCCCCCTACCCGTTTATTCCTCTCTCTCCCTCCCCACTTTCCTCTGTACCTGTATGTTGGCATTAAAGGACACAGCCTGTACTTGTTGCTTATTCTTATGTTAGTCTTCTAGTCTTCCAGTTAGTCTTCTAAGTCTTCTGATGTCTTTTTTTATGATTACAAAAGTGAAACCTGTTCATCATTACATAAAAGTCAAATATTACAGAAATGCATGTCCTTTGGAAACATATCACTCCACCCCTGAAAACTGCACAGACTTTCCATTTAACCTAGAGTAAAAGGCAAAACTTCTAAACAGTCCACTGATTTGCATGCCTTCCCTCTCTGATCTTGTGTCCTCCAATTCTGCCCCTATTTCCTGTGTTCCAGCATCAACACTCCAGAGGACCTGCACGTCAGGGACTTTGCACCAGCTGTTCCTTCTGTAGCCGTGCTCTCCCCCAGATAGCTGCATGGCTTCTATCTTAGCTCAGACTGCCATAACAAAATACCACAGACTGGGTCGCTTTAAACAACAGACATTTATTTTCTCACGGTTCTGGAGGATAGATGTGCACATCATGGTTCTAGCCAATTCGGTTTCTGGTGAGAACTCTCTTCCTGGCTTGCAGACAACCATCTTCTTGCTATGACCTCACATGGCCTTTCCTCAGTGCAACCTCACGACCTCATTTAAGCTCAGTTACTTCCTTAGAGGCCCCATCTTCTAATACAGCCACGTGGGGGCTAGGGCTTCAACATACGAATTTGGGGAGGACACAAACATTCAGGCTCTAACAGCTTCTTCCTTCTCCTCTTCTTATTTACATATCACCTTCTCAGAGAGGTGTTCTCTGGCCTCCTCTTAAAAACACTGATTTATTATTTCTCTCGATTCTGTGGGCCAGCTGGGTTCACTAGGGTCATCCTGAGCTGCAGTCACCTGGCAGCTCGACTGGGACCAGAGCATGTACATTGCCTCACCCCCACGGCCGGGCCTCTGTGCTGCTGAAGCAGGGTCTCTCTCTTCGTGGGGTATCTTAGTCGTTTACAGTCTAGTCCAGGCTTCCTCACACAATAGCATGAACGTTTCAAAAAGCCAAGAGTGGGGCTTCCCTGGTGGCGCGGTGATTGAGAGTCTGCCTGCCGATGCAGGGGACGCGGGTTCGTGCCCCGGTCCGGGAAGATCCCACATGCCACGGAGCGGCTAGGCCCGTGAGCCATGGCCGCTGAGCCTGTGTGTCCGGAGCCTGTGCTCTGCAACGGGAGAGGCCAGAGCAGTGAGAGGCCCGCGTACCGCAAAAAAAAAAAAAAAAAAAAAAAAAGGCCAAGAGTGGAAGCTTCAAGGCTCCTCAGGGCTTGGGGTCCCTATGAGAAAGTCGGGAACAGCAGAGTCCATTGCAAGGGGATGTGGACCCGGGATAGCATGATTCGTCAGGGGTCATAATTGTAAGAGTCTGCCACATGATCCTATTTAAAATTGCAACTCCACTCTTTCTTTTTTGGATAGTTATTATCCTTGGATAAAAAACTACACATTCTACATGGAAAGTGTTTGCTCACTGATGTACCTCCATCGCCTAGAATGGAACCCAGAATGGCGGGTGCTTAATAAGTATTTGTTAAGTAACCGAAAACATTAATCTGAAGCTGTTTTCTGGAACCCTTCACCTTTAATACTTCTATAACTCTGGTCATGTTTTTACTGTTAAGAAGCCTTTTCCTATAAAATCATCCCATTTTACTGTTCACAACAACCTCATGAAGCAGGCAGGATAAGTGTCATTTCTCCCACTTTAAAGATGAGGGAACTGAGACCTAGACCAGAGGAGAGCCTTGCTCAGGGTCACACAGTTAAAAGAAGAGAGCTTCTGACATCACGTCCCAGGGCTCTCCACCAGCCATCATGGCACCTTCCATGGGAAATGTACCTTCCGCCTCTTGTATTTCCCTCCCCAGGGCTTCATGCTTGGAGAGCTCCGTAGAGTAGATACTTTTGGTTACTCAACTGGCTACAGGCCATGGGGCCAAGAGGAGCTGCACTGTCTCTCTGAAACTTCTCCCACAGAAACCAAAACTTAAAGGTCTCGATGATCCCAAGCCATCAAGACACTAAAAGGGAAGGGTGTCAGAACCTATCTTTATGGACCTTGCCCTGGACTGCGTGCACTGTTTGTGTGAAGTTAAACTTTAAAGCCGCATGTCCAACCCGTGGTTGCCAGGCTGCTCTGGTCTGGATAAGCCTTGGTTTGAGCCTGTAGGGAGCAGAAAACAATCTCCTCTCAAGCACTGAGTGGCTATTCCACTCAGAGAAGGTTTGGTTAATAAGCAAATCTTAACATCACAGGGAAATACCAGATGGAGCAAGTACACAGCCCTGTACATTCAAAATGTGTTGTGATGCTTCTGGGGGTGGTAGGAAGACTTGTCCCCTTTCAGAAAAGCCCCTGGAGAGGCCTCTTGCTGACTGGAGCTAGAAGCAAGTTAGAGGTGAAAGAAGTCATTTTTAAAATAGGAAGGTTTGGGCTTCCCTGGTGGCGCAGTGGTTGAGAGTCCGCCTGCCAATGCAGGGGATGCGGGTTCGTGCCCCGGTCCGGGAAGATCCCACATGCCGCGGAGCGGCTGGGCCCGTGAGCCATGGCCGCTGAGCCTGCGCGTCCGGAGCCTGTGCTCCGCAACGGGAGAGGCCACGACAGTGAGAGGCCCGCGTACCGCAAAAAAATAAATAAATAAATAAAATAAAATAAAATAGGAAGGTTTATGCTTTCTGCCTCATTCTTTCTTTCAGCTTGTCATGGTGTTTTTAATTCGCTATTTAGTATCATTCTAAGTGAAGAAAAATGAAAGTTTTAGATTATTAGTATAAATTTTACCACTCATCTTTATATTGTGCAATGTCCATTTTAAATGCAAAATGAGAGCTTTAAATGTGTATGGAGAACAGTGAAATTATACAATTTGTATTTCATAGCTCAAACATGTATACAGATTTTGTTCTCACTAAAACAGTGGAAATGCTGGACAAAACTAACTCAACTGTTTTTACTTCATGTGTTGATACACACACATTCTCCCAACACTCTACCTTTGGTTTATTGATGAGTAAGCAAACACGTGAAAGGAAAAGAAACTGTGGGTTGCCATCTTACCTTTTCCTTCTATGTCATCATTTTCAGTGTTAGTGGTTGGCTAATTCAGGGAAGTAACATGAATAAGAAAGGATCTATTAGGGTTCTTCAGTCAGTGTTTAAATAACATTTACATTTAGACAAGTAGTCCCCAACCTTTTTGGCACCAGGGACTGGTTTCATGGAAGACCATTTTTCCATGGACCAGGGGTGGGGGGAAGGGAGGGTGGATGGTTTCAGGATGATTCAAGCGCATTACATTTATTGTGCACTTTATTTCTATCATTATTACATTGTAATATATAATGAAATAATTATACAACTCACCATAATGCTGACAGGAGGCGGAGCTCAGGCGGTAATGCGAGCGATGGGGAGCGGCTGTAAATACAGATGAAGCTTCGCTCGCCCACTGCTCACCTCCTGCTGTGCGGCCCGGCTCCTAACAGGCCACAGACCAGTTCACGGACCAGGGGTTGGGGACCCCTGATTTAGAACACCGTTACTTTCTTTCTGCATTCAAATCAAGTTCTGGTTCACAAAGCAGGGCCTCTCAAGGCTGTGAGTGCCCTGCCCCTCCCTCCCCTCCAGTAGATAGAACTCCCTTACCTTGTTCTTGCCTTGAGTCCTGCTGAGCTCCCAGGCATCACAGAATCTCTGGGACTTCTGTGCTCATGGGGCATCCAGAATATTTATGCAAATGGAACAGCAAGAGAGAGAGTAGACACTTATATTATACCTAGCTCCTCTGCTCACACACGTTCCCTTGTCCCATCAGTGTGACTTGTAAAATCCAAGTTCAAAGAGAAAATGATGAAAAATTTCAGAATGGCAACAGCAAAGCATTAAATCAAGTGTGGTGTGACCATACAAGTCTCCTGATAAAGCAGGCCTTGCTCCTTCCTCCGTACCCCAGGGGAAGGAGAGTTTGCTTCAAGAGCTGTAATACACATCCTTCCAACTGGGCTCTCCATTGTTCTATCTTAGGCAGGGGAGTGTTAATGTTTGTTTATGGAGTTACCTATCCCAAAAGAGAGCAGGACAGGGAACCATTCTTCTCTTAATTCATTCAATGCACAGGTATCAATTGCCTACTGTGTACAACGCACAAATTCCTGATGTTTATTTGTTCAGTTTGACTCTCAGTGAAAATCAAATAGAATTAGGTGTTAAGGTTCAGGCCTTATAAAATGAGAGGCAACCTATCCCTAGTATGGTTATTGAAAGTTCAGATATCCTTGCAAATACTTGTCCTTTGCATATGTCTTGTCTCTAAGGTATGCCAGGTAGCACTTGACCTGAGCATAATTAAGAAATTTCAATGAACATTTTTGTCCTTAACATTTGTCATATGTCAGCAATATGTTTCTTTCTGGTTAACTGCCTTTGTATATTAATTTGTTTTGTGTGTGCTTGTTCGTTAACTTTTTGTTATGAAAAACTTTAAGGATATGCCAAAGTAGAAAGAATACTATAATAAACCCTAAAAGCACCTCATCCAACTTAACTAAATCAACTAATGACCAGTGTTTTTTCATCTATGATACACCTCTACATATTTTCCCTGCTTATATTTTAATTTTTCCCCAACATTTTATTTGGAAAAATCTCATATCTGTAGAAAAGTTGCAAGAATACTATAAGAATACCCATGTATTCTTCATCTAGGTTGCACAAATTTTAACGTTTGCCTCATTTGCTTCCTCCCTCTCTTTGTCTCTATCTCTGTATATATGCATAAGTATATGTATATATATATATATGTGTGTAGCTGTGTAAATATGTGTGTGTGTATATATATACACATACGCACAGTAACGTGCTGATAAAAGTTTAACAACTGGCTCTTGGGCGATGTGGGGAGGAGGAGTCCTAGATTGTAGTATTTGCTATGTTCTGTGGTGTGTAAATGCTCCCACTGTGGCTGATTTCTAGCTACCAACAGTTTAATAATATATAATAATAATATATGTGTAACAATATAAAATATATGGTGTTTTAAGTTGTTTTTGTTTGTGATAATTTTTGCTCAACCATTTGAGAGTGAATCGCTGACACTTCGACATTTCACCCTAAATACCTTAGCACATTTCTCTTAAGAACAAGGGCATTACAGGGATCACATTCAGGATATTTAAATTAATATAAATTAATAAAATCTGTACCAGCCAGCCTCCAAGACGGCACCCAATCTTCACCTCATAAAGGTATAAACACCTGTATGCAGTTCCCTCCCACTTCGAATCAGGGCTGGTTCTTGTAACAAATCGAGTACAACAGGTTGGAGGTGACGGTTTGTGATTTCTAAGCCTAGGGGCATTACAATTTCCACCTTGGTCTCTTGGATTACTTACTCTGGGGGAAGTCAGCTGCCATGTAGTGGGGATACCCAAGCAGCCACATGAAGAGGAGCCAATTTGCCAGCACTAACTTAACAGCCATTTGAGTGAATCACCTTGCAAGTGAATCGTGGAGCCCAAGTTAAACCCTCTGATGGCTGCAATCCCAGCCAACCTCTCAGTATGACCTCATAATAGACCCTGAGCCAGATCTGCCCAACCTAGCCACTCCCAAATTCCTAAGCAAAGAAACTGTGGGAAACTAAATGATTATTGTTCTTTCAAGCCACCACATTTCGGAATGATTTGTTAAACAGCAATAATGAATATACAATTTGTAATCAAACTTTCCCCAAATGTCCCCAAAATGTTCTTTATTCTTTTGACCCAGGATCCAATCCAGAATCAGGCATTGCATTAAGTTGCCATGTGATTATTTTTCTTCATTGGATGTTGTGAGATAATAGAAAAGATATATATTTGTCTCTGCCTCTGGTCCCTCGCTCAGGTCTCCTAAATCCCTTGTCAGTTCTTAAGTGATAAGAGCACTAGGAGCATCTTTTATTTATTTGTTTTTTTCTTGCGGTACGCGGGCCTCTCACTGTCGTGGCCTCTCCCGTTGCGGAGCACAGGCTCCGGACGCGCAGGCTCAGCGGCCATGGCTCACGGGCCCAGCCGCTCCAAGGCATGTGGGATCCTCCCGGCCCAGGGCACGAACCCGCGTCCCCTGCATCGGCAGGCGGACTCTCAACCACTGCGCCACCAGGGAAGCCCCTAGGAGCATCTTTTGATCTAATGACTCTGGGTGGGCTCCTGAATGTGGGCTGATCACCAAAAAGACCAAGCCACGGTTAGAAGTTTGGAATTTTCAGCCCCACCCCCTATTCTCCAGCGAAGAGACACGGGGTGGAAATGGAGTTGTTAATTGATCATGTCTACTTCAGGAAGCCTCCATAAAATCCCAATAGCATGGGGTTTGGGGAGCTTCCAGGTTGATTAACACATCCACCTACAGGGAGCCACCTACAGGGAGGGTAATGCCTCGGGACCCTCCCAGACCACGTCCTATGTATCCCTTCATTGGCTGTTCATCTGTGTCCTTCATCATATCTTTTAATAAACTGGGAAACATACTAAGTATTTCCCTGAGTTCTGTGGGCTATTCTAGCAAATAATTGAATCCAAAGGGGAGGAGGTCATGGGAACCTCCAACTTGTAGCCAAGTCAGAGAGAAGTTGTGGGTAACCTGGGAACCTACAACTTGCAGTTGGTATTTGAAGTAGGGTCTCATGGGACTGAGCCCTTAACCTGTGGAATCTGATATGATCTCTAGGTGATAGTGTCAGAATTGAGTTAAAGTGTAGGATACCCAGCTGGTGTCACAGAATTTTTGGTATGGGAAAAGCCAACAAACAAACCTCACACGTCTGGTATCAGAAGTGTTGTGAGTATGGCAGTAGTGTGGAGTATAGGAGAAACCGGGACTGAGGTTTTTCAATACACAGATATTGTTAAAATACTCTTCGTTTCTTAATGGCTACTAATTGGTAACGTATTCTAGGCAGAACAGTAAGAAATATAGAGCTTCACAATATTCTGTAATAACCTAAATGGGAAAAGAATTTGAAAAAGAATAGATACTTATATGTGTATAACTGAATCACTTTGCTATAACATGAAACTAACATAACATTGTAAATCAACTATACTCCAATATAAAATAAAAATTTAGGCTTTCCTGGTGGTGCAGTGGTTGAGAGTCAGCCTGCCGATGCAGGGGACACGGGTTCGTGCCCCGGTCCGGGAAGATCCCACATGCCGCGGAGCGGCTGGGCCCGTGAGCCATGGCTGCTGAGCCTGCGCGTCCGGAACCTGTGCTCCACAACGGGAGAGGCCACAACAGTGAGAGGCCCACGTACCGCAAAAAAAATTTTTAAAAAGTATTCAGAAAAGAAAGAAAGAAATATAGAGCTTCAATCCTCAGACTTTTACAAGCTCTGGAAAGTGAGAAACTAGCATAATTTATACCATATTGGGGAGCCAGATGTGATCTTCTTTCCCTTACCTCTGCAAGCCTATCCTATGTGTTCCTTTGCAATGCCATTTCATTCATTACCATGTCATCTTTCAAGGCCAGCCTTCTCTCTTTTTTTCCTTCTTTCCTTCCTTAAATTCAATTAGAGTATCGCAAGTAATTTATGCCAAAACAGCTGATTTGACTCATAATTTTTCTGGCTGGTAGTTAGGTCAGAAAAAGCCAGATAAACAGAAATCCAAACCTTGTTCTATTCCACCATCTCTTTGATCACTAAGGTTAAATATGTATTTTAATATTCATTCATCTATCAAATACCTATTTGAAATAAGCTAGGTGGTAAAACAGAAGTGGACAATATAAACATGGTCCTGATATGGAACCAAATTTGGGTCCATTCACCTGTGTGCAGTAAAGCCAATCTACAGACACTGGGCTGTGGTGAAGGAAAGTGCAGCACGGTTTCACTCCCCACCTTCATAGAGCTTACACTCTAGTGGGGGAAAAAACAATAAAGAAATTAGTTAAGAAATAAGGTATTTTCATCTAAAGTTAATTGCCACGAGAAAAATCAAATACATGGTGTAATACAGAGTGATTTGGGGAGCTCATTTAGACTGAGGGTCATCTAAGCCTTTCTAAGGAGGTGGCAATTGAATTGAGATCTAAGCTAGACCTTCTCAAACTATAACTTGCATATGAATTACCTGGGGATCTTGTTTAAATTCAGATTATGATTTTGTCAGTGAGGTATTGCACCTGAAATTCTGCATTTTTTTTTTTTTTTTTTTTCCTTAGCGGTACGCGGGCCTCTCACTGTTGTGGCCTCTCCCGTTGCGGAGCACAGGCTCCGGACGCGCAGGCTCAGCGGCCATGGCTCACGGGCCTAGCCGCTCCGCGGCATGTGGGATCTTCCCGGACCGGGGCACGAACCCGTGTCCCCTGCATCGGCAGGCGGACTCTCAACAACTGCGCCACCAGGGAAGCCCAATTCTGCATTTTTTATAAGGTCTCAAGTGATACTTACGTTGCTCGTCCATGGAGCACTTGTTGGATAGAAAGAATAATGAAAAGAATCTAGAGAAGAGAGTTCCAGGAAAACAGGTTACATAGGTGCTGAGGTGAGAAAAAAAATTGACATTTGGGTTAGACACACCATTTTATAGAGGCTTGGAGTAGTGAGCAAGGGATGAGGGTTTACGATAAGAGCAAGGAAGCAGGTCAAATCATGTGGGGCACTTATTTCAGTGCGATGGAAGATATTGGAAGATTTCAGGAGGACAAGGAGTAACGTGATCCAATTTAAGATCTTGAAGATCAAACTGACAACTATGAGAACATGTTAGAGGAACAAGAGTGGAAGGAGAAGAGGTTTTAGGAGACCAGAGTCGTCTTCTTTGTGCAAGACATCAGTGGCTTGGACCAATGGAGATAGAGAGGAGAAGAAGACTTTGATTATGATTTAATGGCAGAGCCAACGGGACAAATGGATGGATTGGATATAGCAGAGATGGGAAAGAGAAATCAAGGATGTCAACTAGATTTATGTTTTGATCAATAAGTAGCAGGTGACGCCATTTCCTGAGATATAAAACCAAAACGACAACAACAACAACAAAACAAAAACAACCCCCCCCCCACCAAACTTGTATTTTTGGTAAGTGGAAAAGAGAAAATTATCAAGAATGACTCTTACCTCTAAAGCATCTGTTTGTATGTGTGCTGATGCAATTTCATTTAGAAGGTGACATTAGAATGAAGGTAGAAGGGCAAATGCATCTCAGAATTTAGAATCATTTGGAAATTATCATTAAAAAAAAAAAAGAAGAAGCTACCCTGATAAGTGTGGTAAGTGATGGAAGTTCTCTGGCAAACAGTGTAACAGTGTTTTGCGTTATGATCCAAGTTAAATAGACTCTTTTGCCCAAGCCTGGAATTTTCCAATGGAAGGAGATGATTTCTTAGAACAGGAATGGATGGAAATTTAGGGTATTTCTGAAGACCCACTAGTAAAATAGTAGTGTTTCACCCTCAAGATTGCTCCCTTTTGGATTTCCACGAATGATTTCTGTCATTTGAAAGAGTTTAAGAAAAAGTTACATTTTTTTCCAGTTGAGCCTCTAACACATTTTTCTGGTACCACTAATATGTTCATATTTCCAGTTGAAAGGATGGTTAGGATTGAATTATTGTTCAAATCCTTTTCTTCCTTTCAAAATTGTCTTTCCTTGTATTAGTTTCTTTGTCACTGTCAAGGTTAAGTGAAGTCAGTACTGAAGAAAAGAACAGAAGGAATTTGGAATTCTTTTCCATAAACTCTGAACCCCAATGACCTAGCCTATGAGAATTCCCAGTAGGGCTCAGGGTTTTTAAGATAAATCATTTTGGGGAAATGTTTTCTTCCTTTGCTGTTGGGTTGACATTGCAAAAGAAATAATACTCTTTGTGTCAACCTTTGTTCTAGCATGATTTCTCAAAGCAAGATTTTAGAAACCATGGGAATTTCTCCCTGGATGATACAAAATTGCATCTTCACCACCAAGTACTGCACAGAGCAGATGCAGATGCAGACATTGAGTAGATGTTAATTGAATTACATTCGGATTTCCAAGACTCTTCTAGAAATCTTAGATCGGTTTCTTTCATCTCGCAGATAGTGAGCTGGAAGTGGAGGGGGTGGAGTTAAGAGTCTAGCTCCTAGGCAAAAAGACACATGTTGGTTAAGAACCTCACTATTTCCTGTGAAATTGAAGCCTTCAGTTTCTCAAGGACACTTTATAGAGCAAGGCCCTGAACCCATAAACATTCCGTTTGCAATTATCTTGTTGATTCTACACGTGAACTTCTAAGTTTCTATTTACTGCTGTGGCAGGATAAGCAGAGATCCTTCCCACCCCCACTGCAACTGGGGAGAGCTTTGGGGATCAACAAATTCTATCCTAGGAAGCAAACAAACATTCTCCACTAAGGAAGGACCTTTCTAATGAAATAGATTCAGGAAGGAAACAAAAACTACTTTATCAATGGTTCTGAAGAACCTAGGGGCAGGACAGGAATAAAGACATAGACTAGAGAATGGACTTGAGGATTCGGGGAGGGGGAAGGGTAAGCTGGGACGAAGTGAGAGAGTGACATGGACTTATATATACACTACCAAATGTAAAATAGATAGCTAGTGGGAAGCCGCTGCATAGCACAGGGAGGTCAGCTCGGTGCTTTGTGACCACCTAGAAGGGTGGGATAGGGAGGGTGGGAGGGAGATGCAAGAGGGAGGGGATATGGGGATATATGTATACATATAGCTGTTTCACTTTGTTATACAGCAGAAACTAACACAACGTTGTAAAGCAATTATACTCCAATAAAGATGTTAAAAAAAAAACTACTTTATCACACCAATGCCAGAATTTTAGTAATACGGTCAGGCGAAAAACATGTTAATACACTGAAAAATAATTTGCTCCTCTGTTACTGACCTGCATTGTCTTTGGAAGAAGAATAATTCTGACCATGGGGAGACACTTGTCTTTAGATAATTTAGGAAGAAACTTGTCCTCCCTGGCAGCCTTCACCGCCTGAGAGTGAAATGCCCTTAAGGTACACTGTGTGTTCCGATACAAAACCAGCCCACGTTCCTCCCACTTCAGAGCGAGCTGCAGGCTGGGCACAGGAATCTTCCATTAGCATCCAGCTGAAGCCCAAGGCAATCATTTTTGCACTTAACAAGAGAAGGCAGCAACTTGGGACCACTTCCTCTTGTGGAGAATAGGGCAGAAAACTGCCCCATTCTGTGGCAAAAGGATGGGGCTGTTACCTAGGAAACCTAGCGGGAGAATATAAGAGGAGGACGGCAGAGACCCGAGGAGAGGAAATTAGAAAGCAAGGTACCAGCCGTTTGGGATAGCTCCTCAAGGCCTAAATCGTGAGTCCTTGTCCTGTTTGCTCGTCTCCACCTTTCCCCAGATGCTAGTAAAGAGCAGCTTGCTCAGGTAGGGTTATAACTACTAGTCCTCCTACTAGGAATGACTTTGCAATACTTACCTAACTTTTTTGGTTATGTTTCTGACCTGGGTTCTTGGCCTCCTTAATCAATAGAAATTGATGAGGCCAGACAAGAAATTCAGGCAAGGCTTTATTAGGGCTCCTGCTATAGCAGGAGGGAGCAAAAATAAGTAACAAGTTCCCTTGCTGCTCCACAGGTGGGGGCAGCTGGTTCCTTCTATGGGGTGAGGGTAGGGGTGTGTCCAGGGGTCGGGCCAGAAGGGTGGCTTAGGGGGTTTGCCCCACCCCTTTGGTGATGCTGTGTGCAGGGGGCATGCACAGTACCCTGCTTTTGCTCCCGACACCCTGTTTTTGCTCCCGGCTCCTCAGAAGTGGCAGTTGGGAGTTTGGTCTTTTTGTATCTTGATCATAGTTTGCTCCAACTGGCATGCATGCAGTTATTTTTAGTCCCTTGTAGTTTCTTTGTATTTTGTTGCTCAGAGAGACGTTTGTCCCGGTGTAATCACTGCAGCAAAGGGTCCCAGGTCCCAGGTTCCACCCTGTCTCAATTACCCCTTCATCAGTGTTCAGGGGGACTCAGGGAAACAGGTGTGGGTGGGTTTGAGAAAGACAGCAACTTCCTGATCACTTGATGGGCCCTGGTGGAGACAGGTCTAAGAGGGACATAGGCCAGACTCTCTCTCATGATTAAGATAAAGAGATGTTTACAGGCCAGCAGGTGACTGCCTAAAATGAGAGACAACATGCCTACTTTGCCTTGATCACCCCTCAAGTGCTAGCAATGTTCATGCACATAGCAGGACAGGAAGGGTTCCTGGAATATCTGGGTCACGTAACACTTAATCCTTATTATTACAAAGACTCTTTTTTCCCCCGAAAGGATTTGTAGATGCTGGGCATAGTACGGCACTGAGGATTCCTTCCACAAATGCTAATTTAATCCCTTTAGATGGCAGACTCTAATCTAGGTTCTGGGCAAATCAATTCTTTTTGGTCTCTGACTTTAGTGATCTCATAATCTACTGGGAAGACAACCCTGAAGAAATAATTCATTTCAGTTCAATTAGGTTGAAGAAAACACTGTGAAGAGAGTTCAGTTAGTTCACCTAAGAGTTGATAAGAATCTAAACAGAAGCAATGGCAAGAAGGATGAAACAGGAGAGGGAAGCTGAGTCTGAGAGATGTTTCTGAAGTTTCAGGTAGATTTGATAGGCAATTGGAGACAGCGGGAAAGGGGGCTGTCAAACCCTAGAATATCAAAACCAAAGAGAAGACTCTGCATAGTTAGGGTGCGATAGGGGTCAGGGAGCCACTGAAGTTGTGGCATCAGGGCCTTAAGTATTCTGTGTCATGAACGAGGGTGTTGTTTTGCCTTTTTGGATGACTATTTGTGTGTGCTGGAGACTTTGCAGATTCTGGAAGTCCTAGAAAGGGTGGTGCTGGGAACTCACCTCTGGGAAGGGAAAGGAATAAAGAACAGGGGCTGAGTTACTTGTCCAACACCAACAGCAGATACATCACTTTTCCCTTGGAAAAATGAAACAAATATTAAGGTGAGGAAGATACGTTCGGTAGGACAGTGAAGTGGTTGAGAGTTATGGACTCCCCAGTCAGATTGGCTGGGTTGATCGCTATTAGCCCTGAGGCCCTGGGCTGGTTACCCAAGCTGTCTGAGCTCTTAGCAAAAGCCTGGCACATAGTAAGTGCTTAGCAAATACTAGCTTCTGCTATTCTAAGTAATTCGGGGCAGAAAAGAGAAATCAGAAGTATTTTTCTAAACATGAACAGGAAGCTAGGAAAAAATAGCTTTCAAAACTGCACTAGAATGTAACTCCAGAAGCACAAGCAGCAAAAGAAAAAAATAGGTAAATGGGAAATAATCAAAATTTAAAACTTTGTGCTTTAAGAGACATGATCAAGAAAGGGAAAAGACAACCCACAGAATGGGAGAGGAATTTTGCAAACCATATATATCTAATAAGAGACTTACATCTAAACAATAGAAAGAATTTTTATAATTCAATAATAAAATGACATATAACCTAATTTTTTAAATGGTCAAAGGACTTGAATGGACGTTTTGCCAAAGAGGATATACCAATGACAAATAAACACATGAAAGATACTCAACATCTTTAGCAATCAGGGAAATGCAACTCAAAATTACAATGAGATACCACTTCACACACACTAGGATGGCTATAATGAAAATGACAAATAACAAGTGTTGGTGAAGATGTGTAGAAATTGAAACACATACTGCTTATAGGAATACTGGTGCAGCCACTTCGGAAAACAGTCTGGCAGTTCCTGAAAAGTTTAGAGTTACCATATGACCCAGCAATTATACTTCTTTGTATATAACCAAGAGAAATGAAAATATATGTCCACAAAAAAAAAAGAAAAACTGTGCATGGATGTTAATAGCTGCGTTATACAAAAAGTCCCAAACATTCCAAATGTCCATCAACTGATGAGTGGATAAAGAGAACGTGGTCTATCCACACAGTGAAATACCATTTGGCAATAAAAAGAAATGAAGCACTGATATATGCTCAATGTGGATGAGTCTTGAAAATATTATACTTGGTGAAAGAAGCAAAACATTAAAAAATTTTATATAATTCTATTTATATGAAATACCCAGCATAGGCAAATCCATAGAGACAGAACATAGATTAGTGGTTTCCAGGGGATGGAGATGTTTGAGGGGGTGTGAAGAGTGAATGATAATGAATATGGAGTTTCCTTTGGGGTGATGGAAATGTTCTAAAGTCGATTGTTGTGATGGTTGCATAATTCTGTGAATATGTCAAAATCCATTGATTTATACACTGTAGATGGGTGGATTGTATGATGTGTGAATTGCATCTCTATCAAACTTAAGAAAAAACAGTATGTTAAGCATTTTCCTGATTAAGATACATCATATGGACTGCCTGTTTCAGACTAACAGTTCGATATCAAATGAGAAATTTCTAGTGGCTGTGCAAAATGGAAATTCATGGTCCTTGGATGGTCTACTTTTCTTGGATGACCCAGAAAAAGACCACTTGTGCTGGATATCTTGCACTTGTTTCTCCAGATTCACTCTCCACCCTCCACCCTGCTCTCGGTAGAGGCTGATTTGTGTGAACTCTGCCAGTGGACTCCTGTGACTTATGGTTGGTTCTGGCCATGGGGAGCTGCAGCAGGAGACCAAGGGGAAGGAGGAGTGAGGAGTTTGGGGAATCTAACTGAAATACCACCAATGCATAAGCAACATAACGCAGGATGTAACCGGACCTGGGCTGAGAAGAACAGTGGAATGATTCTAACAAGTGGATGTTTAATATAAAGTCCAGGTGAAGATGTGGTTACTGCAACACAATGTGAAGTTGTGATTATTGCCAACTCACTGTGAATCAGGAGTTGACATAATGCACCCCCCATAATAAAATTCTAACTTTATAGTGCCCCAAATAAAGGAATGTTTACATTCACTTCCTTTGTGATTAGACTACTCTTGGAGTCCTGTGTTCAGTTCTAGGTGCCACGTGAAAAAAGTCCCTGTGTCAAGCTGCTGCAGATTTTAATGCATCCATTTTATTTCGAGCTCCATCTCTTGGGTACTCGGACATGAGCAAACAGGAACTGGGAAATCAAATAATTTGATAGGTAGATGTGAGGCTGTTTTTAAATTGCCTTTCCCTTCCAATTCTTAAGACATTGTTTTTGAACCAAACTCTCACTTCCACTAGAGTAAATTCTTTCCCAGGTGGCTTCTGAAATCTTTATACAAATATACTTAACTCATCCTACAGACCTTAAACCAACCCAGACCTAGGTACACATTTTAGCCTCCAACCTGGTGCATATAGAAGAACTATCTAATCAATAAATTTGATCGGAAATAGCTTCTTAAAGGCCTAGTTTTAAGTTTATGGTGAAAGTCAAGTTGAGGTCAAATAGTGTCAGAATGTTCATTCTAGAAGTGCCTTTGATATCATTTAGTCCAAACGTCTGCTCTTATAAGTAGGGAGGTTGAGGCCCAGAGACGATTTGCCCAAGTTCACCAAGCTAATTAGTGGCAGAACCTAGACAACATCTGAGCTCTCCTGATTTTGGCCCAGAGTCTATTCACTGGGCTACATGGCTTCTCTGATGAAATCATGGTTCTAAAAGCTGATGCGTTTGAGTCCGCTTGGAGTAGACTTGATGGCTCTTCTTTTCTCAGTGTTTGGTATCGACACTGTGACAAGGCACTGTAGATCACATATGCAAGGCATTTGTCTGCTTTACTTGAAACTGAAAAAATATAGTGCTTGTAATGTTTTACCGAGACATTTTTAAAAAAGACGTTTTCCTGACTTTTTATTATCTGTTCATTACACAAACATTTATTGAGAAAATATTGTGTTAGGTAATATCCAAAGGAGTAAGCACAACAAACAGAAAAAAAAAAAATCCTTACCTTCGTAGCATTTATCTTGTAATTTTATTTTTATATTTGGGGTGGACTTCAAGTGAATTGAGAGAATGCTTGCCTTACTTCCTGTGGTAGCCAGCCTCCAAGACAGCCTCCAGCGATCCTAGCCTCCTGGTATGCACAACAGTGTATTAACATCCTCTCTGCTGTCCTGTATGCACAACAGAATACTGTGGAAGCGGTAGTGTGTGACTTTGATTTTCAGTCACAAAAAACATTGCAGCCTCTGTCTTCACCTCCCTTGGATCACTTACTCAGAGGAGCCTTGTGGAGAGACCATATGTAGGGAGGAATTGAGGCCTCCTATTAACAGCCAGCACCAACTTTCCAGCCATATGAGAGAGTCGTGGAAGTAACTTGGAAGTGAGTCTTTGGTGCTGTCTTGGAAGCAGACCTGCCAACCTCTGTCAAGTCTTCAGATGACTGCAGCCTCATGAAAGACTTAGAGCCCAAACTGCCAACTAAGCTGCTCCAGAATTTCGGACTCAAGAAATTGCAAAAATATGAATGTTATTGTTCTCTGACGTCACTAAGTGTTGGGGTAATTTGTTATGCAGCAGTAGATAACTGATACACTCCCTGAGTTTTAGGAAGGCTCCCTACAGAAGAAAGATCTGAGAAACACCTGCATATTAAAAATTGGAAAGGAAGCAATGTTTTCCTGCACTTCTGGGTCACAAGAAAAGAGAACGAACTCTTAGCGGGAAAGGCACCTACAAACACTGGCCATTTCAAACCCATGGTTTCTGATAGAGTGTTCCATGTTTTTGGTGCCATCAGAAATTTGGGTTTCAAAACATGATTAAGAAGAATATAAAGTAGGTAAACATTTATTACATGGGAGAGGAGAGAGATGCATGGGTGAAGAAAAGGCAATCTTCTTGACTACAGTAAAGAAGACTACAGCTATTAACTTAGGGTGGTTAAATTCAGCATTGGGCATAGCAACAGAAAATTTTGTAAAAAGTGCAACAGCTGGGCGAGACTATTTGCTAGTAATTTATTTTCATCAAGAAAAGAAAACCGTATCTTTGGTAACGTGCCAATTTTCAACAAGCTAATTCGTGGCAAGTCTTTCTTCGGGAAAAGAAATAATTAAATCTTTCTGAAGTTTTTGCTCTCTAACTATGGTAGTCATTAGGGCTGTTCACAAATATTCTTCTTCTCTTTCCTTCCTGACAAATGGTGGGTTGTACTTTTCCACCCACTTGAAGGTATCACCATGTGACTTGCTTTGGGCAATGATGCGAGCGGAAGCTTTGAAATACAGGATGCTTTGCCATCTTATCTTTTTTCCTGTCATGGCAACCAGCGATGTTCCTGCTGGTGGCTGCTTTGTTGGCCTGGGGCCTGGAATGAAGATGACAGTGGTATGGAGTAGAGCTTCTGGCCTACTATGATAGAGCGTAGGGTGAATAAGAAATAAGTCTTCAAATTTAAGTCACTGAAAATATAGAGTTATTGGTAACACAGAGTAATCTAACCTATGCTGACTGAAATGCTAAGTAACTGAAGTTCGTGTCCATCAGTCCTGCTTGTCAGATGCTGGCTCAGCTTCTCTCAACTGGTTGAGAAGATCTACTGTGTATAAGAGTCTCGCTGGGACTCTTACATCTTACATGTCAGTACATTTTCACAGTAAATAAGGCAGGTATTATTAACCACATTTTCCCTATAAGAACTGAGAAGGGAGGTGACTTGCCTCACCTCCCCAGCAAGCAGCGAAGCTGAGACAGGAGGCCAGGTTTTCTTAATCTAAAACCCCAGCAGAGTCACTAAGCTGTACTGGGGCCTCCTATTACTGATTATGAACCAAGGTAATTTTAGCTTAGTTGATAACTCAACTGTGACCTCTTCCTATATTCGTCACTTTTTGCGTCCTCCCCCTTGTCTTTGCTTTTCTGTTTTCTTCAGGAAACTGAGCTGTGGGAAGCTTTCCTTAATCATGTTCCCCCACTTGGAGGTAATTGCCACCCTCCCACTAAATGGTGAGGAAATAAATCCTTGGCATGCAGTCCCTGAAAAGTACGCTAAGCATTTTATATACATTGCAATTTTATGTAGTCCTTATTTGAACCCTCTAGCAGAAGTATTATTAACTCTATGTTAAAAATGGACCAGTGCACACAGGCAGGTTATGGAAATAGTCTAAGGTTTTAGTTAATAATCATTGGTGGATAGATTTCAAATCTGTGCCCCTCTGACTCAGAACTTATTGCTCTGTCCTGTGCCTTTTCTCACAATGATATTCCCTACAACTAAATCCTTAAGGGAAAAAAATAAAAACAGAGTTGGAGAGGATTAAGGCATCCTGCAGCCTGTTTGGTTGGGCTTTTCTCTACCAGAAGTAGCCTTTTGGTAGGTCAGAGTCTGCAAAGATCCAGAGATCCTATCATCATGAAAAAACAGGCCCCTCCAAGCTCCTCAGGGTAAATCCAGGAGTGAGAGCAGCTGGAAATGGTTAATTTCCATTTTTTTGATTTGCATATAGAAAGTGCCCAATATGTATTTGTTAATAAATTTCATTTCTCCAGGGCCTTATCAAAGTTAACGGTAGACAAATGAGGCCTGCACAGCTCTGGCTTCAAGGCAGGCTTAGAGATTTGATTGGTCCTCTTGATGGGCATTTCCAGCCTCTGCCTTTTTCTAGCAGCCTCTTAACACTTTTTTTTTGCACTATCATGAACTAGGTACCAACTTCTTAGCCCTGGCTCCAGCTCTACTCCTGTTTCACTTCTCTGTAACTTAATTGCTCAGATCCCTGTAAGGAAAGAAAAGATGTGTTCCTGGGTATTCGAGACTAAATACGTCAGCAGTTGTTTACCATACCTTATGCTCAGCTGCCCAGGGGTTGATTTGAGGTGGTCAGGTCTTAACTTGTCCATGCTATGAAGGGCTCTCCTTCCCTTGCCTTATCTGTTACAAGGGGAGATTCCAGAGGCTAAACCAAAGATCTCACAGGCGGCCTTCTAGTTCTAAGGTCTTTTCAACTAGATCAGTTTCAACCTGTGTTGGTTTATCAATTACACTGGTCACTCCTTCAGTCAGTATTTACTGAGGGCTTTGCTCTGTGCCTGGCCCTCCTCTAGATGTTGGTGACAGAGCAGTGAGTGAGACAGACAAGGTCCCTGGTCTAACCAAATTTACATTCCAGTGGCAAGAAAGTGACAATAAACAGGTAAACAAGTGAAAGTGGTAATCTCAGATTGTGACCATCCCTGTGAATGAAATAAACAAGGTCATGTGGCAGGGTGCAAGAAGGGATGGGATCTGTTACTGTAGACTGGTGGTGATGAAAGTCTTCTCTGATAAGGGACCTTCTGAGCTAAGACTTGAATGATAAGGAACCAGACTGGGAAAGATCATTCCAGGCAGAGAAGAAAGTCGACAGCTCCCAGAATGGGGTAGGTTTGGAATGTACAAGCACTAGAATAAAGTTGGGATATTACCATTCATTGATTTGGTTACTATGGGCCTTGTTAGGTATTTCCATATATTATCTCATTTTAATAATTACAATACCCCGCAAGGTAGATATTATCTCCACTGTACATGTAAGTCATCAGTTCTATTAGCACTTGGTGTCCCCTCACCTCTATAATGGCGCCCTAGAGAAGTGGGTCTCAATTAGGGCTATTAGGAAATCTGTGACTGGGCTCTACTAGTATTTAGTGGGCAGGGACCAGGGAGGAGAGACATGCTTCAATAAGCGAGATGGCTCACACAACAAAGAATCGTCCCTCATCATGGGTGATTCTCAAATATCCCATGTAGGTGAAAAACTGTTTACAACCTCCAAACCTAATACCTAAATCTGTTTACATACACATAGGAAGCTGAGAAATAATAGAAAATATATTGATCTCAGCTCCCAGTTCCTGGGACAGAGCTCCTATAACCCTTGTAATTTCCTAAGTGATAAAAGCACTAGGAGCATCCTTGGTTCTAATATTTGGTCTTTGACCCTGATTCCTGACAGAGAGCTCTCAAATCCCTTCGGATTTCCCAGGTGATAGGAGTGTCTTTTGTTCTAATGAGGTGACTTCTGGTGGGCTTCTGGATTGCTTCAGGATGGCGGCTGGTCACCAGAAAGAAGCCATGATTAGAGCCTTAGAACTTTCACCACATCCCCCATCCTTTGGGAAGGGGAAAGGAGTGGGGATTGAGTTAATGACCGATGAGACACATGTGATGAAACTTCCATAAAAAGCCCCAAAGTACAGGGTTTGGAGAACTTTCAGGTTGGTAAACCTGTAGAGGGGCCATGTAGAATGGCATACCCCGAGAGTGCATGGAAACTCCCCGCTCCTTCCCACATACCTTGCCCTATGTATCTCTTCATCTGGCTGTTCAACAATATCTTTTATCATATCCTTTATTATAAAGTAAACCAGTAAACATAAGTAAGTATTTCCCTAAGTTCTGTGAACTGTTCTAGCAGATGATCTAATCCAAAGAGCGGGTCCTTAGAACCTCTGATTTGTAGCCAAATCACACAGAAGTATGGGTAACCTTGGGACCTACTGCTTTCAACTGGCATCTCAAGTCGTGGGCAGGGCAGTGTTGTGTGGCTGGGCCCTTAACCTGTGGGGTCTGTGCTAACTTCCGTTAGTGTCAGAATTGAACTGAATTGCAGGGTACCCAGGTGGTGTCAGAGAATTGGTTGGTGTGGGAGAAGCAATTAGGAATGCAATCACCAGCTAAATGGAGGGAATATCATATTCTGTTTTATTTGGAACTTTATCAAGAAATGTTCGCTGTTCCAGAAAATCACAGTACCTACTGCAGTGCTTGCTGCTCATGGTATTTGAGTCACCGGAATGACACAACTGTATCAGTCTGCCTTTGTAACTGTCATGTGCAAATATATAACAGGAGATTTGACATTGTTTTCAATAGATGTAAGATCCAGCATTTCTAATCCAGCAGAGATATATAAAATGCATTCTCTTGTTTCTTAACTCATTCATTGTAAGTAAACGCAACTGACTACTTCAATGCATCTTCTAACGTAACATGGTCTAAGCAAAGTCTTCTAATGCATGTTAATTTATTTTCAATTCCTCACCTTTTCTTTTTCCTATATATGATAACCAAAGCTTAGTGCTGAAAATCTAGTGTCCCAGAAAACCACAGTCCCAGATAAACCAGGCCCTTGGTCACCCTAGATAGTGTTATTTTTTTTTCCTGAAATTATGTGTAGGTGGGTTTTAGTATGTAAGAATTTAATTGCATGTTCACAAAGGACATGTTACAAAATATTTGTTGTAGAAAAGGAGTATTGGGTCTGATGGGGTGGAGAACCATCGCCCTAGAGAAGGCCTGACTCATGGAGTAGTCTGAGAATAGGATCTGTTTCCACAGGCTGTCTAAAATGGGGAACGCCCAGGGCCGAGTCCAGCCTTTCCTGCATAGATAAGAGTTGCACCTGTGAACCTGGGCTAGCGTGTCAGGTGGGGAGGGAAGTCACAGGGCATTTGAAATCTATATTCCTAGCCTTGGCGGCCTCCAATACAAAGTCCAAATTGATGCACACAATTATAATTTTTATTTCTGGAAAATGGTAGGGCAGGAGAACTTTGTTTTTGCTGTCCTCCCACCACCTCTTCTTGACACTCCTATTCTCATGTTCCCTATGTTCTCATGTTGAAAACTGTCCCCAAACAGTCTAAAGGTAGAAGTGTTGGTTTTGACCTCAGTCAGACTTTGATTCAGATCCCTGTTCTGACCTAACCATTCTATGTCTAAACTTCCTTCACTGTAAAGTGATGATGATAATAATCTATCTGCTTCATAGAGTTAAGGTCAGGAATAAATAGAAGAAACGGGCTAATGCCACTAATTCTTAGCATGACACATGGTAGATGTCTAATAAGTTTTATTTATCACTGTTCCTAGGGCTACCCAGCTCTGCCTTTTCCACCCAGGTCTGCCCTTCCCAGTAGAGACTTGTGAGCCAAAATTACTTATTTCTCATTTCTGGCACCTCCTCTCTCACCTGTGTCACTGATTTCATATGGTTAGTAGGAAACCATTCCACTTAATGAAGCAATTCATATTAAGGTGTGAATGATCAACAGACCATCCTTTTAGCAGGCTGCCTGCATCTTAAAGCTTATTAACTTCTACCAGAGGATTGTACACAAGGTATTTTTTGAATTGAGAGGAGAGTGGTAGCAGGTTTTCCAATGTCCCCTTTTATGGGCTAATTGTGTCCTCCCAAAATACATGTGTTGAAGCCCAAACCCCTAGTACCTCAGAATGTGAATGTATTTGTAGATAGGGTCTTCAAAGTGGTAATTAGGGATAAATGAGGTCATTGGGGTGGGCCCTAATCCAATACAATTGTGTCCTTATAAGAAGAGGAAGTTAGGTCACAGACATGCACAGAGAGAAGACCATGTGAAGACACAGAGAGAAGAGAGCCAAGGAGAGAAGCCTCTGAAGAAACCAATGCTGCTGACACCTTGATCTTGGAATTCTAACCTCTAGAACCGTGAGAAAATTAATTTCTGCCTTTAAGCCATCCAGTCTGTGGTAGGCAGCCCTAGCAAACTAATACACCTCCTTATTTTGGTCACTGACCTTTTGCAGATTAAAGTTCCTGTGTCCAAATCCCAGATAAGTTCCTTGAATTCCCTGTCCTCCTTTTCATCCTTATGGCAAATCCCAGAGATTCAGTCTATGGGTTCAAAATGGGGAGGAAAGGAATGATTCCTTTTGAGTTCTACATATGCTAGGCATTTAATCATCGTGGTAATTTATGGGGGTTATCATTACAGATTAGGAAACTGAGGGTCAGAAAGGTTACTTAACTAATCTTAACTAAGGTAATCATTCATTCAACAAGTGTTTACTGAACATCCAAACCCATACCTATGTATCAGGCAGAATAAAAGATGCTGGAGCTATGTCAGTGAACCAAACTGACTCACGCCCTGCTCTCATAGGGCTAATAGTTTCGTGGGGAAAACAAATTTTAAACAGATAACCACACAAATAACTATATAAATTATAAATATGATAACTTATGAAGAAGCATAACATATTTATAGGAGAGCCAGATCAGTTTAATTCCATTCACTAAAATTTTACTGAGCACTTGTTATATGCCAGACATTGTGCTAAGTGCTTGGGAAATATCAGTAAATATGACGGATATGGACTTTATCCTCTTAGCACTTCTATCCCACGTCTAGTGGGAAAAGAAGGCATCAGAAAAGCCTTACAAATGAGAGAGAAAGATATTATGAGAGATAACTTCAAGGTTACCTGGGAGCATTTAGCAAAAGCATAAGATTTAATATAAGAAATTAGGGTAAGCCTCTGGAGGAATTGCTAGACTTACTGAGGCTTGAAGAATCGGGTAGCAGTCAACTGAGCAGAGGTATGCAAAGCTCTCTTCAGTCAGGCCATCTCCAGTTCAGATAATGCCTTCCTCCCTGTAGATTCTTTCTCTGAAGGCATATTTTCTCTGGTCATAAACAAATTGTTCAGCTAGAACACTGGGCACTAACTGAAGAGCCATTTCCACACTGTCTTGTCTAGAATGGGACATTTACATCTGAGGGACAAGCCTGGAAGCTTCCCATCTCAGTGGGTGACTTTAGGGCACGTCCTCTCCCCTGCTACTCTGTCTGTGGCAGACACTGGGAGTTGGCTTACTAAAAGCCTTTTTCCTTACTGCCCTCTACTATACAAGCCAGAAAACCATGAAATGTATTTACCCAGACTCCCTTGCAGGAATGGTTTGTTGTGTGGCCCAGTTCTTGCCAATAAGCAGACAATACTGGGTGGGCTTCTGGAAGAACGTTTTTAAAGGGATAGATTATTTTTTCCCCTTTCCCCATGCCTGACCTCTTCCTCCTTCTTGCCTTGAATCAAAACTAATGAACTGTAAGCACAGCAGCAATCTTGTGAGCACGGGGAGGAAAGCCACTTGCTAGGGATGCAGAATTGTAAAGAAAGGGCCTGTTCCTCTCACGGCTCATGTCAAGCTGCCGTGTTGGCCCTGCTTGTGCCCTGACTTAACTGTTCTGAGAGGCTAGGGAATCTCTCACACGAAGGTGTTTTAAGTGTTGCCTCCACCCCGTTATATTTATTTGCTGCTAACCACATGCCTGTGATGTGTTTAAGTTGTGATTCAAGCTGAATCATACTTGTTTAGACTATGGTACTCGGGGTTGCAGAGCCAGCTGCCTTTTTAAGTGCCTTGATTTAAACAGCTGGGGCTCTCGTGTTCTAGTGCTTCAGGTTAAAACAGGTAAAAAGTATTCAGGGAGTGGCTCCACCCCAAAGTCTGAACACAAGTAAATGATACAGATTAACTTAAAAAAATTATAGCTGAAGGAAAAACAAACAAAAAACTGAAGAGGAAAAAAAGGCAAGAGTACAAAAATAAGTTTTAAGTAGTGTGTCAGATTATACTCCCTTTTGTAAAATCTTGATGAGTGGGAAATATATCCTCCTGAGGAAAGTCTTTCCTTAAGATAGAAAGTCCCTCCAGATATCTCCCTTTGTCCAAACATTATGTCTTTTAGTTACGGGGAGGTATCTACAAAACAGATTCTCTAAGGTGATCACATTCCTCTGCAGTATAATTTCAAAAGTATTTTCTTACTGAAAAAATCTGCCCTTCTATTTGCCCCCTGGAACACAATCCCAGAGTCTGTGAATCAAAGCTACACATTGACCTTAGCATAGATTACTTTCTCCGATTTAGAAATGTTGATCTTTGCAAAGTTGATCTTCAAAGAACCATACGAGCCTGCATTCAGTGGCGTGTTGTGCATGTTGTCTGCTTCACCAGCTGAACTGGAGAGACTGCAACGAACTGAGTTTAGTGGCTTGGCCAGATCCTGGACTTGTGAGCAGAGGGGAAAGGAGATCAGCAGAAAACCCGGAAATAAGAACAGCCATCTTCTACAGTAGGATTTGAGAGACCTGCTTGCCTCGCCTCTCCTCCTTTTGGAAACATGACAGGGGCCACTGCTTTGGGATAAGTCAGCAAAGATCAGTGCAGGGTGCAACCTGGACAGTCTCTCTTGGGTTCAAGGAGCAGAGAAACACAGAAGCCAGCTTGGAAAGAGAGGGTTTATCACGTATGTGAAGCTGGGACCAGAAAGCTGATCAGGGGTCGAGGCAGCTGCAGGAACGGGCTGCTCTTTTTGTCTCTCTCATGGTCTGTACTATCCCTCTCTCATGATTTCTCTGCCTTTCTTCCAAAATATGTCTGCTCTGTTTTCCTCTCTTTATTAACAGGCCAGTTCCTCAATCCAAATGCCAGAAAGAGCTAGTCGCAATGACTTTGTTCATTGACGTGGCCCCTTTGGGTAGAGTGCTTTGCCAAAGGCATCGTCACGAGCCATTAGGCAGCTCATGGACAGGCTGCCTCAGGCCAGGTGCCTGCCGCAATCCACTCAGTGGTCACTGATGCACAGTCGCCAGCCTTACACAGCTTTCCTGATCCAGGGGGCTATGGACAGGGTAGTTTATACTAAAAGCGGTGTTAGGTTACACAGTCTCTGGGATTTGCATTTAGACGGAGTCCAATGCCATCACATTGTACTTTGCTTGACCAGCAGCACTCAGATTTCCTTATCTAGCCATAGAAGGATAATAATGAAACTTATCTCACAGGGTTGTGGTGAGGCTTAACTAGGATAATGTATAGGTGAAAGGGCTTTGTAAACTGTTAAATATTATACTAAAGATATTATTATGAGAAAGGGATAACCTCAAGCCATTTTGACCCATTTGCCTTCTCAGAAAGGCTAGCCGTTCATCTAAAAAGAGAACAGTGACAGGGAACAAGTAACAGGCGGGGAGTGCTGGGGGACAGGAATCTCCGGCTCCCCTGAGTGAAGGGGTGTCCAGTGTGGTTAGCCAGGAGTCCTACCCTCAGGATCTCCCAAGGCTCTGGGTGCTTGGTGTGTGTGTGTGTGTGTGTGTGTGTGTGTGTGTAAAGTGAGTAACAGAGAGCAGAGGAACCCTCCTCTTCTATCTGTTCAGAGCCTCTCCTCCCCTCTACTGGTGGCCCCCTATTCACCACTAACCTCTTCACATTTCTTTAAAGACAAAGGGATAAGTAGACAGGAAATTTTTTAAAAAGTCAGGGTTGAAAGACAAGTGGCAGTGAGTAGGCAGAAGTAATGAGTTATTGGGTGTGAGTTCCGTAGAAGGGCTGGGCGGTTCAGCCCACAGAACTAAACTGCTGGGGAATTTCAGCTCATAACTGAACATCCTGTAGCTGCGGGTAAATATCAGGCCCTTTGTGTGAAATGTGGCCCCGACCTTGGGCGGAGCTGCATGTGGGCACCCCTGGAACTCCCTGACATGCTGCAGAGGTAGCTGAATGAGGGTGGGGCACTGGGCCAAGGACCGTCGTTTGCTGTTGAGCTCACCATGTGCCCCCTTAGAGCACAGGAGGAGAGAGGAAGAGCGGCTGCAGGGACACCTCTTTCCCAGGCTTTCTGTCCCAGATCAGACACGGGGGGCCCTATTTGAGTAGGCTCAGGTTGCTCACATGTAGGTTGTCAAGAAAAAATGTCCTGAAGCATACTGAAAAAATTTATAAGATATTCATAAAGTCAAAGTTTTCCAAAACACACTGCAAAGTGGAATGTCTTGATCCAGCAGAATTCTGTAGTATGTACAAAGCCACATGGGGTAGGAAGATTATGCAGGGGAGCAGGAAAAGTCGAAGCAAAGTTTTGATATGTTCTTTCGAGAAGAATACAAGAAGGGCAATCAAGGGGAGGTAGGGAAGAGAAGAAAGAGCTGAATCACTCTGCTCTCTATTTGGCTACTTCTGTCATTGGCCCGGGGCATGCGACCGGTGAATCGAAGTCCTGGGGTCCTAGCTTTCTTCTTCCAGGGCTTTTTGTTCTCTGTTGGTTAGGACATTGGAGAAACTGTCATGATAATTATGGTGTCTAGACTTGGAGAGCTATGGGGAGCAGTAAGAGTATATTTAATTGCAGAGCTGAGAAGACACATGAAGACTGCAGGGTTTTGCAAGTCTCTTCTGAGAGCAATGCTACACTGAGCTGTGTTTTTCGGGATTGCCCTGAAATTGTTTGTTATGGAAGCGGAATCTTGGGTGTTTTGTCTGAGCGTTTGGGGTTGTCAGAATGTTCATTTCCTCAAGAAGAGTCCAAGGATCTGAAGAGAAAGCTGTGCCGCAGTGCTCTGATCTTTATCAGTTTTACTCTCAGAGCAAGTCGTCATGAAGCGTGGCAGAGGCAGATGCTCTCAGAGTTTGGTGCCCAGACTAAAAGATACTGACTGATTCTTTTCGAGAGATAGGGCAAGTGATTAGGATGGAAACCTCCTACTTTGCCAAGTTTGGTCATCATATTTTCCCTTCCACAAATTCAATGACATGTTTTCTTTAGCTTATTGGTGGAAGAACAGAGCAGAATGTTTTCCTTCCTAACATATAGTAAACCCATGCTTATTGGTATCCAGTTAACTAGAAATCCCCATTAGCCAGCATTTCCTTACTTGGAGAGGACAAAATGATTGGTGTTCCTAAAGATGCCTGGAAGGGTCCAGACCATCTCCAAATGCCTTTTGCTTTTCCCACTGGAAGTGTATCACTATTGTTTCTGCTCATTATACATGTAAAAACTAGCTTACTATAAAGATTCAACATTGAAAAATGGGGAAATGGAAAATCCCTTTGTAAATGTCTCACCCCACAGTTACACCCCTACTTAAACACTCAGTAGTCTAGTGTAGATCCCTAGGAAATTTTCATGCATATAAATATACACATGTATATAGAATATATTTATGTAAATTAGATCATACTGTGCATACCGTTAAGTAACCTACCTTTGCACTTTATATGTCATAAACATCCATATCAAAATATAGCACTGGGCTTCCCTAGTGGCATAGTGTTTAAGAATCTGCCTGCCAATGCAGGGGACACGGGTTCGAGCCCTGGTTCAGGAGGATCCCACATGCTGTGGAGCAACTAAGCCCATGCGCCACAACTACTGAGCCAGTGTGCTGCAACTACTGAAGCCCGCGCGCCTAAAGCCCGTGCTCCGCAACAAGAGAAACCACCGCAATGAGAAGCCCGCGCACCATAACGAAGAGTAGCCCCCCTGCTCGCCGCAACTAGAGAAAGCCTGTGCGCAGCAACGAAATCCCAACACAGCCAAAAATAAAATAAAATAATTTATAAAAAAATATATAGCACTACCTCAACTTTTTTTTTTTTTTTTTTTTTGCGGTACGTGGGCCTTTCACTGTTGTGGCCTCTCCCGTTGCAGAGCACAGACTCCGGACACGCAGGCTCAGCAGCCATGGCTCACGGGCCCAGCTGCTCTGCGGCATGTGGGATCTTCCCGGACCGGGGCACGAACCTGTGTCCACTGCATCAGCAGGTGGACTCCCAACCACTGCGCCACCAGGGAAGCCCTACCTCAACTTTTTAAATGGTTGCACAGTGTTTTATAGTATAGTTAGTCATTATAACTGATTTTACTAAATGTCTGTTGATTAATGTTTAGTTTCTTCCTATTCTTTGCAATTACAATTAATTCTACAATGACATCTTAGCAGTTTTCTGAATATTTTTTAAAGATAAACTGTATTATTGCTTCTTTTTAAAATTAACTTTGAAATATAATTTGTATACAATAAACTGAACTCATTAAAAGTGTACAATTCAATGAATTTTGACAAAAGCATCCACCCGTGTAACCAATACCACAATCAAGCTATAGAACATTTTCATCACCTCAAAAAACTTTCTCACGTTCCACCCCAACCCTGGTGACAGGCAATTGTTGTTCTGCTTTCTGTTGCTGTAGATTAGGTTATATTTTATAGAACTTTATGTAAGTGGAATTATATACTATGTATTTTTTTGAGTCTGGCTTCTTTAATTTAGCATAATGTTTTTGAGAGTCATCCATGTAGTTGCCTGCATCACGAGTTCTTTCTTTATATTGCTGAGTAGTATTTCATTGTATGGATATACCACATTCTGCTTATCCATTCATTTGTTGATGAATAAGTGCTTCCAATTTTTGGATGTTATGAATAAAGTTACTATGAACATTCATGTAGAAGTCCTAGTGTAGACATATGTTTTCATTTTTCTGGGGCGTGAACTTTATAAGAAACTGCCAAGTGTTTTCCAAAGTCATACCATTTTACATTCCTACCAGCAGTATGGTAGAGTTCCAGCTACCTATATTTTTGCCAATACTTTCTAATTTTAGCCATTCTACTGGAGGTGTAACAGTATATCATTGTGGCCTTGATTTGCATTTCCCTGGTGACTAATTGTGTTGAGTGTCTTTTCGTGGGCTTTTAGTCATTTGTAGATCTTATTTTATGATGCAACTTTTGAAATATGCTACCCATTTAAAATAATTAGGTTGTGTTCTTACTATTGCATTGTAAGAGTTATTTATATATTGTAGATACAAGTCCTTTGTCAGATGTGTGCTTTGCAAATGTTTTCTCCCAGTCTGTGGTTTGCCTTTTTATTTTCTTAATGGTGTTTTCCAAAGAGCAAAAGTTTTTAACTATAAATAAAGTTCATGAATTATTTTTGTTTTAAACATCCAAAGAGAGAGAAAGAAAGAGAGAGAGAAATTAAATGGTGGTTAGTGTAGGTTTTGTATTGAGTGCATACAATATTTCAATTCCTTGGAAATTGTTAACTGTGTGTTGATTAGAGTATTGTATTAATTGAAACACCCCGTTTTCTTATTGCCTTGGGTAACAGAATTTGCTATATTTATGTGTCCTCATGCAGTGACTCTGAAGTTTAAATGCCATCTTAAACTCTTTTTTTTTTTTTTTAAATGTGACTTGGGAAATGCAGGGGAAAAGGAATACATCAGATCTCTGATGAACATTTATATCAGAATGATTTTTTTTCCCTAAATGAGTAATCTACAAAAGTCTGTCAAGAGTAATAATAAAAACATCTACTGAGCGCTTACTATGTCAGTCACTGTGCTAAATGGCTTATTTCATTTAATCCTCACAACCATTACCCTGTGAATTGGTCACCACTGTTATCCCCACTTTATAAAAAACGGTACAAATTCATTCAACTTACTGCAGAGCGCAGATCCAAACCCCAGATGATATTGCCTGTATGCTTTGACTACCACCCACACTTCACTCATTCTGTGAGTTTCCTTTGGCGCATTAAAAGAGATGTATTGCATGTCATCAATAACATTAACTTAACAGTGCATCTAAATTGTTGCACCCTAAGATTATTTACTGCCCAATCTATGTTCTCATTTCCCAACATGTCCCCCAATACTTTTTTTTTCCCCCAATACTTTTAACACCAATATTTAACACATGGAAATTAATGTTCCATGCTATTTTAATAGGTCTATAATAACCAGCTATTGCATTTCAACCATACAGTCTTTATTTTTAAATAGCTTTTATAAAACTGTCTCACTATCCTTATTTAGGTATTCATTGGTTTTGAGGGTAAACTGCTTTGAGATTTTCAAATATATCATTTCAGCCTCAAAAATATTTTTTTCAATGTAGAAACGTATTTTTTGAACTTACATTTGCCAATATTCTTAAGTAAAAAATAAGAAGATTCTAGTATTGAACCTTCTATCTCTCTGTCAAGGTATAGCTCAAAAGACAAGAATCTGGAAGGAAAGAGAAAAATTGACATGGGAGACGAGGGCTGTCCCTCATAAATAAGAAATTTTGCTAAGTCACAGCTGTCCTTCATTTTCAGATAAATTGATGAGAATCAATGGAGGCCTGCAGAGTGAGGTCTCAGTGCATCACAGAGCTGGCTCCTACTGAGGGGTAGTGCATTTTCAATGAGGGATTCAGAGGGATGGTGATAGCATATTAGTCCAAGTTTTTTTTTTTTTCTATAACGCCCTCAAATAGTGAATGATCTCTGTGGCATGCTTAGAACAGGGCCTGGCACTAAGTACTGCTCATTGTTACTGTTTGTGCTGTTATTATTGTCGCTAAAGCTGACATAGTACCACTAGACCAAGAACTGCAAACTCAAATACCTACAGGGGCCAGGTGGATCACACAGCTGAAACACTCAGATGCAGCAGTAAACTGGAGTCATCTAAAGGCAGCAACAGGTGCCCAGCTCCACCGGAGTGTGCCTGTAGGCTAAGGTTGACAGATCTGCCTGGTTTGCAAGAGGATTAAAGCATAAGAATTTGTATGTAGATTTTGATTGTTTAAGGTTGACGATGACTTTGAGTAAGTCTAAACAGCCCAAAGTTTATTGAAGGTCCAAAGAAACCAATCTCTACAGGTAAATTAGCTTTTGAGTAGCTTGTTTGTGATTCCACTCTAGACCCTCAAACGCGATCTGTCACTTAATTTTGAAATGACACTTTTATTATATAAAGAAGATCTTAGTTTTAGTTTCTGCTCTCAATAACAGTGGGAGAATAGGCCCTTCATCTCTCTTGAGAAACCTCATTTGCTTTGCTAATCTCAGCAATCCCCTCTAGCCAAATCACTCTAAAACTTTTGTAAAGTTTCAGTTCTGCATTTCACTGGCCTATTCCCCATAATGCCATGGATCCAAAATAAAGTTCATTTTTCCTCAGATCTGCATCTTTTTAAAAAATTTAATTTAATTTATTTTTAATACATGAGGTTCTTATTAGTTATCTATTTTATACATATTAGTGTATACATGTCAATCCCAATCTCCCAATTCATCACACCACACCCCCACCCTGCTTTCCCCCCTTGGTGTCCATGACATTTGTTCTCTACATCTGTGTCTCAATTTCTGTCCTGCAAACCGGTTCATCTGTACCATTTTTCTAGGTTCCATATATATGCGTTAATATACGATATTTGTTTTTCTCTTTCTGACTGACTTCACTCTGTATGAGAGTCTCTAGGTCCATCCACGTCTCTACAAATGACCCAATTTCGTTCCTTTTTATGGCTGAGTAATATTCCGTGGTATATATGTACCACATCTTCTTTATCCATTCATCTGTCAATGGGCATTTAGGTTGCTTCCATGACCTGGCTACTGTAAATAGTGCTGCAATGAACATTGGGGTGCATGTGTCTTTTTTAATTATGATTTTCTCTGGGTATATGCCCAGGAGTGAGATTGCTGGGTCATATGGTAATTCTATTTTCAGTTTTTTAAGGAACCTCCATACTGTTCTCCAAAGTGGCTGTATGAATTTACATTCCCACCAACAGCGCAAGAGGGTTCCCTTTTCTCCACACCCTCTCCAGCATTTGTTGTTCATAGATTTTCTGATGATGCCCATTCAAACTGGTATGAGGTGATACTTCATTGTAGTTTTGATTTGCATTTCTCTAATAATTAGTGATGTTGAGCAGCTGTTCATGTGCTTCTTGGCCATCTGTATATCTCCTTTGGAGAAATGTCTATTTAGGTCTTCTGCCCATTTTTTGATTGGGTTGTTTGTTTATTTAATATTGAGCTGCATGAGCTGTTTATATATTTTGGAGATTAATCCTTTGTCTGTTGATTCGTTTGCAAATACTTTCTCCCATTCTGACAGAAATGGGAGAAAGTCTTTTTGTCTTGTTTATAGTTTCCTTTGGTGTGCAAAGCTTTTAAGTTTCATTAGGTTCCATTTGTTTATTTTTGTTTTTATTTCCATTGCTCTAGGAGGTGATTCATAAAAGATCTTGGTGTGATTTATGTCAAAGAGTGTTCTTCCTGTGTTTTCCTCTAAGAGTCTTATAGTGTCTGGTCTTACATTTAGGTCTTTAATCCATTTTGAGTTTGTTTTGTGTATGGTGTTAGGGAGTGTTCTAAGTTCATTCTTTTACATGTAGCTGTCCAGTTTTCCCAACAACACTTATTGAAGAGACTGTCTTTGCTTCATTGTATATTAGGCCTCCTTTGTCATAGATTAGTTGACCATAGGTGCCTGGGTTTATCTCTGGGCTTTCTATCCTGTTTCATTGATCTATATTTCTGTTTTTGTGCCAGTACCATGCTGTCTTGATTACTGTAGCTATGTAGTATAGTCTGAAGTCAGGGAGTCTGATTCCTCCAGCTCTGTTTTTTTCCCTCAAGATTGCTTTGGCTATTTGGGGTCTTTTGTGTCTCCATACAAAACTGGAGATTTTTTGTTCTTGTTCTGTAAAAAATGCCATTGGTAATTTGATAGGGATTGTACTGCATCTGTAGATTGCTTTGGGTAGTATAGTCAATATTTCACAATATTGATTCTTCCAATCCAAGTACATGGTATAACTTTCCATCTGTTTGTGTCATCTTTGATTTCTTTCATCAGTGTCTTATAGTTTTCTGAGTATAGGTCTTTTACCTCCTTAGGTAGGTTTATTCCTAGGTATTTTATTCTTTTTTTTGCAGTGGCTAATGGGAGTGTTTCCTTAATTTCTCTTTCAGATTTTTCATTGTTAGTGTCTAGTAATGCAAGAGATTTCTGTGCATTAATGTTGTATCCTGCAACTTTACCAAATTCATTGATTAGCTCTAGTAGTTTTCTTCTGGCATATTTAGGATTATCTCTGTATAGTATCATGTCATCTGCAAACAGTGACAATTTTACTTCTTCTTTTCCAGCTTGTATTCCTTTTATTTCTTTTTCTTCTCTGATTGCTGTGGCTAGGACTTCCAAAACTATGTTGGTGAGAGTGGACATCCTTGTCTTGTTCCTGATCTTAAAGGGAATGCTTTCAGTTTTGCACCATTGAGAATGATGTTTGCTGTGGGTTTGTTGTATATGACCTTTATTATGTTGAGGTAGGTTCCCTCTATGCCCACTTTCTGGAGAGTTTTTATCATAAATGGGTGTTGAATTTTGTCAAAAGCTTTTTCTGCATCTATTGAGATGATCATATGGTTTTTATTCTTCGATTTGTTAATACGGTGTATCACATTGATTGATTTGCATATATTGAAGAATCCTTGCATCCTTGGGATAAATCCCACTTGATCATGGTGTGTTGTTGGATTCTGTTGACTAGTATTTTGTTGAGGATTTTTGCATCTATATTCATGAGTGATATTGGTTTGTAATTTTCTTTTTTTATGACATCTTTGTCTGGTTTTGCTATTAGGGCGATGGTGGCCTTGTAGAATGAGTTTGGGAGTGTTCCTTCCTCTGCAATTTTTTGGAAGAGTTTGAGAAGGATAGGTGTTAGCTCTTTTCTAAATGTTTGATAGAATTCCCCTTTGAAACCATCTGGTCCTGGACTTTTGTTTGTTGGAAGATTTTTTTTTTTTTTTTTTTTTTTTTGCTGTACGTGGGCCTCTCACTGTTGTGGCCTCTCCCGTTGTGGAGCACAGGCTCCGGACGTGCAGGCTCAGTGGCTATGGCTCACGGGCCCAGCCGCTCCGTGACATGTGGGATCTTCCCAGACCGGGGCACAAACCCCTGTCCCCTGCATCGGCAGGTGGACTCTCAACCACTGTGCCACCAGGGAAGCCCCTGTTGGAAGATTTTAAATTACAGTTTCAATTTCATTACTTGTGATTGGTCTGTTCATATTTTCTATTTCTTCCTGGTTCAGTCTTGGAAGGTTATACCTTTCTAAGAATTTGTCCATTTCTTCCAGGTTGTGCATTTTATTGGCATAGAG
This sequence comes from Leucopleurus acutus, assembly GCF_964270905.1. NCBI lineage: Eukaryota > Metazoa > Chordata > Mammalia > Artiodactyla > Delphinidae > Leucopleurus > Leucopleurus acutus. Next base: position 114,402,812 of record NC_139143.1, on the reverse strand, counting down.
TTGCTTGTAGTTATCTCTTATGATGCTTTGTATTTCTGTGGTGTCCTGTTGTAACTTCTCATTTTTCATTTCTAATTTTATTGATTTGAGCCCTTTCCCTCTTTTTCTTGATGAGTCTGGCTAATGGTTTATCAATTTTGTTTATCTTCTCAAAGAACCATCTTTTAGTTTTATTGATCTTTGCTATTGTTTTCTTTGTTTCTATTTCTTTTATTTCTGCTCTGATCTTTATGGTTTATTTCCTCTGCTAACTTTGGATTTTGTTTGTTTTTCTTTCTCTAGTTCCTTTAGGTGTAAGGTTAGATTGTTTATTTGAGATTTTTCTTGTTTCTTGAGGTAGGATTGTATTGCTATAAACTTCCCTCTTAGAGCTGCTTTTGCTGAATCCCATATGTTTTGGATCATCGTGTTTTCATTGTCATTTGTCTCTAGGTTTTTTTTTTTATTTCCTCTTTGATTTATTTAGTGATCTCCTGGTTATTGATTTATGTATTGTTTAGCCTCCATGTGTTTGTGATTTTTACATTTTTTCCTACTGTAATTTATTTCTAATCTCATAGCATTGTGATCAGAAAAGATGCTTGATATGATTTCAATTTTCTTAAATTTACTAAGGCTTGTTTTGTGACCCAAGATGTGATCTATCCTGGAGAATGTTCCGTGTGCACTTGAGAAGAAAGTGTAATCTGCTGTTTTTGGATGGAATGTCCTATAAATATCAATTAAATATATCTGGTCTATTGTATCATTTAAAGCTTGTGTTTCCTTATTAATTTTCTGTCTGGATGATCTGTCCATTGGTGTAAGTGAGGTCTTAAAGTCTCCCACTATTACTGTGTTACTGTCGATTTCTTCTTTTATAGCTGTTAGCATTTGCCTTATGTATTGAGGTGCTCCTGTGTTGGGTGCATATATATTTATAATTGTTATTATCTTCTTCTTGGATTGATCCCTTAATCACTATGTAGTGTCCTTGTAACATTCTTTATTTTAAAGTCTATTTTATCTGATATGAGTATTGCTACTCCAACTTTCTTTTGATTTCCATTTAAATGGAATATCTTTTTTCTCCCCTCACTTTCGGTCTGTATGTGTCCCTAGGTCTGAAGTGAATCTCTTGTAGACAGCATATATATGGGTCGTGTTTTTATACCCCTTCGGTGAGCCTGTGTCTTTTGGTTGGAGCATTTAATCCATTTACATGCAAGGTGATTATCTTATTACCATTTTAAAACTTGTTTTGGGTTTGTTTTTGTAGGTCCTTTTCTTCTCTTGTGTTTCCCACTTAGAGAAGTTCCGTTAGCATTTGTTGTAGAGCTGGTTGGGTGGTTCTGAATTCTCTTAGCTTTTGCTTGTCTGTAAAGCTTTTGATTTCTCCTCGAATCTGAAAGAGATCCTTGCCAGGTAGAGTTATCTTGGTTGTAGGTTCTTCCCTTTCATCACTTTAAATATATCATGCCACTCCCTTCTGGCTTGTAGAGTTTCTGCTGAGAAATCAGCTGTTAACCTTACGGGAGTTCCCTTGTATGTTATTTGTTGTTTTCCCTTGTTGCTTTTAATTATTTTTCTTTATCTTTAATTTTTGCCAATTTGATTACTGTGTGTCTTAGCGTGTTTCCCCTTGGGTTTATCCTGTATGGTACTCTCTGCGCTTCCTGGACTTGGGTGGCTATTTCCTTTCCCATGTTAGGGAAGTTTTTGACTATAATCTCTTCAAATGTTTTCCTGGGTCCTTTCTGTCTCTCTCTTCTCCTTCTGGGACCCCTATAATGTGAATGTTGGTGCATTTAATATTGTCCCAGAAGTCTCTTAGGCTGTCTTCATTTCTTTTTATCCTTTTTTCTTTATTCTGTTCCACTGCAATGAATTCTACCATTCTGTCTTCCAGGTCACTTATCCATTCTTCTGCCTCAGTTATTCTGCTATTGATTCCTTCTAGTGTATTTTTCATTTCAGTTATTGTATTGTTCATCTCTGTTTGTTCTTTAATTCTTTTAGGTCTTTGTTAAACATTTCTTGCATCTTCTCGATCTTTGCCTCCATTCTTTTTCCAAGGTCCTGGCTCATCTTCACTATCATTATTCTGAATTCTTTTTCCGGAAGGTTGCTTCTCTCCACTTCATTTAGTTGTTTTTCTGAGGTTTTATGTTGTTCCTTCATCTGGTGCATAGTCCTCTGCCTTTTCATTTTGTCTGTCTTTCTGTGAATGCAGTTTTCATTCCACAGACTGCAGGATTATAGTTCTTCTTGCTTCTTCTGTCTGCCCTCTGATGGATGAGGCTATCTAAGAAGCTTGCAAACTTCCTGATGAGAGGGACTGGTCAGTGCCATGGCTTTTGATGGTCAAATATGGCTTTGTTAATAGGTGCTCCAGTTCCATCCTCCAGATGTTTTCTAACAGTTGTCATGAGGGAAAATGTCTGAGTAGAGTTACAGAAGACAACCGTAGGATGTGGAGTAAGACCCCTTTCTCATCACTTTGTGCTTTAGAAATTAAATAAACAGTCAAATGTACTATGAACATTTTTTTATCCTCTTTAATTTCCTGAATCAAAAAACAACAAAGAAATTAAAGGGTGTGAAAAAAATTCCTTTTGCCTCATATCAATTGCCAAACTAAATATCATAAAATTATGACCTTTCTTCCCTTAGTAATTCATATTGGCAAGAACATAGATGAAAAGAAAACTTTGGGGAGACTGGTGTACTATGTAAATAGGAACATCCGCTACCTCTTGTGAAAGTGATGATTAATTCCTAGGGCTAGCGCACATATTTTGTTAAAACAACTAGGGCCAGATTGTGCCATCTGTATTCTCCTTCTCCCAGGCAGTTTTGGGGTAGGGAAGGGAGTAGAGGGGGAAGGATATATCTCCAGAGTTAGTAAGTTTTGTTCACTGATCCCAGCCAGGGCAGGTAGATTTCTGGAAAAAAAAGCAGGGACAGACCCCTTCCCAGTTGTAATCCTTTTCTCCTCCCACTACATCCCCTCCTTCTCTCTGTGCCCCTGTTTAGAGTTTCGAAAAAGATGTGGTTGGAGGGGAGGAGATTGTAGAGAAGCACTTGGAAAATAGCTATTCAAGACTCAGGGTGAGGAGTGTGTCAGAAAGCTCCTTGGATTAGACTTACTCATTTTTTAGTCTTATTGCTTCTTTTTATTAGCTGAGTGACCTTGGATAAGTACCTAAACTTCATTAGCCCTTCTTGTCCTCATCTGAAAAGTCAGGGGGTTGGATTAGAGCTAGATGATCTCCAGTACCTTTCAAGACTTGACAACTATGAGTCTCTTCTGTAATTCTTTGCCCCATCTAAGACAATGCATGGCAGCATGTGCTTTTTGTAGGGGTCTGCTAAAAAAATACAAGCACCTTTCTTTTAAAATAACTCATTTTCCTACAGTCATGTGTTTCTTTAAAAACAAATACAAGAGGATTGGATTGATCATAGTAACATGCTTCTAGAAATATCTTGTGGCAGGAAGACTACTTATTTCTCCTTAAGGACTGCATATTGGCCATACTCCACATGCTTTTCACTTCTTTGAGCCAGAACTCAGCTAGTATGCTCTTAGTAAGGACTGATGAAACTGTATGAAAGGTAAAGTAAGTTTCTCTTTTAAGACAGGAGAGTAAGCCTATAGGAACCTACTTTCCCCCATGACTCCATTGAAATAAAAGTAAACAAGTATCTCCCAAAAATTATGTGATTGGAATGGGTAGAAGCCCATGGACTGGAGATTTCAACTCATTTCTAAAAGATAAAAAGTGAAAGGGGAGGATTAATGGTTGAATTGGCAGAAAATGCCACAGGCTGGAATACACAAGATAAAGTGACAGAATCTTGAGAAAAAACAAATTCAGAACAACAAAACTCACAGACCACATATGAAATAAACTACAACTAGGCATGAATATAAGCAGTTAATAGACTGTAAGAAAAAGCGATCCATTTGCCCTTGATGCTAGCAATAGCCACATTTGAGAGACCCGGGGTTTATAACATTGGGTCCATGGAAAATGTCATCCTAGCATATAACACTGAACAATGCTTATATTGATCATAATAAAATACATGCAGTATATTGGCTTGCTTCCATTGTTTATTATATTGTAATAAACTTTATTTTTTAGAACAGTTTTAGATTTATAGAAAAATTATAAAGACACTACAGAGTTCCCCTATTATTAACACCTTATACGTATCATCCATTTGTTACAATTAATGAACAAGTAATGATCTATTATCATTAACTAAAATCCATACTTTATGCAGATTTCTTTAGTTTTTATCTAATGTCTTCTTCTGTTCCAAGATCCCATCCAGGATACCATGTTACATTTAGTCATCATGTCTCCTTAGGCTCCTCTTGGCTGTAATAGTTTGTCAGACTTTCCTTATTCTTGATGACCTTAATGAGTTTGAGGAGTACTAGTCAGGTATTTTATACAATGTTCCTTATTTGGGATTTGTGTGGTGTTTTTCTTATGATTAGACTGGTGTTACGGGTTTTGTAGCGAAGACCACAAAGGTCAAGTGCCGTTTTTGTCACATCAAATCAAGGGTACATACTATCAACATGACTTATCACTCTTTCTGACCTTGATAACCTGGTTGAGGTAATGTTTGCCAGGTTTCTCCAGTGTAAATTTTCCCCTTGCTCCCACCTTTTCATACTGTCCCCTTGGGAAGGAAGTATATAGGTTATTAACTTCTAAAGTCAACCTATAGATAAAGTAGGAAAGAATTTTTCATGATAGCAGTACTGAATGTAAATATTAACAATTTTGTTAGTGGTTAAATATTGCTAACAAAAAAAAAAGGGAAAGGAAAAGTGGAAGAACGGGAAGGGGGATCAATACTTTCATTTTATAGAGAAAATTCATAGATACACTAATAAAAAATAGAAATTTGAGTCCTTGTTCAAAAATGTAAACGTTTAGGACTTCCCTGGTGGTGCAATGGTTAAGAATCCACCTGCCAATGCAGAGAGGACACGGGTTCGATCTCTGGTCCGGGAAGATCCCACAGGCAGCAGAGCAACTAAGCCAATGTGCCACAACTACTGAGCCTGTGCTCTAGAGCCTGCAAGCCACAACTACTGAGCCCGCGTGCCACAACTACTGAAGCCCACGCGCCTAGAGCCCGTGCTCCGCAACAAGAGAAGCCACTGCAATGAGAAGCCCACATGCTGCAATGAAGAGTAGCCCCGGCTCGCCGTAACTAGAGAAAGCCCATGTGCAGCAATGAAGACCCAACGCAGCCTAAAATAAATAAATTTATTTTAAAAAAATGTAAACGTTTAGTTCCAATGGAGGAAATAAAACACTATTACTTCTGTTAAACATTGGGAAGAGAAGAGTAGTATGAGATACATTCTGATTTTCATACTGTGAATTGACTGACACTGACTAAAGTTGGTAATCCAAGAAGAGAGATATAGAATGCACTGGAAGTAAAGACTGAATGATCTCACTCCAGATAAAACCAGTTTTCCTCTGTAGAAGGGATTGGAGCTAACTAAGCAAGGAAAAGAGGAAAGGCTCTAGCTTTTCCCTGGAAGTTCTTTTATACTACTTGATTTATTACCATGTGCACAAATCATTTGCTTTAAAGCCAAAGATGATGTGTAGGGTGGTGTCAGGACTAATACTGGACCACCCAGTATGACCCCTTTTGACTTCAGTGATCCAAGCAAACCCATCTGCCTAAACATCATTCACACCAAACCATACTACTATGTGGTGTTTTGTTGAGGCAGGAACCTCACTTCTGAGAGAATAAAGGGGTAATCTTCTTAGGTCTTTGATTTGTAGGAAGGGCATTTAAAAAAGAGAACTCTGTTTGTAGAAATAAAGATTAGAAGATTTCAGCTGCAGAAGAGAACCTGGCTGAAAGATGCATCAACTGTCTCTGGTTGAGAAGTATTGGCAGTCAGTGAAATCCATTGTGTGTTTCCTGTGTTTAGCATTATACATGTTTCAGTTTAAAAGCCTTTACTGTCATTAGCTAATTACCTCCCAAGGATGCAGGGAATATTGGAACCAAGCCAGATTTTAGAGCTGAAAGATGTATAAGTGTCTGTACCAGCCCTGATTCAGGGTGTAGCTGTTATACCGTTTCACACACAGGGATCGATCTGCTAATGTGTGGTTACTCAATCTATAAAGTTTTTTTTTCTAGAGTCAACGTCTCCTTGAGAAATACAAGTTACTGAAACAGAAGGGAACTTATTCCAACAGCATCTCTTATGAGTGTCTTGAAAATCAACATTGGTGACACTTTTAGATTCATCATTAAATCAGAATCTCCAAAGTGAGGCCTGGATACTGGAAGTTATTAAAAGTGCCCAGATGATTCTAGAGTAGAGACAGGATTGAGGACCACTTACTTAAGTGGAAAATAGCTGCTCCTTTCCCTACCCCTAACAGTAACTATATCTACTATGAAAATGAAATATAACATTTGGCTAAGGAGAAATTTTTATAAACACTAATTATTAATAAATATTACAACTTGTTTTATATAAACTATATATTTTACATTATAGAAGTGCTCAAGAAATTTGGAGACTATAGGAGAACAAATAGGTATGTCTCTGTGCATATAAAAAGTCATCACACAAAGAGTCACTGTTCATGTTTTGGGATTTTTCTTTCCATTTTATTTTCATACTTTGTCTTTTAAAAAAATTATTGACATTGCTCTTGTCAGATTCCATACACAATTTCATATCCTGCTTTTCAAATATACCATTATAATAAGCTTTTTCATCCTTTGATTCAGCCTTTAAAAGTTATCTCTAAGAATGAAACCTAGTGAAATGAGGCAAACAGGGAAATTTATATCCACAATTAAACCAGAATAGAAATTCAGGTACCTGTAGAGCACCAGCCCACAGGAATATTCTCTACCCTGTTTCTATTTGGAACACTCAGACCAGCAGTATCTAGAACATGTGCTCAATTTCTGCAGCCGAATTTTGACTATATTTGGTATGTGGTGCCCTCTACTGGCTTTCCCAGGATTGTGCCTTTTTTCTGTTTGTAAACTATGTGTTTTAGTAAGGACTCTAAAGAAGGGAGTTACATTGTATGTGTGCAAGTTTGAATTTTGCATGTCTGTATTTTTATTAATATGTGTAGCCTTAATGTAGAATTGAATCTATCTTAATATTGGATCTGACTGTGGGTCTGTTTCCTTTTTATTTATTCCACAAACATTTTAGAGTCTACCATGTGCCAGGCAGGGGTATTGTGCTAGGGGGCTGGAGACATAAAGATGAAATCTCCACCTTCAAGTGGCTCATTATCTATCCCAGGCAGGATAACCTACTTAACATGCCTTGGATATTCCAGCAGAAGAACCTGACTCCGTCTAGATCCTTGTCCTCCTCTATCTAGGAAAATCATCCTCTTCAATGAAGCATGCAGCTTTGGGACAGACACATGTGGCAGAGCCAGGAAGAAAGAGGACACCTTTCCAGAAGGGCAGATCCACCAAATCAATTCTGGCCATCAGTGGGGTTGACAGATGTCACAGACAGCTTGCTCTCAATTTACTTAGGAAATTAAAATTTATGATGGACTATAACATATTAATAGATAAAATGAGTGGCAATAATTCAGAGGTTTAATTGAGCCCCTATAAGGGAATAAACCTCATTTTCTAGAAATGTAAACTTTATATAATATGTACCTAAGGAAGGGAGGTAATTATTACTTTTTTTTATATGTATAACTGATTCATTTTGTTATAAAGCAGAAACTAACACACCATTGTAAAGCAACTATACTCCAATAAAGATGTAAAAAAAAAAAAAAAAGAGCCACATGTGCGCCAGAGCAGAAAGCAGAGGCACAGCAGTTGGGTCTGGGGGGAAACAACGGGGCGAGTGGGAGGTCAGCGATGGCTGAAGAATCCTTGAGGATGGTTATATTTAAACGGCTTCATCCTGCTGGGGCCCCTGAAAAGCCGCAGACACATTTTCTCCTGGGAAATTCCTTGGGCCCCTCCACGCTGTCATCGTGGCTCTCCGTCTCCAGGTACACGTCCAGCAGCACACACAGACGCTGCAGCTGGTTCGTCAAGAGCTGGCGGCCGGGCCGGGGGCCGCACATCTCCTTGTAGCACACATTGACCTCACTCTCCATGGCCCGAATATTGTCGTCGTTGTTGTTGGTTTTCTCCCCTTTCCGGTTCAGACAGAGCTGGAAAAATGGGTGGGATGGAGGAGTAGCTGGGGTTCAGCACCACGGCAGCCTGGAGCTTAGCTGTGCCCCTTTCCACAAGTGCCATATAGTAGAGATTGGTGTCCCCAGCCAGTCCCGCCTCCACGATGTCTTTGGTAAAGTGCAGCTCCGTATAATCCTCATGGGCCATCGTCACCCACTTCACCAGGCGAGAGACAACCTTTGCAGGGAAGAGGTACTGGCAGTCACTGGTAACTGGCACGATGCCGTGTTCCAGGGAGGCAAACCACTTGTGGAGGGCCAGGCGGGACTGCGCCCTGGTCTTCAGCGGTTTCATGGTGGTCTCCATGTGGCAGGTGCTCAGAGAGTGGTCAGCGATCACAGTGTGCTGGGGCTGCTCTTTGGGGAAGTGGAGGCTACCCAGCTTCTGCACCCACAAATAGGGATGCCCTAAGTCAAGTATGTAGTCCCTCAAAGTCAGGATGCCAACTTTATCAGACTGATACTGATTGGCTGGATTTGGAGTTTTCTTTCCATGATCCCCAGGATACAAACAGCTCAGGACTGAGTCAGGAGACAGCAAGTCACCTGCACTGATGGGGGTGATCAGTTCTGTGGCGGTTGTCACTTTGGCTTTTACCGTCATGATGTTGAGGTTCATGAGGTAGTAGAAAGTCAGGTGCGGTTCACTGTCATCTTTGCACCTCAGGTCCAGCATGATGGACAGCGGGTGCCTCTTCAGCATCTCCTTGCACTTGTCTTGCCCATACACAGTGGCCTGGACATAGAGGGGAGGAGGTAGGTGTCGGGCTGTCTCATACTGCTTGTGAGCTTGGTCGAAGGGCATAAACAGATACTCCTGCACCGGTAGGGAAGCCTGCATGATGCTGTTGAGACGAGGCTGGAGGCTACTCAGGTACTCCTTCTTTACTTCAGTCTCCTTAAGGATCTTCTCCTTGTTGGACAGGCACTCTCGGTACTTCTCCACCAGACTTTTCCGCTGCTCCAGCTCCCAGTCCAGACGTGCAAGGGTTTGCTGGTGAGGGTCTCCCATGGTGACTTCTGCCTTGCTGATATCTGGAGGCTCCTCTAAGCTGACCAGATCGATTTCTTCGTGATTTGACTTAAACTCCAGACATTTGGTGATCTCCTTCTGCAGGTGCATCACCTCATACAACAGGTTCTGGAGCTGCAGGTGATAGGCGTCCACTTTCTGCTCGGCCTCATGAGCCTGATCTCTTCCTTTCTTCAACCTGATGTGGGCTAATCGGTTAAGCTTTTTTTTTTTTTTTTTTGTGGTACGCGGGCCTCTCACTGTTGTGGCCTCTCCCGTTGCGGAGCACAGGCTCCGGATGTGCAGGCTCAGCGGCCATGGCTCACGGGCCTAGCCGCTCCGCGGCATGTGGGATCTTCCCGGCCCGGGGCACGAACCCGTGTCCCCTGCATCGGCAGGCGGACTCTCAACCACTGCGCCACCAGGCAAGGCCCCGGTTAAGCTTTTTTAGGGTCATGAAATGCACACAGCTCTGGATCCTCCGATCTTCGATCTCAACTGCCGCATCCTTGTCTCCCCGGCTCCTCAGGTCCTGGATCTCGGCCATGAGCCTCTGCAACTCCTGGCACGTGTACTTGTACAGCTCATAGTCTCTGCAGGGTCCCACAGGTCCACCTCAGCCTCCTCGCCGTAGTATTTACCTTTCTGTTCAGTGTCAGAACGATTATGCTTCCCTTCAGCTGGAGATCCATCACTTCGGATCACTTTGGGCTTTCGATTTTTGCTCGATTCCGATGACATGGTTGTTTGGTGAAGTCAGGAGGAAACAGCAGAGACCTCAGAGGTGGCTGTGAACATTAATGCAGGAGGTGCTCCACTGGGGCAGGCGATGAAGATGATCTGAGAGCCGGGCACACTGCACCCCGACCTGTCCTGGCCGGCGAGCCACTTCCCAGGGCTCGCGCACCATAGGGCAATTATTATGTTTTGAAAGCACTTTGCATTTTAAATTTTACCTCCATTTTGGGGGGAGGAAATGCATATGAAACTAATGGAGTTTTTCTAATCTGAGGAAGGCCTAAAACATAGAACAAAGTGAGGAATCTCTAAGGCCTTCTTGATCACTTCTTTTGGTATGCAGTTTCTTTTACCACATTATGTGCAATTATGCAAATGATAGGTTAGCAAACCCCTTCCCATGCCCCCTTTTTAACCTGAGGACCCTGATGATGATGCTGGGTCTACAAGGTTGAATCCATACACCAATAGACCCAAGCATGACTATATAATATTTATCCTGAATATGAAACCAGTTTATATAATATTGTCATCAACTGTACCTCAAAAAAATTTTTTTAAAAATATGGAACCAGCAATTACTCATTATGTGTTCTTGGATGAGTAACTTTCTTTTTAATTTGTCTTACACACCCTGTTCTCTTTTATTTTCCAAGGGACTCTGCCAGTCTGGCATTTACCAACCTTCTACCTCTTGCGAAATATGTGGAGGATGAAATGATATAAGACTTTGTACAAAACATTGGCCCCTCAGGGTAAAAATCTGAGCCTAGCAAAGTACAGACCCTGGGAGGAAGGAAAGAGATGACAATGAAGAAAAGGATGTTTGGCACATAGTTGGTGCTTATCCAATATTTGTTCCATAAGTGAATTAGGGGATGATGTGATAGTCTCTCAAGTATTATGGGGTGTCTCAGGCACTGCCATCTGCCTCTTCAAGAACACTTCCTATTTGGGAAGGAGGAAGGAAGGAGGGAAGAGACACATGTGTTCTGGCTCTCCAGGCGTTTGTGCTGAGGTCAGGTTTCTTCTGGAGTTAGGAGTTCCTTGTCTGGCAGTTTTCTCTTTCAGGGGAGTAAGGTAGGGGTGTGTGTGTGTGTGTGTGTGTGTGAGCACGTACATATGCGTGTGTGCACATGATACACAAATATAAATAGTGACCCAATGTTTATTTCCTTTCACTTATGCCAAGACCTGAAGACCTCAGATTACAAAATCATTCCTTTGCCTTGATAACAAGAAAAAAAGTTAAAAACCTCAGGGAGAGCTCAGTTTTAATTGTTAAACTTATGTGCTTGGCACTTAGGATACAAAGAAGACTTAGGTCTAATCTCAAAAGACTTTTAACGTGGAGAGACATAAAGCCAAACAGTATCTGATGCAAGGAAGATAGTGCTGGAGCAGAGGTTGGTCCAGGGAACTCAGAGGAGGGGCTTTTAATAGAGCCCAGGGCCCAGGGCCTTGCTATTCCAAGTCTAGTTCGACTGCCAGCAGCAACATCTCTTGGAAACTTGTGAGAAATGCAGACTCTCCGACTCCAACCCAGACTGACTGAATGTGAATCATATGCTCATTAATATTTGAGAAGTACTGGCCTAGGGGGTGGGGGTGGGATGTGGGAGCGTTTTTTTTAAAGGAAATAAATTCTGAACTGTGTTTTGAGGATGAGAAGGGTTAACTAGGGAGTGTTCCAAACAGAGAGAAAAACCTAAGCAAAAGTTCAGTGACATGAAAAAGCATTGGGGGCTTCCCTGGTGGCGCAGTGGTTGAGAGTCTGCCTGCCGATGCAGGGGACACGGGTTTGTGCCCCGGTCCGGGAAGATTCCACATGCCGCGGAGCGGCTGGGCCCGTGAGCCATGGCCGCTGAGCCTGCGTCTGGAGCCTGTGCTCCGCAACGGGAGAGGTCACAACAGAGAGGCCCGCGTACCGAAAAAAAAAAAAAAAAAAAGCATTGGGGTGTTTTGGGAACTGCAAGTAGCTTAAAATTGCCAATCAAAACGGAAAGAGTAGGGGAGAGAGGAGGAGGGAGAAATGTAGGAAGATGGCAGGTCAGGCAGTGGCTAGATCCTGCTGGATGTGCTCTATGTTAAGGAGCTTTGCCTTCACCTAATCCATGATAGAGACGAATGATATGTTCAGATTTGCCTTTAGATCACCGTGGCCCTGAGGAGCCTGAGAAGGTCAAGGTGGAAAGGCAGAGAAATTACTTAGGAAGCTATGGCAATAGTTTGGGAGAGAGATAATGAGAGTCTCACTCAGGTAGTGCAGTGAGCTGGAGAGCAGGGGGCAAATTTAAGACATTTTAGGAGGTAGTAAGCAGATGAGAGACTTCAGTACGGATTGAGGATGGGAGAAGGGGAGTAGCCTGGATGAGTTGCTGGCTTCTGGCTGGGATTAGTAGTGGGTGGTTGCTCATGACGCCACTAACACAGATGAAAGAATAAAGGAGGATGAACAGGTTTGAGGAAGGAAATCATGAGTTCAGTTTTCAACATGTTCTACTCCGGTGAATAGAAAACATGTATAGGAGGAAAAAAAAAAAAAGTAGAAAACAATAAAAGGGTGGAGAACTGGGTGAATCAATCAGGGTGGAGAAGGAAAGTGATGAGGAAGAAACAGTGCCCTGCCCAGATTTGGGGCTACAGTAATGCAACATAGTATACCTGTGAGTTTTTCCTTCAGTCCTGTTTCTAGGGGCTGTTTTCTCGGAACTTGGTTCCCACAATTGCTTGGACCCCAAAGAAGGGCAAAGGGCTTGATTCATGATTTCCTATCCTGTGATCAACTCATTGTTAACACCATTTGCGCTATGAAAAAAATGTTTTCTAACCTGGAGTTCAAGCTGCTCCAGGGTTAGAATGACCTAACAGTTGTCTTTTTCCACATTGCCTTGTGGGTGAATGACTTTGCCCACTGTCCGCAACTCTATTTCCAAAGTGACAATAATACAATGTTAATAAGTATGTGTGTTTGCCCGTTGTTGTTCTTCCAGTTCTGGATGACTACTGCCACAAATCTTCCCTGTCTGTTAACTTTTACTTTTATTTTGCACCTTGAAACTCAGAACTTGATCATGGCCTGTCTTGGATCATACTCATAATTGTTTCCTATTTAGCAATCTGTTCTCCTCTGCTCACAGAGTTCTAAAAACGTCCTGGACTTCTGCGTCTCCACGACCGAAACTCCATAAGGATTTTAACATTTTCCGATCAGTCATCACCAGCCAATAAAAAGCAAAATGTCGGCACGTGGTATAATACATTAGTTCGGGCTGGAGGAAGGTATTCCAACCAGATCCTTTCGGTCTTGCCAGAATCAAACATGGCGGGCCGCAGCCAGACCTTCCAGAACACCCAGCTCTCTTTCCCACGACCCCGGCCAGTCTGTGGGGCTCCTTTTTTTTCCACCTTCCTTACCCCTCATCCACTCCTAAAGGGTCAGCACCTGGGAGCGTGACAGCAGACCTGCTTCCCGCCCCCACACCAGGGCCCGCCCACCAACCCGCGCCAGCCAATCGCAGGCCGCGCTGCGACGGCCGGCAGCGCCGGCCGGCCCCGCCTCCCAGCCTCGCTGTGGCCTGCGGCTCCCGGGCCGGTAGCGCCGCTGTTGGTCGCGTTTACTGGCTGTGTGTAACCGCGGGTCACGGGCGCTCGCCTTCCGCCACAGCTCAGCCCAGCGCTGCCGAGGCCGTCGGCCCCGAGCCTCCGCCATGGACTTCGAGGACGGTAAGCGCGGCCTCTGGCTGGTCGCCGCGGCGGCGGGAGGCGGGGTGGCCTGCCCCGGGGGTCTGTTTACCGTCTCAAGATGGCCGTGTGGGCTTTGTTCTGCGGGCCCGGAGGCCGCCCGCCCGCCGCGGGCCCGGTGCCCGGAGTCGGCCTCTGTGGGGACCCGCGCGCCCGATCCCCCGGCCCGGCGCCCGCTGTGGCCCGCGACCCTGGAGTTCCGCGCCGGCCTCGGTGTGGGTAAGGACGCGCCTAAAGCGCCGCGGCCTCCGGACTCGGCCCCAGACTGGTCCCCGCCCCGCTGCGTGGAAATTGCCCGGACGCTTCCAACTTCCCGGTCTCGGGCTAAGCGGCAAGCGGGCCTCCCTTGCCGCGGCTCGCACTCGCGACGTGGGCAGCGACCCAGATCGTCCTTTTAGTCAATGCCCAAACCCAGGTTACTTCTCGCCAGATAGGATTTTCAGAGGCTTGTTCACGGTCGTGTGCCTGGTTGTCTTAGTTTAAGATGAGTTTAAAGGGCATCTGTAAGTGATAAGTATAAGTAGATCTCTATCCAGAATGGCAAGTAAGGTATTTCTGGTTAGCAAACTGGGATATGTATCCACCAACAAACATTGCCTGGGCCTTAATCCCTAATTTGAAATATGTCTGTGAACCAAAGCATTTTTCTCTGGACGGTGTATGGATGGGACTTAAGTTAGTCAGAATTCTGGCACAGCATCACATGCCCTTCAAATTCAGACCTGTGCACAACCGCCTGTGTTGGACTTGCTGTTTAAATAAACCGTGTTTTAGCAGTACCTTTCAGTCGTCTCTCACGCCAGTTCTTTAAAGCATTTTCATAGGCTCACGAAGTAAAATTAATTTGGTTTTCAACTTGTCTTCAAATCTTGGCCAACTTTATAGGAACGGGTGTCAAGGTAAAATGAGTACGTAATGACAGCTTTAGGGAGACATGAGAAGGGGTGTGAATAAACTGAATTTAGTCCTGAGTAACCAGGCATTTCTAAATAAAATCAGTTCACTACCTAGTTCTAAGCCTCTAACCCAACCCCCAGAATTATCTTTGAATGTGCTGTGAGTCCGACTAAATGATCTTTTGATCTTTGATTTGATTTCATGCCACAAAGAGTTAAAGATATCAAATCTAAGTATATGAAAGGGGATTGGAATAACCTTTTTGTGGATAGTTTTAAGTTACTTTGAAACAGGAAGTTTAGATATTAACAGTAGCACACTCTGGTGTTTTTTTTGTTTTAGTTGGACTTTGACTAATCCTGTGTAGTGTAGTTGGATTCTGTTGTATCCAAATGACCACTCTGTTAAATTCTTTTCTTTCAGTATTTATTAGTAAAATTAACTAAAGGATTTAACAATTGCCGAATTCGTTTTGACAGAGAAATTATCAATATGATTTTTTGGTGATGATGCCACATCCTGGGTAGATATAGCACCACACATATATACATATATGTATATACATTTCTCAGATAAGATCTTGAAATCTTTAGAGAGCAAATTAAGTGCTAAAAGAAATATCAACTTGGAAAAAATTATATATTACATAGAATCAATTCTCAGATGTCCCTGCTTTTTGCATTATTTGATACATATTTGCCTTCCTTTTTGTTACTCCATATAAATCAGTACTGGATCCCCTTTTTTGGATGTTATTATATATTAGGTTTTATAAACTAATTTTTACATTACCATGATTTATTTGGATGATAAACTTGCCATTTGGGGAGATAGTGAAAAGAAAGGGATATGTATTTTCCCATATGAAATATTTATAATTATTTACACCCTATTTTGCAGATAATTGCATTAATGGCATTTTAAAAATTGTGTTTGTTTTTAGTAGATGGGTATATAATTTCAGATTTTTGCTAATATTGAACTAATTCCTTTCTGTTAAATGTGTCTTCATAGATTACACTCACTCTGCTTGCAGAAATACTTATCAGAGCTTTAATGGTGAGTATCCTCTTTCATTTGCTCTGAAATAAGTTAAGGGAATGCATTTCAGTTTTTCTCTTCATCCATATAAAGTACCAGTGTAAAAAGGGAATTGTGCCTTGTTTCAGGCATTGTTTGGTCTCTTCATGTATCAGCGTTAATGTTGTTATAATATATATATTATTTGAGTTAGATAATTTGGGATCAGAAAAACTTAGGGCTATTGAGATTAATTTGACTCTGTTTTATTTGAATTATGAATCCTTTAATTTATTCCAAAAGGCCCTGACTGCAACTGAGTGAGGACTTAACAAGCAGCTAGCTGAGTTATTTTTGTTGAATTAGAGGTTTTGGTATTGAGTAAAGTAGATTAAGTGGATCATTGGCTTTGTTTTATACTGCTCCTTTTGTAACATTTTGACCTTGTTTTTGAGGTCATTTGCTTTAATGTGTCCAAATGTGTTAGTATATAAAGAACTGTCTAGAGGAGCACATAAAGAAGCCTGATTGTTTATTGACATAAGAGTTGTGACTACAGAGCTAGGTAAAATCATAAGAGGTATGCAGCATACAATTGGGGTGGTGTTTTGATAGTTATTAGAGTTAAGGCTTTACCAGTCAGGATAATAACACAAAAAGAACATGGAACAATTCAAAGAGGTTAAAAAGCATTATATGAATGACACCAGGGAGTGGAATTAAATATCCTAATTGCCAGAGAAATGTAAAATTCAACTGTTGTACAGGATGTAATATATTCACTAAATAAAACTGAAGTAAATGTACTACTACGTAAAGAAGACCATGTCATTTTATGGGAATAATTAACATTCAGTTAATTTCTATTTATCGTCTCTAAGAATTTAGAGAAACTTTGAATTTGATGTTGACTAAAAAGATTAAACATATAGGAAGTAGTCAATGTATATTGAGTGCTGAAAAATATATTTTCGAGCAGCAGAGTGATATAATAAAATTACCAGAAGAAGTTTAATTTGCATCCACATGTAGGTTAGATTGAAAACTGGAAAATTATCAAGAAGGCTGTTTCGTAAATTCAGGTATAAGGATTTTAGACCTTGAACTTGGGAGGTGATGATAGTAATTTAAAAAATATTAAGCTATTTCTTGAGAAAATTAGCAGAACTTTCAGGCTGCCTAGTAGTGAGTAGAAAATTGAGAAGGATGAATAAAAATGAATCCAGGATTTTAAACTGGAGTCAGTAGGACTAGTACTTTCAGCAAAGAGGTTTGGAGTAATAGAAGGCCATGATCTCCAGTAGGATGTAACAGAGAGTTGAATTTAATGCCTAAATATAGGGCTTTGAGATGCAGAATCATAGAGGGCCAGAAGTTTATTTTCTTAATGTACAGTGTTGCAAAAAGAGTTTCAGAAATTTCTGTTACTACTGTTATGACCTTCTTTTTAAAACATGCACTTTATTTTTAATTGAAGTGTAATTGACATATAACATTATATTTCAGGTGTACAACATCATGATCCCATATTTGTATACATTGTGAAATGATCACAATAAGTCTAGTTACCATCTATCACCATACATAGTTTTCCTGTAATGAGAACTTCTAAGATTTACTTTCTTAGCAACTGTCAAATATGCAATACACTATTACTAACTATAGTCACTGTGCTATACATTACATCCCCATGACTTGTTTATTTTATAACTGGAAGTTTGTACCTTCTGACTCCCTTCACCTATTTCACCCACTCCTATACTTACCCCCCTTCCCTGGCAACCACCAATCTGTTATATCCACGAGCTTGGCTTTTTTGTTTGTTTTGTTTTGATTTGATTTGTTTTTTTTAGATTCTACATATAAGTGAAATCATCCAATATTTATCTTTCTTTGTCTGATTTATTTCACTTAGCATATGCCCTCAAGGTCTATCCATGTTGCAAATGGCAAGATTCCATTCTTTTTCATGGCTAAGTAATATTTCATGTATATACATACATATATATCACATCACATTATCTTATCCATTAATCTATAGATGGGCACTTGGGTTATTCCATACCTTAGCTATTGTAAATAATACTGCAGTGAAAATGGGGGTGCATATATCTTTTCAAATTAGTTTTTTACTAATGTTATGACTTACTTTTCTCTTAATTTTAGTTCCAACAGTGGTTCTCATTTAAGGGTGATTGTTAGACTTCCCTGTGGAGCTGTTTCAAAGTGTATCTGTTTAGGTCATACTCTAGTCCCCTTGAATCTTAATTTTTAGGGTAAATGGTCCCAACTATGTAGGTTTTAAAGAACTACTTTGAATGATTTTGGAATGCACCTTTAGGTAAACACCACTGCTTGACACCACTCTGAGGTCTGAGTTATCTACATTTTATAAATGAGGAACTTAATTTCAGGGATGTAATTTGACTTCAACAGATATTTATTGAGTGCTGTGTATCAGATATTGTTCTTGGAGCTATCAATAAGCAGTGAACAAAATGGACAGATATTCCTGCCTTTGTGAAGTGTACAGTCTAGTGAGGTGAAATAGACAGTAAACAAGAAGTAATATATATTGTACTATTGCAATTGCTAGGAGAATAATAACACAGGGCAGGGTGTGTGTGTGTGTGTGTGTGTGTGTGTGTGTGTGCGTGCGTGCGCACGCGTGCATGTGTTACAATTTTAAAGAGATAAGCTAGGGAAAGCCTCATTAAAAGGGTAACTTTTGAGCATAGATTTGAGGGAGGTGAGGATGCAAGCCGTGAAGCTATCTAGGGGAAGAATGCTGTAGACTTTAGGAAATAAAAGGTGTGTAGTAGTTACCAGTTGAAGCCAACAATGCATTGATTGTTAGTGTTGTATTTTCCAGCGACTGAAATGAAGTAGAAGACACTGGAAAACATGTCAAGCTACAAATTTCTTGGAAGGAAGTTGTATTTCCAGTGTCTTCATATTTCCTTCTTGCTTTAAAATAATTCTTCTTATATAAATAGCAGACAAAAAAAGGGAAAGCATTTTGGGTAGAGGGAAAGCAGGAACAAAGGTAAAGCTGAGTACACCGTGCTTCAGAGAGACTTAAGAAGATGAGCTTGACTACAGCAGATGATTTTTGCTGGGTAATCTTAAAACAAGGTTAGAATAGTGAGGTGTAGCCAGAAGGCATTGAAAGTCAAAGACAATTTGCTTATATCTAGGAAGCAATAGAAAGTGAAGACCTGAAAGAGTTGAGGGTGTGAGCAACACAGATACAGAAGAAGAGCATTCCAGGCAGAGGGAATAGTAGGTACAAAAATGGATATATGCCTGTTGTAGTCTAGGAACAGCAAGGGACCTAGTATAGCTAGAGTGGAGTAAGGGGAGACCATAGATGATGAAATTAAGAGGCAATGGGGTAGATAAAGTTAAGAGGTAATGGGCAGGATTTCTCAACTTTGGCACTGTTGGCATTTTGGACTAGATAATTTTTCGTTGTTGGGGGAATGTGCTGTGCATTGTGGAATGTTTTAGCAGCATCCTTGGCCTGTGTCATTTGATGCAGGTAGCACCCACTACCCATTTTGGTGACAGCCAAAAATGTTTTCAGACATTACCAAATGTCCTCTGGGGGGCAAAATTGCCCGTAAGTAAGGGCCACTGGTGTAGGGCCTTATAGATTATCTTAAGGCTTTAGCTTTTACTTGGAGTAAGATGGGAAGCCATTGGAAAGTACTGAGCATTGAACAATTTGACTTACATTTTAACAGAATTCTTCTAGCTATTTTCTTCACAATAAACAGAAAGGGAGCAAAAGTGGAAGCAGGAAAACCAGTTGGGAGGCTGTTGCAATAATGTAGGTGAGAGATGCTGGTGGCCTGCATCATGATGCTAGTAGTGTGGAGGTGGTAAAAAGTGGTCTCATTCATGACTTAGTGTCATACAACTTGTTAGTTATTTTGATCATAAGTCAGTTGTTTTTTCATACTACTCCACAGCTCTTATCTTTTGATTTAATTATACATGAGTTTTAACATTTGTTGAGCTTATCATTTATATGATAGTGTAATCAAAGCAATAGAACAGATTTGATTTAAAATATGTCCGTTTAATTTTTGAGTGAGTTACTTTCATTTAATATATTTTTTTATTCAGAAATAGTTGATGGAATACTATATGTTTCAGGTGTGTAACAGTGATTCACAAGTTTTAAAGGTTATATTCCATTTATAGGTATTGTAAAATACTGGCTGTATTCCCTGTGTTGTACAGTATATCCTTGTTCTTATTTAATATTAATAGTAAAGGTATGTTATAGTCTTACAACTTTATTTTTAAAAGTGATTTTTAAATTCCTTTGGTAACCTGGAAGAATATCGTTTATATATAAATGGTCATCTTATAGAATCTATATCCCTATAATCACACTGATTATATGCAATACGTATAAAGACTTTTCCTCTTTTCCTTTTTAATTAACTGAATAGTAACAGTAGTATGAACAGTAAGCCCAAGTCATTGCTGTATAAGGGTAGCTCTATTAATTTTTGTGTACTCCACAGTGCCTGGCACAAGGTGAGTGTGCAATAAATGTTAGTAATTTATGACTCTGTAGTGAAATAAAAACACACAGAATCAAAAGACTGAAAGATTTAGTATCCAAAGGCAGCCTCTGCTGACTCAAAATAGAAATGAGCAGAAATAACAAAATACAAGTTTTTTTGTTTTGTGTACCTAACTGAACCTAACTCTAAAATTACATTTTAATATGAGGCCTTTAGAGGAAAGCTTTTTATTTTGAAAACTTTATTTTAATGTTGAAATTGTCCCCTATATGAGATATGAGCAAATTATATTGTATAATTACCAACTCTAAAGACAGATAACTATTTTATCAGTCTAGAACTGTGTTATCTGATATGGTAGACACTAACCACGTATGACTATTGAGCGCTTGCAGTGTGGAGAGTCTGAATTGAGGTATGCTGTCTTAGTCTTAGTATGAACTTGACTTGAAGTCTTAGTATGAACAAAGAACAATGTAAAATATCTCAGTACTTTCTGTATATTGATAAACTTTTTGTTATATTAAAATACATTTGTATGCCTTGCACTTTGAATGGATCTTTTTACGATTTATGATCCTGTAATATCAGGCATTAGTTATTTGAAAAGTACTGGTTTATTGAGTTATTCAGATTTTCCAGATATTGACAGATTTTATTGTGCAATGTAAAAAGTCATATTCAGTAATACTAGTATCAACTTTATCAGAAAAACCTTTAAGTATTGGGAAGCTGTCAAGCTCAAGTTTTATAAAATTCTAATTTTCACGTGAGAGCTTGAATTTCATCTTTGGCAACAAATATTGTTACCTGTTTTCTTTGAAGTGAGTTTCACTTCATTTTTGAGAAAGTGTCTGCCAGATGCTCAAGTCTGAAAGCCATAGTTTTTGAATGTCAGGCTTTCCTTTTAGTAAAAATAGTATTCCTTGTAAAAAGTGGCTAATTCAGTGGCTTTTCCTGGAGAGAACTATGGCACTTAATGGAACTTTATGCACTGATATGCAGCAAAATTGCTTTACATATACTTTCCATTTTACTGTGCAGAATATCATAAAGAGAGTGTACTCAAAGGTCATGATTTAATAAAATTAATAACTCTTACTGCTTCATCAAGGACATTCTTTAAGCAATGATGGCATTTTTATTATTTTTTACTGCAAGTGTGCAGTACAACTACTAGTGTGGTCTGGTGTCACTGCCTTGATTCGTGCTATAGCACCAACAGTTCTATCCACCAGTGCTTTTGCATCTTCAGTGCAAAAAAATTTTCAACACTGTGAAAAAAGGCAGATAATATCTTAGTACTATTTATAAAAATAGTTTGACCTTGTGGACCCTCTGAAGGGGTCCTGGCAACTCTCAGTAATCAACAGGCTATTGAAAACTGCTGTCCTAGGGTGCATAAAAAATTTGTGAAAAATCAGACCCTGACCACAAGTCTAGTGTACATTTAAAATGTGGCTACAGGACTTCCCTGGCAGTCCAGTTGTTAAGACTTCACGCTTCCGGGGGACACAGGTTCCATCCCTGGTTGGGGAACTAAGATCTCCATATGCTGTGTGGCGCAGCCAAAAAAAAAAAAAAAAATGAGGCCACAAATAGCAGAATACTGTATAAGGCAGAGTATCATAAGTACCATGTAAGAGCTACAGAGTTTTGTAGACATTCAAAAGAAAGATGATAATCAACTGAGACAACATCAGTAAAAATGTTCTTGAAAGGATTAGTATGTGAAATGGACTTTAAAAGATTAGAAAATTTCAATAAGCTGATATTTGGGGTGGTAGAAGAGAGTGTTTCATGTAGAAGCGACAGCACGAAACTAGAGGGGTGGTTATTTATGAGACTTTAGGAAAATCATTCCATCTCTTTGGACTTTTTAGTTCCATAATCTATAAAATGAAACGATTAAATTTGATCATTTAGGTTGCTTTCAGGTTTAAAGTTGCAAGATTTTGTTATTAGGACCTGAAATCATATTTATATGATTATAATTAAAATTTAGTGTTTTAAAAAAATAAAAATTAATGTATTTGCTCCGTGTATATTCTTACATTTATTAGTGCATAAAACTTGGAGAGGGTGATAAATGAAGGATCTTAAAGGACTTTATAGGAAACACATTCTGAATGGTTTTTAAATTTTTTCAATTTTATAATCATAGTAAATTCATTTTATTACCTCTTTTGTTGTATTTGTTTTTCATGTCAGAGGTTGGGATGTAAGTGGAATTACAGTGTAATAAAATATACTTAAGTGCCTCGATTGTATCATAATTTTTTTAGTGTCTGCATTGCTAGAATTCACATTCATTCCCTTTATTCAAAGTATTTGAGGATTTAAATATTTATAGGCACAGTATCACAGATTGGCCCTACTCTGATTTTACTTTTTAAAGATACCTATTTCAGTTACTGTATGAACTAATTTCAATTGGGCTAATTTAAAATGTGGCTGCTTCTGTGTTTTTAGACATTTTGAGAGGAGTTAGATGTAGAAGACTATACTTGTAACAAAAATTTTTCCTTTTGATGTTATTAAATACTGACTTTTCTTAAGAATAGGAATTATTAATTATGTACCATGTAGCACCTAACACAGGGCCTTATGGTAGTACCCTAGTCAAATAAACATTGGCTATATTGAAGATAATTTTAATATAGAACTTTTTAGCTGATAATGTTTTTCTTTGAAAAATTAGGTTTCATTAGCAAATCTGATTTTTCAGTAGATTATAATCTGTGTGTTTTTTCCTTCAGTGTCTGTTGTGACTTTAGCTTAAATGTTAATGATGAATTATCATCTCAGATGATTGATATGAATATCTTGTGTTTTATGCAAAGATTCCTGAAGAGAATGGTATCTTACTGACCTTTTGCTATTGACTCTTTTAGGAATGGATCGTGATTATGGCCCCGGATCTTATGGAGGTCTGACATTCAAGGATATTTATCTAAAAATTCTTCTTTTGAGTGCCAGTAAAGGTGAGCGTCATTTAATTTTTTTCTTTTTAAACTCTTTGTAGGGATGGATCGTGACTATGGCCATGGATCCTGTGGGGGTCAAAGATCCATGGACTCCTACCTAAACCAGTCATATGGCATGGACAGTCACAGTGGTGGTGGTGGGGGTAGCAGGTAAATTGCTTCATCACTTGGCCAAATAATTAGATGACTGTAAGATTCTGGATATTCTAATTTCCTATTCCTTAGGCATGTGGCGCTACTTGAACTTTGCTATTTAGAATCACCTTAAATGATGAAAGGTGTTAATGGTTCTAAAAATTATCTCAGCATCACTGGCAGACATTAGGAAAATCTCAGGAAAACCTTTATCATTTCATTATAATAGAGTAAGATTTTCTGTCTTTAGCAGTGAGCATTTTTTTTCTTCTTTTACTTTTAACTGCTTATCAATCAGAATGTCCTGAACAAATGATATAAAAATGTTATTGGAAATATTATTTGTGAAGCATTTTCTTATGAATTTCCAAAAATCTTTACTACGGTGGGGTACTCTATAAAGCAGCAAAGCAGTCTTTGACTAGAATGGGTTTAACTGAACCAGTCTAGCAACATTCAGTTTCTAAGAAACATTTAAAATAGTTATTCTTTTAATTTTAAAGTAAGTTACAAGAGCATATTGTAATAATAAAAGTGTTCTTTAAATCATGTCTAGATTATTTATTGGCAGGTACTGCTTATACCAGAAACACTTGTGCTCTAGACTAGGAACATTATATTAAAGCCATGAGTATGATACCTTTTCTTATTTTAATGCAGTAGAATTTAGGTTGTACTTATGTTTCACTGTCAATGCTGTGTAAAGCTTAAACCTAGTTGAACTCCTACAGGCTTTAGGGTTGACCACATTTCAGGTCAAGGGGGGTCTACTTTTTGAGGCACAAAGATTCCTACTGGATATAAGTAAAACTAGTTAGGAAACATTTGAAAGTATTGTCCTTCTTCATAAATTGAAGGATCTGGATTCCTTAAGGATGGACTGAATGATGCTTACTTTTCTTTTTTCTGCTTCAAGTGTGCCATTATGGTTTATAGTAGAGAAAAATCAAGAAAATAGTTACAACAATTTTGCTTACGTGATAGATGTTTTGAAAAATGTAGTTGAAAAGAGGAATAATTTTTATATGGTTACTAGGATTCAGAAGTAAATAGTACCTTCTATTTAGTGATCTGTAAATAATTGAAGTAATGTAACACATTTAAATGTTTTACCATATCTCTTCCTGCCCTATTACATTGTAAATGTAATGTGCGTAAACTATGTAGATGTTATCATTTATCTCGTGTAATTGTGGGCCTTTATAAAACTATGTTGTAAGATAAGCGACTTCTGTAATCCATGCTTTGGTGAGAAGTAAGATGATTTGTTTCTTCTGTTGACTCTATTAAAACCTTGAGGAGACTGTACACTCCCTTTTTTAGAGTAGCTTTATGTGATAATTTTATGTGATACTAGGGAATAATTTTTTGATAATAGGGAATAATTTTTCAAATAATTGAAGACCTTATAAAATGTATTCTTTCTAATCTGCCTTGAAAATTCATATGCAGAGGGTATATGTTGGTGGTCTTTTACTTTTATGTTCTATTTTATGTGCTTATCCTTCTAGATTTGTTAGATTTATTAGTCTACAAGTAAAAAGTGACTGAGGATTGATTATTGACCTTAACCAAAGTTTGGCAGGTTGCCAAACTTCATAACCAGATAACTCTCCCAATTTTGACTGCTGTAGACACAATGAAGCAGTTTTGTCATATAGATTATTGGGGGTGCAAATGGATCTCTTCTGTGTCACAAGTAGCCTACATCTGTGTAGTCTTCAATTTGTGTCCCCATTGAAAGCCAAAATGTTGTAAATATTTTGTATTTTCCAGTATTAGGGATGGATTCAAAGAAAGTTTGAGTAGTTTGTGAACTTTAACAAATGACTTTTCCCAAGACTAGGGCTGGGCTTAAATAATGACAGACAAATCTTTTCTTTCTAATAAAATAGAAAGCTGCCAAAAAGCAGATTTTTAAGCTAAGGTTTACTTAACTCAATTCATATTTAAACACTGACTCAGATAGCTTTCTATCTGGTCTCATGTTGAACTGCCCAGCCCTAATCAGGTGTGAACAAAAGTAGAACTGTGCAAACCAGTATGGTATAAATGAATTTTAGTTGATAAATGTCATCTGATAATTTGTCTTTTGAATTGTCTAACATTAGTAAGCTTACTTTTGTTTTTTCCCTCACTGTGCAACTCTTCCAGGTTTGGACCTTATGAGTCTTACGACTCCAGGTCTTCTCTGGGTGGGCGAGATCTGTACAGATCTGGCTATGGTTTTAATGAACCCGAACAAAGCCGCTTCGGAGGTAGTTATGGTGGTCGATTTGAGAGCTCCTACCGGAATAGCCTTGACTCTTTCGGAGGTAGAAACCAGGGCGGGTCTAGCTGGGAAGCACCTTACTCCCGTTCAAAATTGAGGCCTGGGTTTATGGAGGACAGAGGAAGAGAGAATTACTCTTCCTACAGCAGTTTTTCTTCACCCCATATGAAGCCTGCACCTGTAGGCTCTCGGGGGAGAGGAACGCCTGCTTATCCTGAAAGTACGTTTGGAAGCAGAAACTATGATGCTTTTGGAGGACCATCAACAGGCAGAGGCCGAGGCCGAGGAGTAAGTACAACAGAATCTTTTCAGATTCTTTTCACTAGTCACTCTTTTAAACCCTTTCAAGACCATGGTTTTCAACTAGAATAAACACTGTTCATCCCAGTGTATTTTGAAGAAAAGCTGAGTCCTAAGCATAATTTTTAGGTTGCCTATAAAAGTTTTTCCACCTCAGAAAATACGTGGCAGTGTGAGATGACTGTTCATAAAGTTTTGCCAAATCTCCCTTTATTAAAAAGGTGAGGATATTAGGTTTGGTCTAAAAGGGGTTAAAAGGAGTTGCATTTTTCCTTGTAAACACTAGCAATTTTGCTAGTGGGACAGTTCTTGGATTATGTAAAGGTAATGAACCCTTCTGGAGTTTTTGAGTAGGTTAAAGGTGCAATGTATGATAAAATGTGTATACTTTGCTGCTAAACTCTAGCACGTAGAATTTCTTCAAAGCTTCATATTTCACATTAAACACAAGAAACTAAAAATCGGTGATAGTTGAGGGTAGCTTAGCCATGTTTACATGGTGAAGAAGTTGATATGTATAATAGGTTGTAGATGATTCGTGGTCAGTATAATTTTGCTAACTTACTCTCTTACAGTATGTCCTATTGCTGGGTGTTCTGTTTTACCTGTGTCACTAGTTTTACTATTGAGAAATAATTTCCTCCCTGTATAAACATGTCTACGGCTTCTTCCTAGGAAGTAATATTTTGTAAATTACTGCTTAAATGAGTAAATATACTAGTCTTCAAGTATTTAATTTCAGGATATATAGTATAAAGATTATGCCTTACATTCTCAGGTAACTTGACTGACATGAAATTTTACCTAGTAAGGGTATGTAGATTGTGGAGTTACTATGCACTTTGATCCTATAAAGAATATTGTATTTTTGCTATAACATGAGGAGTGTTTTATTTTTTTTAAGTCAGTTGCTCTTAATATTCTGTTTGCAGAGAAAAGTACTTCTGATAAAAAATGCTGTAGGGCACATATTTTTAACTGCTCACTAGCCTTTGGTACATCAGTGTAGTTTGTCATACTTGTGTAGAAATTTTGCATTTATAACAGTTACTCTTTACCTATGTAAAATGCATTGCACCTTTAATGGATAATTGATGAAGATTTTTCTGATGTGACTATGTAAATTACCTGGAAACACTAATTTATTCAAGTCTACTAGGTTAGATAGGTATTCCTAAGCATAATATACAAATGTAAGCAACTGATATGTTGCTATTCTACCATGCTTCATGATTGTAGATTAATTGAAAATAGTTGGGATAATAGGCTTTGGGTTTTGAAATTGAAAATCTATTCCAGTTGGAAAATTTGGAAAACTCTTAACGTTTTCCATTAGGCAAATGATTTTTTTCTCAATGAGACTTCAAATATCAATTTTGTTTTCATGATAGAAAAACAGGTATTCCTGTTCTTTGTTTCCACCATTCTAGTCGGAATGGACTTTTCTTTCTTTCTTCCTGTTAATGACATAGATGAACCAATAGGGCTTTCTTTTTTAATCTTCACTTGTACAATTCCCATTGGATCCTTCTCTTCAGATTACTCCTCAATCTTTATCTTCTAAAAGTAGGGTTAGTAGAGTAAATTTCTATGAACATGTGGCCTTTTGGTGTAGTGGATTTTGTTAACGACAGGAGAAGAGGAAGGGACACAAAGAGTCGTTTGGTTGCATGACTCTTCGTCTGTAAACTTTTGCTTCTTGGGCTTCTGGGTCAGAATATGTTTCTCTAGGTAAGAATGTGAATGGAACGTCAGATGCAATTCTTTATCTGAAGTGTGTCTTGGAAGTTGATGCATGGTTATGCTTTAACTCTCCTATTTCATACTAATGTTCCATCTCGCCTTCTCATCCCTTTTTCAACAGGGAGAAATCCTAAATCATTTCTGGATCTTTTTTTACTTCAAACTTCAAATATGGTCTTCTTTGTGTATCTTAGTTTTAAGCCAGGTTTTAGTAAAATAAAGATTTCTTTTAAGGTCTTTTCATGGGAAAACATCGATTAGGAACTCTGAAGAGGAGTTGTCAGAGAGTTGTACAAGTGGTAATATTCTGACAGGCACATATGTTGTTTATGATCTCAAGTAATTTTGAATTGTAAGAATCAAAAAACAGGAAATATTCATATTTGTTCTTCTGGAAATAAAAATACTAATTCAATGGATTTGAGCTCATGTAATAATTTACAAAGTTTTTCAATGTATTTATTCAGAGTGGACTTGTAAAATTTAGTTACATTCTGAGGAATTTTCAGGTGAAAAATTTTAGATAGGTAACATAAATTATATATGAATTCATACGTTATCATTGGATATTGTGCTAATATTTCTTGATTTCACAAATTTGCAGCATATGAGTGATTTTGGAAGCATTCATAGACCTGGAATTGTTGTTGACTATCAAAACAAACCCACCAATGTGACAGTTACTGCTGCAAGAGGAATAAAGAGAAAAATGATGCAACCATTTAATAAGCCTGGTGGAAGCTTTATCAAGAAACCCAAGCTAGCAAAACCTGTGGAGAAGATGAGCCTCAGCAAATCACCCAGTAAGTAAGAAAACATAACCTTGCTATGGTTCAAGGTACTTTTTATTTTTTTTAACTCAGTGCATTTAGATAATTTTTCACGTTTATATAGAGAAACAGTATAATAATTACAGTTGTAGAAATCAGATCTGCAGATGCCCTAATCAGTCATGGATATCAAAATTACCAAAAGCTACCTTTTAAATTCACATGCCCTGGTTCACCCCTCTTCGCTACATCTTGATTTAGGGTGGAGCCAGAATGTCTATATTTTTAAAAAGACCTCACACATGATTTTGATTCAGACTCCTTTCTTGGGTGTTATATTTATTGTTGGATATATTATTGAAGAAGTGGTATGTTACATTACATAGAATCCCCTTCATGAGGTCAAAGGCAAGAAATTTTTCATGGTCCTTGGTACCAGAAAAAGCTGTGCATTCTTCTAGAAAATTAATTTTTTTTTTATCTTCTGGACATGATTATTCTTAGAGATAATCATATTTCCATTTTTACAGTGTTAAAAATTGAGAGCCAGTCTGAAAATGAAATTAAGAAAACAATTTAATTCATTTAGCATCAAGAAGAATTGAATACTCAGAAATAAATTTAACAAAAGAAGTGCAGGGCTTCCCTGGTGGTGCAGTGGTTAAGAATCCGCCTGCCAATGCAGGGGACACGGGTTCGAGCCCTGGTCCAGGAAGATCACACATGCCGTGGAGTAACTAAGCCCGTACGCCACAACTACTGAACCTGCACTCCAGAGCCCGCGAGCCACGACTACTGAGCCCGCATGCCACAACTACTGAAGCCTGCGCACCTAGAGCCTGTGCGCCACAGCAAGAGAAGCCACCACAATGAGAAGCCCGCACGCTGCAATGAAGAGTAGCCCCCTCTCGCTGCAACTAGAGAAAGCCCATGTGCAGCAATGAAGACCCGACACAACCAAAAATAAATAAATAAAATAAATAAATTTTAAAAAACTGCAAAACTTATACTTTGACAACTATAAAACATTGTTGAAAGAAATTAAGGATCTAAATAAATGGAATACTAAATAAATGTTCATAGATCAGAAGACTTAACATTATTAAGATCGTAATACTCTCCAAACTGATCTACTGATTCAACCCAATCCCTATCAGAATGCCACCTAACTTCTTTGCAAAAATTGACAAGTTGATTCTAAAATTCATAGGGAATTGCAAGGGACCTAAAATAGCCAAAACAATCCTAAAAAATGAAGAACAAAATAGAAAGACTCATTACTTCATGATTTTAAAACTTACTACAAAGCCACAGTAATCAAGACAGAGTGGTACTGGCACAAGGCCAGACATAGATCAGTGGAAGAGAATTGAGAGTCCAGAAATAAACTCACAAATCTATGGTCAAATTTATTTTAGCAAAAATGCTAAAATTATTCAATGAGGAGAGAATAGTCTTTTCAACAAATGGTGCTGGAACCAACTGGATTGCCACATGCACAAGCTAAAATGCAACACCTAAATGCAAGGACTGAAACTATAAAACTCAGAAGAAAACAGGGGTAAGTCTTCATGGCTTTGGATTTGGCAAGGAATTCTTAGATATGACACTAAAAGAATGAGCAACCAAATAAAAAATAGGTAAATTGGACTTTATCAAAATTAAAAACTTCTGTGCTTCAAAGGACACCATCAAGAGAGTGAAAAGACAGCCCAGAGTAGGAGAAAATATTTGCAAAT
Organism: Leucopleurus acutus; assembly: GCF_964270905.1. Classification (NCBI taxonomy): domain Eukaryota; kingdom Metazoa; phylum Chordata; class Mammalia; order Artiodactyla; family Delphinidae; genus Leucopleurus; species Leucopleurus acutus. The sequence continues at coordinate 114,372,683 of NC_139143.1, read as the reverse complement.
TACATATCTGATAAGGGACTTGGTGTCTAGAATATATAGAATTTTTAAACTCAATAAAAAGACAAATAGCCCAATTGAAAAAAGTGAGCAGAGCATCTGAACAGACATTTTCCCCAAAAAGATATACAGATAGCCAATACGCACATGAAAAAGTGCCCAAATTTAAATCAGGACCACGATGAGATACCACTTCATACTTACCTGGATGGCTAGAATCAAAAAGGTAATAACAAGTCTTAGCGAGGATGTGGAGAAATCAGAACCTTCTTATACCACTGGTGGGAATGTAAAATGGTCCAGGCACTTTGGAAAACAGTTCCTCAAATGGTTAAACAAATTACCATATGATCCAGCAGTTCCACTCCCAGGTATATACCAAGAAAAATGAAAACATATGTCTGCACAGAAATTTGTGTACGGATACATATAACATCGTTGTTCATAGTAGCCAAAAGGTAGAAACGACCCAAATGCTCATCAGTGGATAAATGGATAAACAAAATGTGGTATGTCCATACAGAATAGAATGGTAGAATAGTTTCCAGCCATAAAAATGGAGTGAAGTACTGATACATGCTACAACTTGGATGAACTTTGAAAAGATTAATGAAGTGAAAGAAGCCAGTCACAAAAGTCCACATAATATGATTCTTTTCATTTGAAAGTGTAGAATACAGAAGTCTATAGGGATAGAAAGTAGATTAGTGGTTGCTTTGGGCTCTGGGGTGTGTAGGGAGTAATACCAGGGTACCAGATTTCTTTGTAAGGTGATGAAAATGTTCTAGAATTGATTATGGTAATGTTTGCACATACCTGTGAATGTTCTAAAAAACATTGGATTACATACTTTAAATGGGTGGATCGTATGGTTTATTTTATACTGAATTATATCTCAATAAATCTTAAAAAAAAAAAGTTCAGAGCCAGATTACTCTGTTTCTTTTCTCCGTCATTGTATTTTACTTAACTTTGTAATGTATCTCTAAATGAAATCAAGTACATTTGACCAAATTAGATTGTCAAGAGGATACATAAATAAAAGGTAAGGAAATGTCTTTCTCAGCATTCTTTGTGAAAACATAATAACAAAATAATATACAACAAATACTTTGCCTGTTTTTGACTGTACACTGAATTATTTTTTGCTTTTTGTATTTATTTTACTTTTGCCTTGATGACTGAAAAGCATTTTATCTTTCCAAGTTAGGTGATACTGCAAGGGGGCAAAAATTACTCTCTTCTTTAGAATTAATATTTGATTGCCTAATCTTGTTGGGACTGGAGGAGGTTAAGATCATTGTAATGAATGAATATTCCAAGTTTTTCTAGTCCAGTTTTTCAGATTTTTTACATCCAGTTTTAAAAATAAGATATATATGTATATTTTAACGTCTTTATTGGTGTATAATTAATTGCTTTACAATGATGTGTTAGTTTCTTCTTTATAACAAAGTGAATCAGTTATACATATACATATGTTCCCATATCTCTTCCCTCTTGTGTCTGCCTCCCTCCCACCCTCCCTGTCTCACCCCTCTAGGTGGTCACAAAGCACCGAGCTGATCTCCTTGTGCTATGCGGCTGCTTCCCACTAGCTAGCTATTTTACGTTTGGTAGTGTATATATGTCCATGCCACTCTCTCCCTTTGTCACAGCTTACCCTTCCCCCTCCCCATATCCTCAAGTCCATTCTCTAGTAGGTCTGTGTCTTTTTTCCCGTCTTGCCCCTAGGTTCTTCATGAACTTTTTTCTTTTTTCTTAGATTCCATATATATGTGTTAGCATACGGTATTTGTTTTTCTCTTTCTGACTTACTTCACTCTCTATGACAGACTCTAGGTCCATCCACCTCACTACAGATAACTCAATTTCATTTCCTTTTATGGCTGAGTAATATTCCATTGTATGTGTGTGCCACATCTTCTTTATCCATTCATCTGCTGATGGACACTTAGGTTGTTTCCATCTCCGGGCTATTGTAAATAGAGCTGCAATGAACATTTTGGTACATGACTCTTTTTGAATGATGGTTTTCTTAGGGTATATGCCCAGTAGTGGGATTGCTGGGTTGTATGGTAGTTATATTTTTAGTTTTTTAAGGAACCTCCATACTGTTCTCCATAGTGGCTGTACCAATTTACATTCCCACCAACAGTGCAAGAGGGTTCCCTTTTCTCCACACCCTCTCCAGCATTTATTGTTTGTAGATTTTTTTGATGATGGCCATTCTGACTTGTGTGAGGTGATGCCTCATTGTAGTTTTGATTTGCATTTCTCTAATGATTAATGATGTTGAGCATCCTTTCATGTGTTTGATGGCAGTGTGTATATCTTCTTTGGAGAAATGTCTGTTTAGGTCTTCTGCCCATTTTTGGATTGGGTTGTTTGTTTTTTTGATATTGAGCTGCATGAGCTGCTTGTAAATTTTGGAGATTAATCTTTTGTCAGTTGCTTCATTTGCAGATATTTTCTCCCATTCTGAGGGTTGTCTTTTCGTCTTGTTTATAGTTTCCTTTGCTGGGCAAAAGCTTTGAAGTTTCATTAGGTCCCATTTGTTTATTTTTGTTTTTATTTCCATTTCTCAAGGAGGTGGGTCAGAAAGGATCTTGCTGTGATTTATGTCATAGAGTGTTCTGCCTATGTTTTCCTCTGAGAGTTTGATAGTGTCTTTTTTAATCTAATTACAACATTACAGACATTTTAATGTATCATATTTGAAAAAATAATTGATATTGCAAATGTTGGATTTTTTTCCTTAAAATTATAAGTTATAATACAAGACTCAGGAACGGTTTAAATACTATTCTTAAACCTACTTTCCTGCCATGCTTTGCGTGGGACATCTGTATTATTTAGTAAAAAATAGCAATATTCTGGAATTCAGGAAACCTGCTAATAGGTAGAGTGTGTGTTAGTAAGGATAACTTTTATACTGTGTTAGTTGATAGATTGCTATTTACTGAATTGTGTACTCTAAATCTTTCTAGACTAGGCAATTCAGTTGATCGTCTTGGGATAGATTTCAAAGATATATTTTGCAGGTATAGTTAAATAAATATTGCAAAGTTTGAATCAGAAACTGATTTGCCACTAAAGCAGCTATATGTGACCCAACTTTTTTTTTCTTTTTAGCAAAACTTGAGAGAGCAGTGTAGTATAACTAACAATGAAGCCAAAATCCTGTAGTCAAATCAGGCTTTCACTGTTAGGCATGAGGTGGGCATTCTGAAAGATGTCTGCTGAATATTTAGGAATAAGAAGTCTTGCTACACTGTAGTATATAGACTATATGATTTGTTGAAAAGAAGTAGGAAAGGAACCGTATTCAGTCATTTGGATAGAGGTACAACATATATCGTAGTTTTAGCACATGAAGGGAAATGGAACTGCTTCTAGTTTAAGGTCATGTACAAGTGGATTTTATACAGAGTGAGGATTTGAGGGGAACTGAAGGAGGATATTGAAAATGGTTAATAAAATAATAATGTACATTTAAGCTCTTATAAAATTATGAAAAATTGGGCTTCCCTGGTGGCGCAGTGGTTGAGAGTCCGTCTGCCGATGCAGGGGACGTGGGTTCGTGCCCCGGTCCAGGAAGATCCCACATGCCGCGGAGCGGCTGGGCCCGTGAGCCATGGCCGCTGCGTCCGGAACCTGTACTCCGCAACGGGAGAGGCCACAACAGTGAGAGGCCCGCGTACTACAAAAAAAAAAAAAAAAGATGAAAAATAATCTAGATATTGAATTTTAAGGTATTTTATATAGTTTTGAAACATCCCACTGTATGCATAGCAAGTACTTAATATTTGTTCACTGTTAAGTTTATGAAATCCCCAGATGTTCATGATTTTGTATTAGATATTTTTCCAAAGGTAATCCAAAAGGATAAACAATGTATAAAAGGAAAAGTTTGAGCGCAGATGAGGTTTTTTTTTTTTGTAAGTCTAAAGTTAATTGTATCATAAGAAAGAACCTTTTTCTTTTAATACAATGAGATACCACTTCACACCATGTGAAGTCGATGGTCTTAAAAATGACAAAAGGAGGGCTTCCCTGGTGGCGCAGTGATTGAGAGTCTGCCTGCCGATGCAGGGGACACGGGTTCGTGCCCCGGTCTGGGAAGATCCCACATGCCACGGAGCGGCTAGGCCTGTGAGCCATGGCCGCTGAGCCTGCACGTCCGGAGCCTGTGCTCTGCAACGGGAGAGGCCACAGCAGTGAGAGGCCCGTGTACCGCAAAAAAAATATAAAAAAAGGAAAATAACAAGTATTGATGAGGATGTGGAGAAATTAGAACCCTCATACAGTACTGGTGGGAATGTAAAGTGGTGCAGCTGCTGTGGGGAACAGTTTGATGGTTCCTCAAATGATTAAACGTAGACTTACCATATGAACCAACAATTCCACTCCTAGATACATACTTCAAAGAATTGAAAAGAAGTATTCAAACAAAAACTTGTATATAAATGTTCATAGCAGCATCATTCACAAGTGTTAAAAGGTGGAAACAATCCAAATGTTCATCAGCAGATGAATGGATGAAAAAAATGTGGTGTATTCACACAATGGAATATTATTCAGCCATAAAAAGGAAGGAGGTACTGATACATGGTACAACACATGGGTGAACCTTGAAAACATTATGCTAAATAAAAGAAGCCGGACAAAAAAATGCCACGTATTGTATCCTTTGTTTATATAAAATATCCAGAATAGGAAAATCTGTAGAGACAGAAAGCAGATTGGTAGTTTTACCAGGTGCTTTAGTGACTGCTTAATAGGTATGGGGTTTCTCTTTGGAATGACTAAAAAGTTCTAGAATTAAATAGTGGTGATGGTTGCACAACATTGTGATGCACTTAAAGCCACTAAATGGTACACTTTGAAATGGTTAAAATAGTGCATTTTGTACTGTGTATTCGCATTAAGGCATGTTTTGAGAAAAAGAGGAAGAATCTGCTTTTGTTTTAGAGTTTATACATTTTAAGAAAGTTTGGGAGAGCTGCTATAATAAATGAGTTTTTGTATCCAAGGCTCTCTTTCTAGTGCTCATTGTTTTTCCACATTCATGCAAGGTCAGGTTATTTCCGTGTTTCCCAGAGTGTGGTATTCAAAATTATTTTAGGTGATGTGGATATTATTGCTTAAAATGAGGATAAGAAAAAATGAGCAGATCTACAGAAAAATATGTAGCAGATAATAACATAGGTGAGAAGTAAATAGGCAAAGTTCATGATGATGTTATTCACATGAATGAAGTTTCAGAAATGCTGGGTAATCTCAAATTCTGATTTTTGTGGTGAGTTCAATTTAGATAATGACCGTCAAGTAAATCTTGTATGTCTATAGTTTATGAACTGGGGACTGGAAAAGGAGAATGGAAAAATGATTTTTATTTTTAACTCTTGTCTGATCCCTTAGCAAAAACAGATCCTAAAAATGAAGAAGAAGAAAAGCGACGAATTGAGGCTCGGCGAGAGAAACAAAGGCGCAGAAGAGAAAAAAACAGTGAGAAATATGGAGATGGATACAGGTTTGTGCTTAGTAGAGTCTGAAAATTGGACTCATAAAAACACTGTTTCCGGGGTTTGGGGGTTGGAAAATTGAGTAGATGGCCAAAAGGTTCAAACTTCCAATTATAAGATAAATAAGTTCTGGGGATATATTGTACAGCATTGTGACTATTGTTAACAATACTGTGTGTATATTTGAAGTTGCTAAGAGAGTAGATCTTCAAAGTTCTCAGCACAAGAAAAAAAATATAACTAGTGAAGTGTTGGACGTTAACTAAACTCATTGTGCTCATCATTTCACAATAGATACATGTATCAAATAATTACATTGTGCATCTTAAACAATGTTATATGTCAATCTCAATAAAACTGGAAAAAAGTAAAAAAAGAAAAGATATTTTTTAAAAAGCTGTTATTGGTGTCTTAAGCTGGTGCTGTAGTTTTGTATAGTTAGCCTACGTTTGATTCCTGTCTCAAGGATATTGACATATTCGGTTTGCTACTCTCCACCTCTCCCATAGCTATTTGGTTGTCAGGGTCTAAAAGAATGCTGTATAATTGTCCTTGGGACTTTCAAGCCACTGACAATCACTCTACAGATTTTAAAACTGGAATTCCTGATTTTTTACATGCACAAGCAATAATCTATCTGGCCAAAAGAGATTGTGATATGTCATTAATTTTATGATACAGACTGATTTCCGAGATGCAATAAGGAAAAATATGTCTTAGAATCGATAAAGTATTGTGTTTAAGCAAACAAAAACAAAAACCTGTTTCCTTGAAAAGGCAGATACATCAATTCGGATGTGAAAAAATTCCTGAGAGTCAAATGAAAAGGTTTGATCAAAGATATATAGAAATGGGACTTCCCTGGTGGCACAGTGGGTAAGAATCCGCCTGCCAGTGTGGGGGACACGGGTTCGAACCCTGGTCTGGGAAGATCTCACATGGCGTGGAGCAACTAGGCCTGTGCGCCACAACTACTGAGCCTGTGCTCTAGAGCCCACGAGCCACAACTACTGAGCCCGTGTGCCACGACTACTGAGCCCGTGTGCCACGACTACTGAGCCCATGTGCCACAACTACTGAAGCCCGCACGCCTAGAGCCCTGTGCTCTGCAACAAGAGAAGCCACCACAATGAGAAGCCCACGCACCACAATGAAGAGTAGCCCCTGCTCACCGCAACTAGAGAAAGCACGCGCGCAGCAACAAAGACACAACAGAGCCAAAAAAAAAAAAAGAAGATATATAGGAATGATTTTTTGATATTTACAGTCATCACACAGTGGATTGATTCTAGGACCACCACCCCTCCTACCCGACCCCCACCCGACCCTCAAATACCAAAATCTGAGGATGCTCAAACACCTCTATGAGGGTTTTCATCTTACTAAGATAAGAAAACTAAGGCCCAGATAAGTTAAGTTGCCTGAGGTCACATAAGGGTGCTAGGAAATAAACCCAGCAGTAGATATCAGATCCTATACTCTTACCCAGGAAAATAAATATAATAGTACTGTAAGGAATTAGTTGGAAAATGGAGACTAGAGGCAAAGAAACCAATTAGGAAACTAGTGTTGTAATTCGAGGAAAAGGAAGTAACAAGAATATATGAGGTAGGAATAATTAAATGGCAGAAAAAGGGAAAATTCATTCTGGAGTGGCTCCTGAGCTTCTAAATGAGTGCATTTGTCCAGTCCAGGCTGATTAGTCATCCTGAAGTGATTTTTACAGGGCAGGACTTTTGATCATCCAAGAGCTCTAACAGACAGAATTATGGTTGTCTGATGTTCCACCTGGCTTTGTTGTCACTACTTCAGTGGTTTGGAAGCTTGAGGATGGAACAGAGTGTAAAATAAGTAGTAGAACTTCGGAACTTGATACTGCTTGAAGTTTGCTCTGGCTTTCTAACTGATCTAGACTTGAAGTGGATAGTTTAGGATTAGATTAAGTAGATTCATTGATCCATCTTTCATACCCAGAAGCTCCAGTGTGGGCCAGCGATGCCAATTGGTATAATAACAGTGTCCAGACAGGTACTTAGATACTATCTTTTTCTGACTTAAGCTAAATTTAAATCAACCATTAAATGGAAGAGAGGAAATCATTTATGCTGGGAAAATTAATTTCATTGGTATAGTCTTATGAACTCTTTCTAAGTAAATAAGGTAATATTTAAAGAAAAACTTTTTTTTTCCCTTACAGAATGGCATTCACATGTTCATTTTGTAAATTTCGAACATTTGAAGAAAAAGATATTGAACTGCATCTGGAAAGTTCTTCACACCAGGAAACATTAGATCATATTCAAAAACAAACCAAATTCGATAAAGTAGTTATGGAATTTTTGCATGTAAGTAGCTGTTTCTGAAGTGAGAAGCACTTTATCTGACATTTGAATTTCTTATATTTTCATAGTTTCCCATCTTTCTCCCATTTTATGTTTCTAAGAATTTAATTTACTATTCACTTAAAGAAAGAGTTGTTTTAAAATTAGCTCAGAAGTAGATGTGAATTCCTCTTTCATAGATTTTAGATTTGTTATTTGAGAGTACATTTTTCACAGTAGTTTCTGGCAGAGGTGTCAGGAAAAAATTCCTTTAACAGCTGTTTATTGATACAGAATCAGCTATCATCTATTAACAGTCTTCTGTGTACCTGGTGTTGTGTTGGGTACTTTTCTTCATATTTCATTTCAGCCTTATACTAACTCCTCTTTATCCTAAAAGATCATGCTCAGAGCAGTTCAGTGACTTTCAATAAATGGAAGTCTGAATTCAGAGCCAGAGCCTGGTGTTTGATTAGTGTCCTTTATATTATCAGAATGTGATCATCAGTTCAGCAGTTTTTCTTGAATACTTACGGAAGGTGCTGTTCAGGCACTGAAGACAAAGACACTCCCCTCAGTGAACTAACAATAATTGGAAATTGAACACACTCGCACTTAAACAGATGACACTATTGAGTGGAAGGCCCCAGCGTCATGGTGTAGGCAGAAGTGGCTTGGAGAAGGGGTGGATAGTTGGGGCCAGGGCTGGATCTGGACTGCTAACTGTACATACAATTAGTTTGGGCAAAAGAGATGGAGTTGTTAGAAGGTTAGAAGTACAGGGATCATTTACTCCTCTATATCCTTGCAGAATTGTGTACCTTAATTAAAATTTCTTTCTGTAATTTTGTTTAACTGGTTCCTAACTGTTATTTAGGACTTTCATATTCACCTGTCCTGAGACGATCTCTTGCCTATCAGCTGTCTTCGATCTCTCTCTCTCTATGTACCTAAAATACATCTTGAAAAGTAAATACTTTTTGTAGTTTCCTGGTACTTTATATTAGTCTTTCCAACTAAATTGTAAGCTCCTTGAGAACATTTACTAGTTCTTATATAACAGATATTGTTATCTTCCATAGGCCAAGCATGGTGCTAGGCCTATACTATGTGCTCACTGAAAACTTTTTGGATTCTTTCTATTTTGTTTTCTAGGAATGTATGGTAAATAAATTCAAGAAAACATCTATTCGTAAGCAACAGACAAATAATCAAACAGAAGTAGTCAAAATAATTGAAAAAGATGTTATGGAAGGTAAGTATTTAAACAAATTAATTTAGAAATTTACATATATATTTTACATACCTATTTCAGTGTAAATGATGCCCATTAGAGCAGGGGTCCCCAACCCCTGGGCCATGGACCAGTAGTGGTCTGTGTCCTGTTAGGAACCTGGTTGCATAGCAGGAGGTGAGCAGTGGGCAAGTGAGCAAAGTTTCATCTGTATTTACAGCCATTCCCCATTGCTTGCGTTATCGCTTGAGCTCCTCCTCTTGTTAGATCAGCAGCGGCATTAGATTCTCATAGGAGCTCGAACCCTACAGTGAACTACGCATGCGAGGGATCTAGGTTGCACGCTCCTTGTGAGAATCTAATGCTTGATGATCTGAGGGGGAGCTGAGGTGGTGATGCTAGTGCTGGGGAGCAGCTGCAAGTACCGATTATTATTAGCAGAGAGGTTTGCACAGAGACCATAATAAATCAATTGCTTACAGACATATCAAAACCCTATCAGTGAGTGACAAGCGAAAACAAGCTTAGGGCTCCCACTGTTTCTGCATTATGGTGAGTTATATAATTATTTCATTATATATTACAATGTAATAGTAATAGAAATAAAGTGCACAATAAATGTATTACATGAAACATCCCAAAACCATCCCCCCTCCACCCCGTCCATGGAAAAATTGCCTTCCACAAAACCGGTCCCTGGTGCCAACAAGGTTGGGGACCGCTGCAATAGAGTGATATAGTACATAGTCATATGTGGTAGGCCTGAGTGGGTTATCAGAAATGGAATCCTTTGATTCCTGTTCTCATGCTTGCAAATTTATCACTACCTGCCCTTACGTCTTTCACTTCATTTCCTTCATAGAGGAAAACTCAGCTTTGCCTCCACGTGGAAGATATAGTTGTCCCTAGGTTCCAAGAGAGATTGGTTTCAGGACCTGCTTCGGGTACCAAAATCTGCAGATGCTCAAGTCCCATAGTTGGCTCTCCAGTGTCCATGGATGCAGAAGCCATGGATACAGAGGGCCGCCTGTACTTCTGTATGTCCTCTGTCTCTCTTATCCCTTCTCATAAGCCCCAAAGGAGAAGAAAAAAACATAGACACTAGTTCCTCTAAAACCTGCCTTTCTGTTTAAACAACCACACTTCTTTAAGCATAGTCCACACTGGTCTCTCTTTTTTCATTCTCATTTATTACTTTACTCACAGCAGACAAGTTTCTGCTACCATTAGTCTACTGAAACTGCTATGACAGAGGTTACCAACACCAACTTCAGTATGTTCTTTTGAATCATTATCTTTCTTCTGCAACATTTTCCACTGATAACTGTATTCTTTGTGAATCTGTTTCCTCCCTTGGTTTCTGTGGTATCTCAGTGCCCTGATGTTTTCTTTATTTCCTTGTCATTTTTGTTTTGTTTTGTTTTTGTTTTTGTTTTTGTTTTGTGGTACGCGGGCCTCTCACTGTTGTGGCCTCTCCCGTTGTGGAGCACAGGCTCCGGACGCGCAGGCTCAGCGGCCATGGCTCACGGGCTCAGCTGCTCTGCGGCATGTGGGATCTTCCCGGACCGGGGCACGAACCCATGTCCCCTGCATCGGCAGGCGGACTCTCAACCACTGCGCCACCAGGGAAGCCCCCCCTTGTCATTTTTATTCTTTGTGCTTTTCCTTCTCTACTAAGCTTTTGGAAGTTGGTATTTTTCAGTATTGTCAGTCCCATTATCATCTCTCTTTATATATCTTCCTGAAGAATTAATTTACATACAGAGTTTAAATCAACATCTATATGTTGATTACTTATAGACCTATATCTTAAGCACAGGTCTCTTCTAACTCCAATCTCCTACATGCAACTGCCTACTGATATCGCTCTTTAGCAGTCTCACAAAGTGAACATATCCAAAAAATCTATCCTCCCCTTGAGCGTCCTCCACCCCCAAAAGAAAACAAAACAAAAACTTAACAAATATCTCCTCATTCATCTTGGAAAGTGGCCCCATCATCAAAACCAGAACTTTGAAGTTAATCTTAGTACTCACCTTTACTATGTCTGTAGCATTGTGTTCTGTCGGTTCTATCTTTTAAATATGTACCAAGTCTGTTTCTTTACTTCCTCTTTAAATATTGAATTTGTTCAAAGCTTTATCTGTTCTTTTGGCAGTTATAGTATCTTTCTAACCAGTTTCCTTACTTTTAGTCTTTCTTATCTTTAATTTTACTGCATGATTTTATTACTTCAGGAATTTTCAGTGGCTTCCCCATCCTCCACAGAATAAAGTTCAGATTCCTAGACATGGCACACAAAGCTGTTCATAATCTAGGCACTGCTGTTTTTCCCTGTCATCCCTTCTTTATAGACTGTGCCCCAGCCATATTGAATTACTTGTAATTCCTGGAAAGTGCCATTTTCTCTTATATCCTTCCCTTGCATAGACAGTTGTCTTTATGTATCTGACGGAGATTGGTTCTAGGACTTCCCTGCAGATAACAAAACCCATCATGCTCAAGTCCCTTATATAAAATGGGTGTAGTATTTGCATATAAACTATACATGTCCTCTTATATACTTTAAATCATCTCTGGATTACTTATGATACTTAATACAATATAAATGTTGTGTAAATAATTGTCAGCATGGAATTCTGCTTTATGGAACTTTCTGGAATTTTTTAAAAAATATTTTCTACCTTTTTTATTTTTAAATATATATATATATTTTAACATCTTTATTGAGTATTAAATATTTTCTATTTTAAAAACTCAGCCATGGGGCTTCCCTGGTGGCACAGTGGGTGAGAGTCCGCCTGCCAATGCAGGGGACACGGGTTCGTGCCCCGGTCCTGGAAGATCCCACATGCCGCGGAGCGGCTGGGCCCGTGAGCCATAGCCGCTGAGCCTGCACGTCCGGAGCCTGTGCTCCGCAACAGGAGAGGCCACAACAGTGAGAGGCCCGCATATCGCAAAAAAAAAAAAAAATTCAGCCATGGTTGGTTGAATCTGCAGATGTGCAACCAGCAGATACAGATGGTCACAGTAACTAGTACCTTAAAATGTTACTTCAAGAATGAAATATAAGAACATGGGGATCTTTTTATTGAATTGAAGCTACATGTTGTCTACTGTTTTCTTAATCGAATGACATGATAAGTTCAGTTGCCCAAAGGAAGAGCCAAGTCAATTTTTTCAACATAAAAAAATACATGGTTCTTTGAAAGTGATATAATTCCAAGGAAACTGGTGTGTTCCCAACAGTTTTTCATGTGCAGCGTTTAAAGAAAATTCCTGTGAATATACATATAACTTATTAATTTAACATATTTACTGAGGTCCTATCATGTGTCAGGCACTGTTGCTAAGAGCCAAACATACAGTGATAAGCCAGGTAGCCAAAGCTGCTACTCTCTATTGGGATGTGCAGAAATCAACAAATAAAATAGGTGTTAAAAACATATAAAGTAGCCTTCACCTGTAATACACCTCAGTCACCATTTTTAAGATCTAACATATGTTTTTGTTCCTTATGAATACAATTTTGACATATTTTTACGATCCCTACCCACCCACATTCATAAGCATGGAAATTCTTATTTTACTAGAAAATCAGCTTTTTTTATTTTATATTATATTTTTGGGGGTTGGACTTATAGACCTCAGAGCATCAGTGTATATAACATGCTTAGGAAATATAATGTAATTATACTTTATAATTTTAATCTTTTATCCATATAGTTTTCAATCTGTATATGCAGATGAATGAGATACGGCAAAAGAACTCTACCTATATACTCTGATCCTTTTTTTGGAATAAGGGGCATAAATAATCATGGAAATGAAATAGTGAAAACTTGATTTGTCAGAAGTATGTGAATCATACTTTTCTTATTAATAGTTGTATTTCTTTTGTAGGTGTTACTGCAGATGATCACATGATGAAAGTAGAGACTGTTCACTGCAGTGCTTGCAGTGTGTATATCCCTGCTTTACATAGCTCAGTTCAGCAGCACTTAAAATCTCCTGATCATATCAAAGGGAAGCAGGCAAGTTTTAATTTGTCTTAATGAAGTCATTGAATTGTTCATTAATCCCTTATTGCTGTTTAAAGGCTGTTGTTTCACACCTACCTACTTGTGTACAATCCAGTTAATCTCATGAGTGAATTACTGTAAAGGTACTTAGTGTAATATAGTGGTTAAGTGTAGTATTGTGGGCTCTGGAGCAAGACTTCTCTGAATCCTGGTTCAGTACATACATGTGTTAAGCAAGTAATAAACTTTTCTTTGTCTAAGTTTCCTTATCTATAAAATGAGGATGGATAATCTCTCTTCTCTTATGTGACTGATTAAGGATTAGGTTAATTAAAATATAAAAGGCACTTAAAGTAGTGCCTGGCACATAGTAAGTATTCAGGAAATCATAGCTGTTGAACGTTTTTTTTTGTTAACATTTTCTTAACGTGGTACAAAATGATTTTATGAGTGTGTGTTTGTGTATTTTAGAACAAAAAAGAAAGACTTGATTATAGCATACATTTTGATGACTGGGAAAAATAAATTTAAAAAGTAGGATTACCAGTTACTATGTATTGTTATGTTTTTAGTAGAATTTACTCAGAAATTCTAGGAAAAATTTACTATTTTCTTCTTGATTAGTATATTTCTGCTTCTGTGTTAGTTTTATTTAGTCAAATTTATTTCAAATAAAAATATTTACTTTGTGAGAAATTAGTTTATTTGAAAAGCAAATTTAAAAATTCAAATATTAAAGACTTAAGTTTTAAATAGAGCATTCCTGAGTCTTAAATTCATATTTTGTATTGATGTGAACCTCATTTAACTCAGATTTTTTTAGTCACTTTGAGCACGTACAATCTTTTTTTAAATCTTTGTCCTTTCTCTTTTTTGATATTCCCTTGACACGTTTTTGGCAATTAGACATTCCATTTTATTACCTTTCCTCCTTTGTATAATACATTCTTGTACTATTTACAGCCCAGAGAAAGACTCTAGCAGTATGAAAAATTAGTCTTTCTTTTTTTGATAGCATGAAAATGAATAGTTGGAGTAGCTGGGGCTGGGGGAGTTGGATGTAGAGTGAAAAGGAGAGAAAGCAACTGTTTAGTAGACCCGGACTTAGAGTGTTTGGTGACTAAGTGTTTTCTGCTGAGTTGATTGGCTTTTTGAATCTTCATTGTTTTAATTCATAGATGATTTAGATTGTGGTCACAGTAGCTGTTGTTGCTTTATAGCTTAATTTGCCAGAAAATAAGTCATTTAATACTAAGGATTCGAGCATGCAGTCATTTTAATTAAGGAAATATTTTTCATGACATGGCTTTCAAGTATCTCTGTGTTCTGTTTTTCATAGGCTTATAAGGAACAAATAAAAAGAGAGAGTGTCTTGACTGCTACAAGCATTTTAAATAATCCAATAGTGAAGGCGCGATATGAACGTTTTATTAAGGTAAGATTTTAGTGCAAAAACTTTAGGTTATATTGTAGTATTGTAATAGTTAAATGATGATATGGTAACTCTTTGTGATGTTTAATACAGTACAAAATGAGGAGAATTTTACTTAATATTGTACATATGGGTAAAAAAATACCTTTTTTCCTAATTATTGGGATTTATTGGGGAAGGGAGCAATAAGCCATTCCTTTCTCATCGCCTTCCTAGCTCTGGGTCATTTGAGAGATACACAAGAGTCTGATAGAAGACCCAAATGTCAGACCCAATATTATCCTTGATTTTTTAAAAAAAGAGTGACTTGGTGGATATGTCTTAGATAGTCTAGTATTTCACTCCTAGGCAGACTCACCTCCCCCCAACTTCTGTTACTGGTTCAGCTGGACAGCAACAGGGTTCTCCTAGTCTATCACATGGCATAGAACAGAGTAGAATGTACCCTTTCTGTTGCTAAGAAGAGGCAAAAGAGGGTCTTGATGCCCAACTCAATCCCTTCTTTCACCTCTTTTGGGTCTTCTGAGCAAAGAGAAATTCCAAAGAGGAATGATGTATCCAATTTGTATTTCTTTTTCTAAGCATACCAATTAGATAACTCATTCCTCTTCCTTGGGTAAAAGTTGGAGGGGAAGTAGGAAGATCAGATATGTTGCTTCAGAAAAAAGCTCCCTCATAGAATCAGGAGGCCAGGAGGAAAGAGGTTTGCTTCTCATGTTAGGAAACTCAGAGGTGAACAGTTAGGTATACCTGGCCTACTGCTTCTCAGGATTTTTGACATATATTATTCCAGTAATCCTTCTTTACATATTATGAGCACTTATTGTATAAATAAGAAACTTATTATTCAGGAAATTAATAGAAATTTTTAAAGGTTAGTTTTTGAGTCTTTATAAAATAATACCTCATTTAAAATCATCCTGCACTGAAGTGAGCCTGTTATGTTGAAGATTTACAAAAGTGTTATTTACATTAGTAACTAAATATTTTATAAATTAGAGAAGTTTTATTTTGGCTCTTGTGATTAATAGGTACTATTTGATGATCATTAAATTGTTATATATGTATATCTAATATAAATATATATATTTAGTGATCATTAAATTATTCCTCAACCAGATGACTTCAAACTGAATAAATCTCAGTTCTTTCAGCTTGTTCCTGAGGGCCCTGTTTTCTGATTTGTCCTATTTGGCACTGTTTACTGCACTCTTGACACCACTTTTAAAAGGTGAATGCAGCCCTAATTGAAATCCAATTTTGTGGGAGATATGGCATCAGAAAGATTAAAGCACCATAGCTAAATTAGGAAATATTAAATTTTTTATCCTCTATCACAAACTTTTGAGAAGTTAATGGTTTCTATTGATGTATGAAAGTAATTTTTAATGAGAGAAGAATACAAATTAGAATTTCTATGTAGGGTTTCCAGGCTACACTTTAGAGTCACTTCATGGAATGGGAGACATTATTAAGTGGGAGTGTCTTGCTCATGTGCATCTTGTGGAGAAAGTACCTGAACTGAGGAGAACTCTTCTAGAACCTTGTTACTCCATATGATCCAAGGATCCAGCAGTATTGACATCACCTGGGAGCTCATTAGAAATACAGTTTCAGTTCATATCCGGGCCTGTTGAATAAGAATCTTCATTTTAACAAGATCCCAGTTGATTTATATACATGTTAAAATTCAAGACGCACTGGTGTCACATGACTCAGTGATGTCCTTTGTCCAGCATTTTTTGTCCAGCATTCCTGTCTGCTCTGTTCCCTGCTGTCTGCTCTGTTTCTAGCTGTTCTAGATGTCTGCAGAAATCCTCTGCTCATAATCATCTCTGGTCATGGCTTTAAAACACTTTCATCTTTAAGTGCTCTCAGAATGACAAAATACCTTTTTTAATCTTTTCCCGTGAAATAATCAGTTCATCAATTTCTCCCACTTCTCCAGCTATATCATCTTATTCTGCCTTCACTCCCTGGCCTGGACACTCTTGGTTAGCCCTTACGACAATGCAGTGCTGCCATTCTAAAATTCTTTACTTAATTGTTCTACCGCTTACCAGTTCTTAACTCTGCCATTTATGGTTAGCTTTACTGTCTTTCTTGCTAAAAATATCATGGAATTATGCCAGTGCTATGTTTGCCAGATTTTCACTGCAATTCACAATAATTTTACTTATTATCAGTCAATGTAACGTGCTTCCTGTAGTGACTATTTCAAACTTTCCACTCTTCACATATCCGGATTTCATTCTTACTCCCTTCACTTACCATATTCTTATCTCTTCTCTTGCTTTAGGGAGGTTGGACCGTTAGATGTGAACTCTATAACTTTTCTCCTTTTTACTTTAGAATTATGTATCTTTTTTCTCACCCTTACTGTTGTCTGTGAAGGAAAACACTCTTTTTTTGCCCTTCATCTGTGTTGTTGTTTCATCAGTTCTCTCTCTCCTTACTTTCATCTGATTTTTTTTCCTGTTTATTATCTTACTATTCTTCCCCAAAGAGACATGCTTATGAGTTCCCTAAACTAAAAGTGACTTGACTTTTCCTAGACTCTAGCCCTTCTTATCTCTTTTCTTACTATCATATTTGAAAAGGTAATTAACCTGCATTATGCTCTTTGCTTCCTATATATTATTCACTCTTTAATCTAGTATTTTCCCAATTGGAGATGTGTGATTAGAATTCCCTGTGAAGCTAAAATCAAATAAAAAAGCTACCCAGGCCCCTTATAAAAGACCTTCTGAATTAGGGTTTCTCAAACTTCTCCGATAAAGATCTCCCTAAATCTTTCTTAAATATGCAGATTACCAGACTTCTTTCCTGGACACTTTGATTCAGAAAGTTTAGGTCTGAAACTAATTCAGGAATTTGTGCTTTTAGCAAGAGCTCCAGTACTTGATTAAATTAAAATATTGGAGTATGGGGTCTGGGCCTGTATGTTTTGAGAGCTTAGGAGGAAATTGTGCAGACTCATTCTTGGACAGTCATTGCTGTCCAACTTGCATTTACATCATACTTTTGAAACTCTTCTTTCTAAGATTACCAGTGACTTAATTTTCAAATAAAAAATTTTAACATTTTATTGTTTATTATTTTAAACATACAAAAGTAAAGGGAATAGTATAATAAATCCTTTAAGTACCCTTACTCAGTTTAATATTTATCAGCTTTAGTGAACTTTTCAGTTCTTTCCTGTTACCTGTTTGAATCATTTGACACTGTTGATCTCTTGACTTATTCTTGAAACTTTGTTTTGCCAGATGATATTTTACTATCCTTTGTTTCTTCCTGCATTGAGTATTCCTTTTCTAACTTCTGTCCCCATGTACAAGCCTTTTCCATAGGTTTTATTCTCAGCCCTTTTTTTCTACTTACTTCCTCAGCCCTACCCTGGGCTTTCCTATTTAAGACCTGGCTTCACTATTCACTCTGTTCAGGCAATTCACAAATCTAAATATCTTATTTTGAAGTCTCTTCTCCTTTTTAGTTGCAGATTTATCGTTGCCTATTGGACATTTAGACATCTTAAATTCCAATTATATATAGCATATACCTGCTTCTCTTTCCCCATCTTAATTCATCCATTCTGGTAATAGTGTCACTACATCTTTTACCCTTTCCTTTCCTGGGCTATTAGAGTAGCCCCCTCACTAGTATTTCTTCTCTTGCTACTTCCATTCATCCTGCATCTTCCTACCTGGGATATCTTAAAGTGTAGTACCATCTTATACTTTCCTGCTTTAAAAACCTTCATTGCCTCTTCATTTCTTACATCATTAATATAGCCTTCTAATATGCTCCAATTTATGAGACATCATCCAGATACATAATTTAAGTATTTAAATAAATTAAAATATTAAAATTGTATCTGTGAACGTTTAGTGAATTAAAGATGTCTGTTTTTTTAAAAAAGTAAGGCATGATACCTAATACGTTTCTGATTTTCATTTGAGTTTTTAAAAGTGCTTGATTTTCATTTGAATTTTGTAAAGAGAACTTGTAACAGTAGTGCATTGAATATTGATGTAATTAAGTAGAACATAAATCTTCATCTGCTTTATTTTATGGAGTATAAAGTAATGACTTCAGGAATTTATATACCCACATTGGTATGAAATAAGTACTCAACAAATATTAAATGAATTTGTTATAAGTTGAAATTAAAAGTTTAAAATATTGTTTATTTTTAATGG